>NC_133284.1:5918094-6276143 GCF_005239225.2 Populus alba
AGGAGTCCATGCCATATCATTTCAAGACTGAAAAGTGAGAACTCCGATCTGAAAATAAGCATTTGACTCTCATTTTTTAGTCAAAGACAAAAAACTGAGATTTCAGCGTATAGACTTTTCCCATTTCCCACTAATTTCTTGTCCTAATGAATGTAGATTGGTTCCACGACACACGCCACGTGCCGAGAATTTTAACCACGGAAAAAAAATATTTAGTTAGTGAAAGCATTTTTTTAAAAAAAGTAAAATAAATTTGAGAATGGGTTAAACCTCTATTATTTAATAATATAATAAAAAATAGACAATAATAAAATAAATAAATTAAAAAAATAATGGGTCAAGTTAAGCAAGTTAATACGCCAAATCTGTTACTTGACACATTAAAACAAAATAATTCCATAGAAGGATGGAATCAGAAGAAATCAATTGTAAAAAAAAACATATATGAAAAAAAAATCTAAACTAACTTGGTCTAATTTTTCAAACTTCTGACCCGAAAATTAATAAAATCTTGATCAATAAAATATTAAAAGATAAAATAAAAAAAAATTACGATAAAAAGGGATTAAAAACAAAATAAATAGTAATCAAATAAAATAATGACAAAATTCAATATAAAATAAAATGAACTAAAATATTAAGGGGTGCAATTAAAAGGATAATTTAATTCAGAGAATGATTAAAAAAATTAACAACCAAAAGAATATAGACTAAATTTGAAAGGTAAAAAAATAAAATGAGGGTTGAATTGAAAGAAATTCTCAATTCTATGTATTATTTTAAATAAAAAATAGAAATAAAAATAAAAAAAAAAAACAGAATGGTTGCTTAGAAAATGTGCAAGGGAAGGCTCTAAAATTGATAAAAAAAAGAGGAAATAAGAAAAAAAAAAAGAAATGATCATTGGTGCGAAACCTAAAATTTTTTATGGAACACATCACCCAAGAATAGAGCGATGCCATGAGAATTAAAACACTACCATGAAAGTTGGATTTTGGCCATCAAATAATGATGAACGCATCGTTTGAATAACACAAAAACACCCATATGTGTTAGTGTGAATGTCACGCGCAACTAATTTATTTAAATTAATTAATATTTTATTCGTCTAAATACTACTAGATTGCCTTTCATCAGACTCAATAATTATATGAAAAAAAAAAAACCAAGAGGAAAGGAACATAAAATCCCTTGATTCAAGGCAAAAATAATTTTAATTCAAGGGCAAGTCATTTTACTATATATTTAAAATGAAAAAGTCAAAAATAATTATTCCCACCGATGCTTTAATTTTTGCCTCTAAAAATATATTAATTATTTTACTGTAAAAAAAAAGAGATTATCATACCCTGCTTCTAAGATCATTTATGTTTTTGTTTACAATGACAAAATTATAAATTTATTATTTTAATATATTGTGTAAAACAGTAAATGAGTCTAGATCAACCATAAAAATGCTATCGTAATTTTACTACAACTTTTAAATTTTTAATTTCTTTTAATAGTTTAATAATCCTCCCTCCAATTTTGTGTTTGCTTTTGGAATACAGTCCGTGGGATGATAGTTATGTACCGCCTGCTCAATTTTTTCTCTTAAATCCATACGATGGCATATATCGTACCCGTGGAAATTCAAAAGAGCAACAAAACATGGCTTTTTTGAAATCCCACAAGGTTTGCACGTCCGATTACTCAAGAGGTAAGCTCTTTTCTTGTTTGATATGATATATTTTGGTTTATGGAAAATAAAAATTAGTACAAGATTCAATAATAGGTTTCAACTAGAAGATTTGGGGGTTCTTATTTCTTGATCTGATTTATAGAGTGAGAGCTTTTTGGGTATTCGAAAGTAAGGAATCTTGAATCCAGCTGGTTTAAGTAACAGGGTGGTGGATCGGTGGTATGGCTGTGGCGGAGGCGATGGTTTATGCTTTTGTTGCTAGTGGCTTATGAGTTTGTTGGTAGTGGTTATGGTGTTAGAGCGGAAACAAGGATTTGTTAGTGGTGATTTATGTGCATTGTGGTTTTGCAGTGGCTGTGAACTGCAATGGCGGAGATGGTGGTTTTGGTGAAGACGACAATGACAGGTGAAGGTGGTGGTTATGGTTAGAAGGGTTGAGACTTGGAAAATATTTGGGATTGTGTTAGTTTTTTTTTAAAGTATATTTTATTTAAAATATATTAAAATAATATATATTTTTTTAAATTTTTTAACATTTATTTTTAATATTAAGACATTAAAATAATAAAAAATATAAAAAATAATTTAAAACTAAAATTTTTTTTAAAATATATTTAAAAAAAAACTCTTCAACAAAGTGGTGGTTAGCTATTTGAAAATAAATATATTACGTTTTTCAAAATATCAGTGAAAAAATGACTATTCTCTTTATAATAATTTAGGGGTGAGTAAAAAAATTAAAAAATTAATTAAACTGAAAAAATTAGAAAAAAATAATTGAAAAAAATCAAAAAAAAATTAATTAAAATTTTGAAAAAATTGACCAGTTTGATTTGGTTTCGATTTTAAAGCATGAAACTGAAAAAACCAAACTAAATCGAAAAAAACCGAGCCAATCTTGAAAAAAAACCAAATCAAACTAATTTGAACTAGTTTTTTTCTCAAATAATTGAATCGAAACCTATTTACTTCTAACTGTTATTAAATAACCCATTTAATTGTTTTGATATTAACATATTGAGTTTTTTTTTTTAAATGCACAAATGAGCATGGAATGTTTTAATTTTCTTATACTACATGTAATCAATTTCGCATATATTTTCTTCGTCATTTTCTGTTTAAGACATATATAAATTGTAAATCTTTCTCTACCTAACAAGCATTATTATATATTAAAAAAAAATTATGCATATAGAAAACGTTATGAACCTCCGATGGAGGTTCGCCTAAAAAAATAGATAGATGTGGAGGCTTAACAATTACAATCAGATGAACTCCGAGGATATATATGAAGATTGAAAGAAGCTTGTGAAAAGGGAGATGAACTTAAGTCCTTGATTAAGAAATTAAAATAGTTACTGATAGAATTGATATAGGAAATTACTTGGAAATAAAATTGATAATACCTAATAGTTGAATAGTAAATACATATTGTAAAATATATGAAAAGAACTTGGCAATTTATTGTCCTCTGCACCTAGAGATGTTATAAATTACACTATAGAGTAATGTTTAGTTGCTTTACGAGGATAAAAGAAATAAAAACAATATAAATAGACTAGAACAACAAATAAAGACAAAATTATATTTAGTAATATTGTATAAGATAAAATAACTATTTTTATATTCTAGATGATTGATGATGGATAAGATATGATAAAATATAAAAAAGTCTATTTTACTATTAATATATATTACTATATGATGCATGAGGATTTTTAGAAAAATATATTGTTTTCTTAGTTTTTTAATTTTTTATTTGATTTGTTTAGGATTTTTATTGATGTTTTTTGTTTTCATATTTCTTAAATTGTTTAGATTAGTTTTAAATTTTATTTAAGGAGTTGTAAATCTTTAAAGAGATACATTAGAAAAAAATATCAAATAATAAAATTATGAATTAAGGTTTTGTATGATAATCCTATTCGAACTTCAGTTTTATCTTTCTAACTTGTTATCTTTTAGTGTCATGTTTTTATTTGTGCCATTATCAAAATTACATATTTAAAGTGTATGTGTTTGTTTTACTTTAAGTTTACATAGAGTTTTAAAGTTAATAGTGGTGTGATAATCATAGTTTTAAAACCTGGTCCAGTTGATCAATCAGGGATCTGGAGCTGAAACGGGGCCAAGTTTAAGAAAAAAAAAGAAAGTCAAAACTTGGGGTGACTCAGTGACCTGGCAAAACTCAATCAAAAACCCGATTGCAACCTGTTGAATTTTTTTTAGCTAAAACGATATCGTCTTGATTTTTTAAAAAAATCAGAATTGACTCGGGCGAGTTGGTGACCTGGTCAAAACCCAATGACCTGGTTAAAACCGGGTGAACTTTAGGCCGGGTCGACCATCGGGCCAGGTTTAAAAACTCTGGTGATAACCCTAGCTACAAAACTCGATCTGAGACCTATACCGGTTTCGGTTTAAAAAAAATAAAAAAAGAAGGATTGTCTTGGCCTAACCAAATAAAAAACCTTGGTAAACTCATGACTTGGAGTAAAATCCATTGACTTTTTTTAGTCAAATCTTTATTTTTAATTTTTTTTTATTGTATTTTAGTCTATAAATTTTGAGATATGAGAAAGAAAATTATCAAAAAAAAAAAAAAAAAAAAAAAATTTGATCATCCATATATATAGAGTATGAGAAAGCCAATTTTAATAGTAATGCCTTCGTCAGAATAGAGAGTTAAATGGGGTTAATTTGCTTTTTGAATACACTTAAAAAAGTAAATCGAGGTTTATAATTTTTTTAATCAGTTTAGATTTTTAAAGTTGAGAATATTATTATTAAGGTTTCTAAAATACTTCCAGTATATTTTAAAGCGAGAAGAACTTGAAAATTAAGTTTAAAGGGCTGTGGATTTTTATGATTTGTTATTTAATTATTGCAATGTATTGAAAAGACCTTGATAGTGATGAAAAAATTATGTTTTAATTAAATAAAAAAATTTTAATAACCAAGAAGATATAATTTTAATGGAATAAATACATTTTACTTTATAATTTAAATTATCAATGTTTTTTTAAATAATTATCTTAATAATTAAAAAATTATATAAAAATAAATATTGACTGATCGCCAAGAAAAAACTAGTTTTAACTAATGTAACATGGTTAAACCACTATTCTTAAACCCGACTTGAATTAATGGGTTGACATGTAATTCCGGTGACCCAACACTTAAGCTAGGCCAAGTTTTAATAAAAATAAAGAGGGAATCAACGTAATTAAAATTTAGATTGACTTGAAACCCATAAAAAAAAAAAAGTTAAAACCTATTAAATTCTTTCTATTTATTTTAAAGGATATTATTTTTACTATTTTATAAAATAAAAAAATCAAATTAACCGGATAACGAGGGCAACCCACTTAATATCTAACCTTGTCGACCTTCTAATTGGATTTAAAAACTATGGGTAAAACATTGTTTAAGACCCTGACCTGAGGACGTGCAGGCAAGGGGTGCAAGTTTGATCATGTACCTAACTACAAGAAAAAAAAAAAAAAGTTCCGTTACGAATGACTTCCCGACCTGCAAAACAAAACATTGGAATTCAATCTTCTCGTTTCCTCCGTCAGTCCCGCCATTTGACCTTTTTTAATTAATTCTCTCGTCAGTTCACACTGTTTACGTTATGATCTTGTAATGAAAAACCAAAGGCAACATGGTAACACAAATTTCTCTCCTTAAGCGGTAAGAATATCCAGACTCACACGCTATACATAAATAATAAAATAAAAGGAAATTGTAAAATTTAATAGTGGTCAAAGACAGGCAAGAGAGGGGTAGAGTGTAGAGAGAGATGCTAACATACCCTCTCTATCTCTCTATAAATTTGGGACTTATACAGTTAGTTGTTAGTGTAGACAGAAGCCGGCTTCTGTCTTCTTACATTCTACTCTCTCTCTCTCTCTCTCTCTCACTGCCAACAATCCCACCTCTCGCTCTCCTCACCAGCAAGAAATGACAGGCACCCAAGAAAAGGTTTTTCCTTTTTGGTTCTTGATAAAATAAAGTCTCTTCATATTCTCTCTCTGTTATTGCTATTGGTGTTTCTTCAACTTCTCGATTCCTTTACTTTGTCGTTTTGACTCATCGGACAGAGATGGAGAAGTTAATATTATCCTGACCATTATAATTCCATTCCATGATTCTTTTGGTCGGATTTGTGTGAAGTATTATATCCAAGGGGAAAAGAAGAAGAATAAGAAGGCAAATGTTTTTTTTATAGTAATGAAGCTCTGATTTGAGTTTTGGATTGCTCCTGTAAGCTTAAGGATTTGTGAAACGCTTTGTTATTGGATTTCTGGAGATGGGCTGTTTTCCTTGTTTTGATTCAAGGGAAGAAGAGGAGCTGAATCGAGAGAAACAATCTGATGATCTGAAGCCAACTTTGCCTACTGTTCCTTCCAACATCTCCAAGTTGTCTTCTGGTTAGTTTTTGTTTTATTTTTTTTATAATCAATTTCTTTGCTTTTTATGAATTAGCTGTTTCTTCATATTTGTCATTGCTTGATCTGATCTGGTTACTTTCTGATTTTGTAATGTTTGTTGATATCACATCAATAACACTTGCTTTGCCTTTTCTTTTTTCCTATTTTATTACGAGTACTTGATGATGAAATTCTAGAAATGATAGACTTTAGATTGGTTCTGGTAGACCCCACTGGATTTTCATGCAGCTTGTAAAGAGTTTTTCATTCTTTGGTGAAATATTCGAGCATTCGGGTTGGATCTGATCGGTGATTAGAAGGTTGGAGATATTGGGTGGGGGTATTAGTAACTTATTCAATTATCAATTTGTCTCTTTGGAACCATCATTTATGGAGGTTCAATTCATGACCATTGCTATGCAACTGTTCTATTGATCTCACTGAATTTGAGGACTGAAATTCTCTATCTTATAATGCCTAGTTGAAAGTAAATGAATTTTTTTTTTTTTTTTTTTATCGATCTGAGCTCTTTGTTTTGATGGAATTTACAGGATCTGACAGGCTCAGACCAAGAAGCAATGAAGGACAATCTAAAAGGCAATTGCCAAGTCCAAAGGATGCACCTGGTGTCAATATAGCTGCTCAAATTTTTGCTTTTCGTGAACTTGCAGCTGCAACCAAGAATTTTATGCCGGAGTGTTTCTTAGGTGAAGGGGGATTTGGACGTGTATATAAAGGGTGTCTTGAGAGCACTGGTCAGGTAAATTCTTCTTCTTTTTTTCCCCCATCTGATTAACAGACCTATAAGCACTGATTTTTGACCACCTATTTTTTGTCAATGAATTATCTTGCTTGAAATAATGAGAGGGATGAAGTAAAACAACACAAAGATCCCCAGGATCCTAAGAAAATGTATTTAAATTCGATACAATACTGATTCCAAACTTAAATACTATTTGTAATCACTTGAAAGTAAATTAAAGCCACTGAACAACTGGATACAGCAGAAAAGAAGACTACAAAATCAGTCACTGCTAAGAGATATATGATCAATTTACTATTTGCAGTTGTGAAAGCAAAATGTAATCGAGATATATTTTCTTTTGTTATGGGTTTATTATCACAGGATACCTATCCGACCTACTTCATTCACAGTTTAGCACAAGAAATAGATTCTTAATTGTTTTCTCCTTTACTTCTCAACTTAGATGAGGATAGAAATATCAAGTTATGAGGACCTGTCTTTGTTTATTACAGTCCCTTAATTGGGTGACAAGGATTAAAGCTTTGTTAAATCACCATTAGATCAGCATGGTTGTTAAACTCTTTGCAGTGATATTAGAACCTTATAGTTCTTGACGATCTCATATGTACACACTAATTAATCCATCTTTGGTAACCTTGACTCTGAAGTTTGTGGAATTAATTTTTATATCTGTATGGAGCCATTGATATGCTAATATTCTAATGAGTCATTGATGGTATCCTTTTTAATTTTAGGCCAGTTAAACAGTGACCAAACACTTATTCCTTGAGTTTTTCTTTGTTGTTTAACTGACATTGAATCCATTCCCGGCTGCCGTTGTTGCTTGAAATTGATAATTTTCTAGGGAAGGCAGCAGATTGGATTGATTTTGGCAACAAATAGTTTTGCTCTTTCTGCGAAGCTTAAATTTATGATGCCTTAGTGAATGTCTGGTGGGTTTCTGGTCAGAAGTTTTTTGAAATTCCCGTTATACGTTGATGGACTAACATGAGGGCATCAGCTTTGGAGAGTGGTGGACATGGTTGAGTTTTTTAATTTCTACTCACTTCCTATTTTTCACAGGTTGTTGCTGTCAAACAATTGGATAGGAATGGCCTCCAGGGTAATAGGGAATTTCTAGTGGAGGTTCTCATGCTGAGCCTTTTACATCATCCAAACCTTGTGAACCTGATTGGCTATTGTGCTGATGGGGATCAGCGGCTCCTTGTCTATGAATTTATGCCCTTGGGATCATTAGAAGATCACCTTCACGGTAACATTCCTCGCATTTCTAAATCTTCAATTTTAATTTTTGTATCATTTCTCTCTCATTTATTTGTATTATCAAGGTACCCTAGCTCCTCTGAAGTTATTATCAGTGTTAAACCCAATCATTGAACTTTCAAAATAAAATTACTGTACAATGCTGAGTCATCAAAGTGATAAATATTCCAAAGAAAAATTTCAAAGATAGGACCAGCTATGAAGCATCATGACCTATGCCATAGAGAAGTTAAAAGGTAAGCTTTTTAATTTGAGGTTGGTTAAAGCAAAGACAAGAGCATGGTCATGTCAGGTTATTGGAGAATCTAGTAGGGACATCCTTGATGACTTATTAAACCAATGACCTTTCTCCACTGATTATGGTTAGAGGAGGTATCATGATCTCTCTTTCTCCTCCCGTTTCCTTGTAGGTGATACTGATTTTCTTTAATGAAAAACTCAGTGGTGGGTAGAAATCGTGATGCATGTTCCCTTGTCTTTCTATCTCTTCATTTTGTTTAGCTCATCTTTAACAGCATTGAAACATTCCATTAACATTGTTGGATTTATTCTGGTTTCTGAGGTGGATTTGATTGTCATTGAGATCATAGCATAGCCAGTGAAAGCGGAATATCTTTCATCATAAAACTAGCATTTGATCAGAGTAAAATTTTGTTCAAATAAGTTTGGTTGTACAAGGTTGTTCTGATTTCTGAGGTAATGCACTCAATAAATATCAGAGCCTATATTTCATTTTCTTAATTGACGAGTTTATTTTTGAGATATTAGAAGCAGAATTTACTGCTTAGTGATACTCATTGGCTTATCATTCAGATAGATTGACTGTCCACATTAATATTTATGGACTCTCAATTCATTGGTTGGTTTCTTTGAATGACAGCTTCAAATATCAAAGATTGTGTCTGTTGCACTTTGAATAATTTGGAATAGGAAAGTAAAATTTATAAGGGACATGATGGTCACATCATCAAATAAGGAGGCAGATGTTGATATATGAACACAGTAGGCTATTGAAATGTCAAATATGCGCACACAAGGAAAATGACGTTTCATGCTTGAGATTTTAGGATAGTGTTGATTGAAGTTAATGCTTGGTGTGTGCACTACAATTCTGGGGTTGCTTTTCACTGAACATATTTCATATTTTTTGACAATTAAATTACACATTATTAAGAGGAAATAATGGCTATTTATTTTATTTAACTCACTGGTTGATGGATCCTTCTGCAGATCTTCCACCTGAGAAGGAACCACTAGATTGGAACACAAGAATGAAGATAGCGGCTGGTGCAGCCAAAGGTTTGGAATACCTGCACGATAAAGCAAGCCCTCCTGTTATTTATCGGGATTTTAAGTCATCCAACATTTTACTGGAAGAAGGATTTCATCCAAAGCTTTCTGATTTTGGGCTTGCAAAGCTTGGCCCCACTGGGGACAAGTCACATGTTTCCACCAGGGTTATGGGCACTTATGGTTACTGTGCTCCTGAGTATGCCATGACAGGACAATTGACTGTAAAATCTGACGTCTACAGTTTTGGGGTAGTGTTCTTAGAGCTGATAACTGGTCGTAAAGCAATTGACAGCACTCAACCACACGGAGAACAGAACCTTGTTGCATGGGTAATTAACTTTGACCATTTTGCAGTTTAGCCCATTCTCTATGGTCTTTTTGTCTGTACATTTTTCCTATGCTCATGTGATAATTGTGTTTTGATGGAGGAGCTGTTACCATTATGCAGGCACGTCCATTATTCAATGATCGCAGGAAATTCTCAAAATTGGCAGATCCACGACTGCAGGGACGTTATCCAATGAGAGGACTCTACCAGGCTCTAGCTGTGGCATCCATGTGCATCCAGGAGCAGGCTGCTGCGCGTCCTCTCATTGGGGATGTGGTCACTGCACTTTCTTATTTAGCAAACCAGGCTTGTGAACCTAATGGTCATGGCCACAGAGGTTCAGGGGACAGGGATGAAAAAAGACACAGAGATGAGAGAGGTGGACAGCTATCAAAGAATGAGGAAGGTGGAGGATCGGGACGCAGATGGGACTTGGATGGGTCCGAGAAAGAGGACTCACCAAGAGAAACTGCTAAGATGTTAAACAGGGATTTAGATAGAGAACGAGCAGTTGCTGAGGCCAAGATGTGGGGAGAAAATTGGAGAGAGAAACAACGCCAAAATGCTCAAGGAAGTTTTGATGGCAGTAATGGATAGCACACAAAAATATTATAATGATGCCTGGCATCATATTTCCTTACTGTCTAGTTTCCTGCACTTCAGTCACCATCACCGAGTGAAGAAGAAACATTGGAAATTTAAGCTTTGCTTTTCTGCTTGTAAGGGATTTGGTGCCAGTTAGTGTTCTTTATGTTGAAACATAGAACAAGAAGATGATGATAACGAAGAAAAGCATAATCTGAGAGTGTACATTATCATCTAGGAGAGCAAGAAAAGAACAAGACGTATTCAAATTTTTTTTGAGAGTTAAGACGTCTAGGTCATGTTCTTCTTGCTCTTGTAGGTTCCTTCCAAGCATAAACATTTCAGCTGTCTGTACTCTGTAGTCTTCTTCGACGACATTTTACCGACCAAAGAAAGTAATTTTATCAACTAATTGATGTGGTAATCTCGTGATGCATTCTTCCACACATAATTTACCAGAGCACAAAACAATCTTTGCATTTAAAATGTTTCTTGTCAAGGTGAAAAAGACTCGATGCATCCATTTAACAGAATAAATCCCCTTTCCCCTGTCAATGACCACTTACCATCTTTCCCAGAGCTGCTATTTATTGGAAATGTACAAGTTTTATCCATACCCAGGTCCACGGTGTGCCATGTTTTATCAGTATAGAAGTGCCTGTTGTGTTGCTTTAGATGACAGGAAAGTTGGTTCATAAAAGAGAGATCAAAAGGAGGAAGCCATGCCAATAACGAAACGGAACTCACGAACCTTCAACATGTGACCTTCTGGTCTGGTGGAAGTGTTTTATATGGCAACCAGAATTTCACTTTGGCCTGTCCAAAATCAAGGGTCAATCAGAAAAGACCGCGTGAAATGGGGCTCACAAGATGCTGCAAGCTAGCTAGGCCACGCATCTATTTTAATAGAGAGAAGCCTAATTTAAGCTGTATGGTCTGTCTTACCCAGTGTTCCCAAGTAAGCTCACTAACATGTAAGAAAGAAAGAAAAAAAACACAAACAAAATTAACATTTTGTACTGCTTTTGATTCGTTCATGTCTTGTATCAAGAGGGAAGCAGACACATCTCACTCATACAGAGTGTACAACATGAAATTAATGCAACTGGTAGGGGATCAAAGGCATGGCATGATCATCAGTGAGGAAGATTGTAACTGTTAAATAATATCTATATTAAATAAATAAAACTATATAATAATTTAATATTATTTTTTTTTTTCTAGTTGGCAAACTCTTAATACTTATGGCTGCTGCATCGTAAATTTAAGGAGAGATATTAAATAATATTCATATAGTTTTATTTATCAAGGATAGGATAATATTTTTAATTTAAACTATATTTTTTTTATATTTAAATTAATATTAAAAACACATAATAAACAGATCAATGAAAATTCTAGCGTTTTTTTAATATTTGATCTTAATTATTTTTAATACAGGTAGCTCAAACTGCACATTCATTTGATTGGAGGTCATCGTGGGAAGCATCCGTGCTTTTCTCATTCTCCTTGGACTCCTCTGTCTGGTCATGCTCCGCTGCACTCACATCAGGTTGAGCATCGACTGGATAAACTTCAGAAGCCCCTAATGTGCTTAGGATGACAATGCTCTTCAAGTTTTCAGCTGGCATCTTCTTTTTCTCTGCGTTTCTGTAGATTCCATACAGCAGCATCTGAAGTAACCCCAAGACGAAACCCAAGATGTTCGGAAGCTGCGAATTCACATGGAAACAAAGAGATTAATCTAACGGCTGAGCTTAAATGAAATAGGTGGATTTCTTTTTAATTATTTTTCGGAAGTAATGCATGGAAATCACTTACGGCAACACACATGTCCTTGATGAAAAGGCCATAAGCAAACCATACGACAGCGCTCAAAGTAAGGAAAAATGACAAGGTGAACGGCATGAACTCAACGCTCTTTGTTCGAATGATTTGTTTCTACAAAAAAACGAGTGAATTATAGGTGAAAAACATGAAGCTAGCTAAAATTATGAAGTTGTAGTTCAGTACTCTGAAGTCAAACTCACCACAATGTTTAAGGGTGCTGCAAAAACGCATACAGAGAAGGCAACACAAAGCCAACCGAGAGCCTTGACACGAGTTGAACCACTTGCAAGAAAATGTGTAAGGAGAATGATCAACGAGAATAACCCCATGTTCATAGAAACAAGCAATTTGATTGTTGAGACCTGCACCCCAAAACTCAATTCATATCATTATAAATATGGATTAATGATATTCCAAGTTAAATCTTGAATAAAGCAGTGGTAGCAATTGATAAATCATGCATATATACCCTGCTCTCTCTTGTTGCATAAGCGATATAAATGGCGATGTAAATAGTCTCTATGACACATCCAAATGAGTTGATGGTGACAAGAAGAATTTCATCATTTTTGAGCATTGCATAGTAGAGCCAAAGCATAGAACTAAACAATGCCACGATATAAGGCAACGATTGGAAATCTTCTGTTGATTTTTTCCTTAAAATCCTGATAAATGTTGGCCTGTAAGAAAAAATAGCTATTTAATGTTTTCTTCATTGGATCTACATAATCAAGAACAACAAGCGAAGAAACACAAACTCATGCACAATATATACTTACACTGGAGCCAGGTACACCATGAATGAGATAATGTTACCTGTCATCATGCACAAGAGAATTTTACCGATTAGTCAGCTAGTCATCCATAAAAATTAACAACAACATGGAGCAACATCTTGATGATCAGAGAAAGAATGGGTGAACATAACTAGGATTGGCAATAAGATTTTTCTTGTTTTCTTTCCCTGTCCTTGTTTTTCTTCTAAATTCTTTATAGGGTGTCAGGAGAAGATCTCTAACATATGATCACTTTCCCCTTAAATTATTTTTAGCAAAGGTTAGTTTCAGGAAAGGAAAGGAGATGAGTACAGGTAGAACAATCTTACTTTTTTTGGTTACAAAACAAATAATATATACTCGAATAACGAGGAAGGTAGATCGTGATTTTATTATCGAGTTCACATGCATTAATTATTAGAAGAATTAAGGATCTATTGGCATTATTACTAGCAAAGCAAATAACTATATATCTGGAAACCAACAACTAACAAGTACATAGAATTAGGACAACTAATTGACATCTTAGCCATATTACTTAATTAGCATTATAATTGCGTGACAAAACGTTGAAGAAGAAGAAGAAGAAGATGTGAGTAGATTGCAAACCTAGAGGTTAGCTAGCTAACTGTTGACAATACCATGAACCTAAAGGAGATCAACTACTGAGAGGATGCTAAAGATAAACGTTTTGCAAGTATCGATCATGTAAAGGGAGGAAGGAAATGGAGGAAGTTGTGCTTCCTACAGCTAGCTTTCTTTCTGTATACTTATATGCATCGATTTTCAGGCTAAACTCTTTCAATTTTTCCTCAGTAATGAAAAGAAAAGGATGGTGCATAACATACCGAGGATGCCGAATGTAAATGCCAAAGGATGCTGCATGTTCATCACTGCCATCTGAACTATTTCCTCCTCAATAAATTAACACCAAACTAGAACCTCTCTATATGTGGAAACTAAGAAACAGAAGAAGCAGAGGGCGCCCTCAAGCAAATTAAGGATCCCTTGCTTTCTGTGTCTAAGAATCACTCGCTACCTAAAGCCCCTCCTTCTCTCAATGATCTCATGCAAACAACTGGAGCTAGAGGATGGCAAGCCAAAGTTTTGAGAACCTATTATATACACAAAAAATTCACACTGTTGATTTACATGTGCGAAACTATACACAGGAGAGTGTGCGTATTGAACTCATTCTTGTTGCATGACAAGTGGAGAATTAGTAGGTGGCGTAGCCCAAATTCATTTTACACAATCACCTTTCCTTTTCCCACGTACCCTCCTCCTCGCGTGCTTACATTTCGGACCCAATTAAAGGGCATGCATACAATAATTTTTTATTCTTAAGAACACAACCGTTTACAGAGAAAAGTTTCACTCCTTTGTTAATTGTTGATTTGGCTCTAATTAATTAATCAACAGTAGAATTTACTTAATCATGAATTCTATGACGTTTAATTAGATGCGCTCGCAGTGGTCTTTGTGGAGGATCATACATTGCACGCACCCTGACAGAGAGTGGATGGATTAGTGAAGAATGTGTCGAGGCTCTTACGTTACTAACATACAGCAAGGCTATCCCCTAATACAAAGCTTAATTAACGTGACTTCTCCATAGCTCTTCTTTTATTTTTAGCCGTTTCGATCTCTCCTCTTACAAATCTTCTTCTCTCCTCTTCTTGAATCCTCTCAAACGAAAACAGAAGGAAAAAGAAAAAAAACCAAACACGCATTAACACGCCAGCTTAAGTTACAGTATTTCTGTTTTTTGTTCGATAGCCAGCAGTGTGGTGTGTGCATGCATATGTATGTTTTATGTTAGCATTTAGGCTTATAATAAATGCCGTGTTATGGAGGGGATCTTGCACTATTCTCCTCCAAGCCATCTGTTTTTGCAGTTATACAAGAAGAAAGCAGATGACAAAATACATGACCTTGCTATTTCATAAAACAACAAATGATTAATTTTCTGTTGTTCTCTCTTTGCTGTTATTCTTTCTAGGGTTAGCATTTATTTCAGGAATATGCTACGTTTATATTAGCTGTACTTCATTTAGCTAATTTATTTATTTGGCAGCTAATTTGCAGTTCTTGTTATTAAGGCTGAATTTACCAACTGCTAACTAACCAAATGGCTTGAATTTCTTCACTTGCCTGTCAGTTTCTTTAAAAGGGTACTGCTGTTAATTAATTATTTCCATAAAAGATCTTGAGGTTAAAAGCTTAGACCAAATCATATATATATATATATAGGGTGCTAGCTTAATTAACTGATCACACCCCACTAAGTACAGATTTTTAACTGTTTAATTATTGCTAGAAATTTAGCTATTCGTGTTCACCAAGTACTGGAAATCTTCTCTTTAATAAAGACAGAGGGAAACATTTAAAATTGAATCAACGGAGCTCGCTTGTTTGACATCATGTTGCGTAATGTTTTTTAAAAGTAATTTTTAAATAAGTTCTTTCAGATAGATTCCGCGGTAAACAAACTTTAAAAAAGTGCAGGTGAAAACGCAATCATATCTTATCCTTCGTTTGCTCTTGATTTGAATGAAAAGGTATATTAACAGTAATCAACAACTCGTGTGGAAATTCTGTAACTTTTTTTACATATTTTTATTTATTTATTTATTTTTGTTTTTTTCCATTCCCCACATGCTTTTTCTTTTTCTTTTTTCATTTTTTCCCCCAAAATTATCTTCTTCTTCTTCTTTTTTTTTTAAATTATCTTTGTCAATTTTATTTCTTTACTATTAAATTGGTTGAGAATTTAGCTTTATAGTTTTTTTCTTTGAAACATTGTCGATTGCTACGATGTTTATCCACATAGTTTTTGTTTTGCTATAGTGTTTTTTAATGTGTTTTTTTTTCTAAAATTATTTTTGTTGATTTTTTTTTTTAATATTGTGATAGTTAAGAATTTAACTTTGTAGTTTTTTTATTTAAAATATTTTGAATTACTACAGTGTTTACCCACATTGTTTTTTATGTTTTTTCTATAATTATTTTCAAAATTATCTTCGTCGCTTTTATTTTTCAAATATTGAGTTGGTTGAGAATTATAATTGTGATTTTCCTCACAAAATATTGTGAATTGCTATAGTTTTTCTTTACATAGTTTTTTTTTTATGCTTTTTGTTTTTTTATATGATTTTTTTTTTCAAAATTATCTTTGTTGCTTCTATTTTTTTAATATTAAACTGGTTGAGAATTTTGTTTTGTACTTTTTTCTTTAAAACACCGTAGATTGTTACAGTTATTCCTCATATTTTTTTTGTTATGAATTTGTTCAAAATTATCGTTGTCAATTTTATTTTTTTAATATTGAACTGGTTGAATAATTACAACTGTATATTTTCTCATAAAACACTATAGATTGCTATGGTGTTTCCTTACATGGTTTGGAAAGTTTGGTAGTGCTAACAAAGAAAAAAAAGACCGTCAAATAAAAGCAAAACGACTCATGAATGGTAAAATAATTATTTTCCATTAAAAAATAAAAGAAATCAATTTTTCCTTCCTTTTATATGTTGCTGACCGGGCAAAAGCAGAATAGAAAAAGAAAGAAAAGAAAAGGCAAGAGAGAAAGAGAGAAAAGTAAGGGAAAACATTAAAAAAAAAAATTCCAAGGAAAAAAATAAATAAGAAAAGTGAGAGAATAACCTTGTAAAATTACAAAGTCTAACTTATAAAACACTAATTTAAAGAAGAATCAAGTGAATGAATGAGGAATTGAGAGAGAGAAAAAATTTAATTATTTTGTTTTCTAATTGATATGAGATTGTTATTTTATCCTTTCAAGGGTTGTTATAATATCGATTTAGATTTGATTATAAATGAATTATACTTCACAAAACATCAAAGTATATAATTTTAATAGTGAGTTTATTTTTATTTTCATTTTAATTTTATATAATTTTAAATTTAGTTTTTAATATTTTGAATAGTATATTTAAATAAATTAAAACTTTATTGTTAATTTTAAAAATTTATATACATGAATTAATAATCAATCTTAAAAAAAATGATATATTTATTTAATAGTGACAGAAAAAATTCTTGGCTCCGTCATTATATATATATTGTCATGTTGTCTTTCGTGGCAAACAATTATTGTTATTCCGATTTCAATGATTAAAGGGGCATGGTTGAATAAGAGAATTAATAATAAACGTTAGGATTCAAATCAATGCTATACAGCAGACAGCAGAGGAATAAAAAATCAAGGGAAGCAACGAAACTAAATCTGGGGCTGACATTTGTTACATGAAATATCAAATACTGTCAGCTAAGCATGTATATGATCATACGCGTGGCATAATTGATTGCTATATGTTGATGATTTGAAGACATCTATCAATCTCGTATAATAATTGAATGTGAACAGCTGGTAAAGGCAGAGTTGCTAGAGAATGTCATCTCGGTAACGACCTTCAAGTTTCAGTCAAAGACAACCTGAGACACTTCCGATGTCTTTTGAGTGTTCACATTTTCTTTATCTTCATCCATTGATTTCAGACAGAACACAGCGGAATTATTGGATTTTGGAATGGTGATAAGGTGGTGGTGGGGTGAGTTAAAATGTACGATTTGGGACAACGGAAGCTCACGATCCATTTGTTTCGTGGTTATAAAATGTTCTTGTAAAAAATATTATTTAGATATATTTCTTTTATAAAAAAACCTGTTAATATAATAAAAATCAGGCTCGTAATCAAATTAAAGCTCAACATGAAGATATGCACCAAAACTTTTTGTTTCTGGAGATAAAAAGCTGAATTCCCGAACTTTAAAACTCTTATCTACGCGTTATCAGCTTATAAAAATTATGGTGACGTGGGGATCACTTGATTACGTGCAATCTCAAGATAAATCTTGAATATATACATGTCTCCTTAATCTGCACAACAACACTTCAAACTCATTTCATAATTGGCACATCCTTCTTTCTTTACTTTTAATCTTGAATTAATGCCCCTCTTGAGGTCATCGACTGCGTCAATCATGGCCGAATTAAGGAATTTTATTTTTTTGCTTAACAGAAACCATTGATTAATCTCAATCTCGGCTTTTATATAAGAAATTAAATGTCGTACACAACTCTTCTAATGAAACATCAACGCCTTATCTCTCAAGAACTTAATCAGGCATGAGCGAATTAAGGAAAAGTTAATTTGTTTATACCGAAACCACTAATTAATTTCAATTTCATCTATATAAAATATAATTGTGCGCAACTCTTTTAATCAATTACCATCACATTTCAAAAACAATTTTTTAAAAAATATTTTATCACCTCTTGAATTGATTCAAATCTAAAGATAAGTTTTTCATGGTTATTAACACTGCTTTAATTATGAGACTTGAAAGTATTATAAATTGATCTAACACCAAATTAAAATATTAAATATGATGTATCAGCTCCTTTAATTTTGATAATTTTTTTTATTTGATTTTTTTTCTTTTATATTTACCTTTTTGTTTTTGTAATTTTTCTTTTTTCCTTCCCTATATTTTATTTTTAGCTACCTTCTATTTAGCCATTTTAATATATCAGCTTCTTCAAAAAATCACCAACCGCATTAACTCTCAAATTCTCAATTATTGATCAACAAAATTATTGGTTAAATATATAATAAATTTAGAGATCCTGGTCAAAGATATTTCTAGATGTAGTGGTTTGCACTGTGGAAGGTGAATGTAGTATCTAGTTACCGGGGTTCGAATTCTTTTCTCTACTTCTTTTCTTTTTAACATGAACATTAGAAACGTCGTCGTTTAGCTTAGGCCTTCTTTCTTTCTCTTCTAAATGTTTTCTATCATTTTCTTGAAATCACTTTCTCACAACCCAAACAAAAGCCAGAAATGGAGCACTACAAAACTCTCCTTGTCTTCCAAAAATCCCCAAACTCAGGTGTTTTCCAAATAAATCTCAACCGTCCATCTCAGCGAAACGCCTTATCGCGTGATTTCTTCACTGAATTCCCGATTGCTCTCCAATCCCTCGACCAAAACCCTAACGTGTCCGTCATCGTCCTCTCCGGAACCGGCGACCATTTCTGCTCCGGTATCGACATAAAAACCCTAAAATCCATCACCAACGATTCCGGCGATCGCGGACGATCCGGAGAGAGGCTCCGGCGAGACATTAAGTCCCTGCAGGACGCGATCACGGCGATCGAGCGGTGCAGGAAGCCTGTGATCGCTGCGATAAAAGGAGCGTGTATCGGTGGCGGCATCGATATTGTGACAGCTTGTGACATTCGGTATTGTAGTGAAGATGCTTTTTTTTCGGTGAAGGAAGTTGATTTGGGGTTAACGGCTGATTTAGGGACGTTACAGAGGTTGCCGGGGATTGTTGGATTTGGTAATGCAATGGAATTGGCTTTGACTGGTCGGAGGTTCTCGGGTCAGGAAGCCAAGGAGTTTGGTTTGGTTTCTCAGGTTTTTGGGTCTAAAGAGGAATTGGATGAGGGTGTGAAAATCATCGCCGAGGGTAAGTTGGTCTTATCTTTTGTTGGTTCTAGCTCTTTACCGTTATTTGTAGGTCTAAAATTTAGACAATTGTGTGGATTAGGGCATATGTTTCATGCTTGCATATGGTGGGATAGTTTGAACAATTTTCTAGGGGAAGTCTAGATAGAATGCGTATGTTTTGAGCATAGGTGCAATCCTGATTATCATCAGGACAATTAGTTTTGAATTAAATTGCAAATCCAATAGCCATGATGGCTATTGCATTGGAGCAAAACCCTATATCTTCATTATCAAATTAAATGAAATTTTTGACAATGAGTTGATCTATGATGAATGATGATGTTATATATGCATTGCAGTTATCAAGTGAGCATGTATATGAAACAATGTGTTTCTCTGTATGAGGTGGTTGGGCTATGTGAAAGCCGTAGCTCAGTTTGTATGAGACTTAAGAGTACTAGAAATTTTGATGTTTTGGGTATGTGTATGTTTGCATTAGGATGTTGGCTAATGCAGGTTTTGTTTAAGTAGGATTTTTGTTTGGTGCTGATATGATGTTTACCAATTTCTCTCTCTTGCATTAGCAAGCATAACTACACTCTGCATTTTGGTAACTAGTGATGGTTTTTTAGTAAGTTGAGGCGTTGTGGGGAAATGTGGTCGCCTCATAAATTATTGATTTTGGCTGGCTGTAGTAGTTATTGTTATTGTTAGCATACTACATGGCAACTGCGTCAGCAAACTTCACTTTCAATAGAACCATACACTTCCTGAAGATGATGTGTTGTGAGGGTGATTTTAACAGGGATTGCTGCAAAGTCGCCTCTTGCTGTCACTGGGACAAAAGCCGTTCTATTAAGAAGTCGCGAATCCAGTTTGGAACAGGGATTGGATTATGTAGCCACTTGGAACTCTTCAATGCTTCTGTCTGATGATCTCATGGAGGCAGTCTCCGCACATTTACAGAAAAGAAAACCCGCCTTCTCGAAGCTTTGATCTTGTCTTCATGGATTGGGCTACGTACTACATTTTTCAATGATGATATCTAATAAAATAACTTGATGTATTATCCATCAACGCCACATGATGCATCATTTGTTGACCTTGTAACAAGATATATACGTTGTTTCTCAACAGTTATTAATGCAAATGGAAGTCCAATGGACTCTTCTTAATAAGGCTCGCATTTGGAACTGTCAAAAATCCAAATATCAGTTGAACGAGAACGGGAAGTGTCGATAAAGAAATAGAAAAAATGGAACTCTAATTCTAGTGTTGGCTGCAAAAAATGAAAGAAAATCATAAGTCAATGGATGGCTAGTCTTGGCTCTCTAAACTTTGGATCGTTGTTGCATGACTGCAGCATAGGGAATTAAGGACCATGTGACCTCATTTAGTTGCTAACAGATGAAATCTTAGCCGGGTTTAATTACTCCACTGTAGGAGTTTTTATGGAGGCTGGGTGTCCAACTCTCGTAGTTTGTGCAGTTCTGCTCTGTTCTCTTTGAAATAACTCGACTGTTTTCCAGGGGTAGCACGCAGCAAACTCTATCCCAAGTCACTCCTCTCGGGTTTGAACTACAGAAATCTTTGTAGGAATCCCATGTCTTATCAGCTAGAGCATCCCCTTCCTCCTATTTGGTTTTAGCATATTCCTTCCTCTGTGAAAGCACTGTGATTTTATCTCGAATGTCGAATGTTTGAATTTTAAGTTGGAGCTCAAAGCTGTGAAACATGATCAGGCTTAATTTGAGCATTCGAAGGTTTAATTGGTTTGATTTCCTTACATTTCTATTCATTAACCGTTAAGTATTCTAGTCAAAAGTTTGATCTGATTTGCTTTCTTCAGAAAACAATTTCGTTGCTTTTGAGAAATCCCTATCCTTAATCTGACCAGTTTGGTTTGATTTACCTCCAAACTGAAGCAAAATTTGAGCGTGTATGAACTTCTTTTCGTCAGGAAGTTTTCATTTCATGAAAAGGCCAGAGGCCTAGATTGCTAGACCTAAAGCCCAACCACAGCTTGATAGACATTGATGTCATGACCAATGACTTGTTGCTGTTATTGTTTATCAGAAGAAGCAACATGTTATTGGTTGGCGGTTACCCATTCTTCGTGAAAAAGACAATTAGACCGAGCAGATTTGAGATTGAGAGTGAGTCTAGGAATATAATAAGTATCGGGAAGAGAAGTGTTTAATATTGAAATTGTTCCAATATGTGTTACAGTCATGAGAGAACCATTGGTAGTTTGCATTGATGGAGTATAACTATCATGACGTTTGGTAGGAAAAAGAGTGGAACCAGGTGTTATGTGACGGCAACAGGCAGAGTCAAAAAACCAAGATGAATTATCTTGTGTGACCGATAGAGAGGGTGGATTACCAAAATAAACAGGGACTTGTTTGAGAATTTGTTCTATCTTAGAAGCAGAGAATTTTTCAATGGGAGCAGTGGATGACGAACCTTTAGTTGTAGTGGCAGTGACTCTAGAAGAAGTACCGTGTGATGTGTATTGTTGGGAATATCTGTTGGGATTTTGAAAACAATCACGTTGAAGATGACCGGGAGCTTCCTTGAGACAAAATTGACAAACTCGAATCGGGCATTCCAAGAGAATGTGTCCTGGTTTCTTACAGTAATTGCAAATTTTCTTGGAAGATCCATATGATTGATGTTTGTTATTGGATGGAGATCCTTTGACAGTGGTAAAGGCAACATTTATTGGAGTTGGTTTGGGAGGGGCAAGATGAGTTTCTTCTGAGAGAAGTTCAGTAATAGCTTGATCCAGAGTAGGTAAGGGACTGCGATGAAGAAGAGACGTATGAACATGCTCAAAATCATTAGTGAGGGACATGAGAAAAAGAACCAAGTGTTAACGATCTCGACAGTCTTAAAAATCTTCAGCACTAGTGACATCTATAAATTCTGGTTTGCGGAAGCGAGTTCATCCCAAACATAGTGCATTTCAGACAGGCCTTTTTAATTCTGGACATGAGAAAATTGTATTGAATGTTGTATTTTGTTAATTTACAAGAGAGTGCACTGTATTTATAGCCTAGACAGATAGGGGGGGGGGTTGAGTTTTCTTCTCTAACCACTGTGGGATATATTATGTACATTAATACCACCCCTCAAAAATTCAATAGTCTCACAAGTAATATTGTATTGCATAAAGTGATAATCAATCTTAATATATTTTGTATGTTCATGAAATACATCATTATGAGCAATTTAGATAGCAATTTGATTACCATATCTTAAAGTAACCCACAAAGCCAAAAAAGTTCCTAAGTTGTTTCAACAAGTGCACGATACTCAGTTTCTATGCTGGATCGAGCAACAACTGTTTGCTTTTTGTTATGTCCAAAAAATAAAAGGATCACCAAGAAAAAGACAATAGCAAGTGGTGAATCTATAATCAATAAAATCACATGTCCAATCACCATCTCAAGTGACGAGCGAGCATTGAAATGGAGACCATGAATCAGTGTCCTTTTAATGTACCTGAGATAATGCAGAGCACAACTGCATAATGGGGTGTACTATGAGCACAGAGAAATTGACTACGTATTTGGTGTTTCCTTTATTTTTCCCACTCAAATGTTTGATGCTTGCCTACTGTGCGGGAATATATCCAGGTAAATGCAACTTGCTTGTTGTCCACCGTGGAAAAAACTCAATTCCATGAGCTCAGCGAAGAATTCGATTCCAGCCATGATGAATCATGCATAAAAGACTTCTTACATACATGACTGAGAAAGCTGGTGCTTTTCCACTTCCATCGAGAATATTTTAAGGTGATTTCTCGAACTCCCCCAGATGTCTTTGGATCCGTCAGAGCGTAGTTTGGACAAATGTTAGCCATAAATCTTCCTGAGCAATATAAATCTTCGGGGAAAAAGCAAGGCGGGAGACAATTAATGGCATCTTGTTATCTGTATTTACATATCTATCTCACATTAAACAGTGGCAGAGCCAAGATTTTTTAAATGAGGGGACAAATTACAAACAAATATTATATATTATATATTATATATACATGTGTTATATATAGAAATTAATTTGAAATATATATATATATATATGCTAAAGTTAAGTGAAATTAATTTAAAAATATTTTTAAACTGAAAAAACTTATATTATAATTATTATTTTCAAGATTTTATATTTTAAAACTGTTTCATAATGATTTTATTTTTAATCTCATTAAAATATCTTTCTCAATATATACAACAAATTTTTATTTATCTATTTCTAAATTTTTCAAGGATTAGAAGAGTTCTTGACAACAATTCTATGCTGACATATGGTACATAACATTTAAAATCATAGCTTAAAAGATTGTTTAAAAATTAATGTTGTTCTTCCTGACTTGTTGTGTTGTACAAGTAGATTAAACATAAAAATTAAATATTTTTTTTAATTTATTTATTATGTCCTTAATTTTTTTAGTTGTCCTGTACTTTATTTTTTATTATTAGTAAATTCATTATCATCATTTTTCATATAAAATTCATAACAAAATACTTATCAATTCATCAAAACTCATTTTAATTTATACCTATTAGCATATAATATTACCCATACACATATTAATTCAACAAACTCATAAATTATTATAAACCCTAATATTTTTAATAACTAATTATAAAGAAATAAAACTAAAATTATATAATGAAAGAAATAGAAAAGTAACATAACTTTATATTAGTTTTGATCAACTCCTTTTTATTATATTATGTTTGATTTAGCTGTTAAATCTTTATAATTTATTTAATTTGAATATTAATTTATATACAATTAATTTATATGAATCACTTAAAAATGTAATACAACTTTATATCATGGAATACTTAAAGTGAGAACATAAGTGGCAATGGATGTTAATTGGGAGGGGGAGGGAGCAATTGCCCCCTCTTGCTTCATTGTGGCTCTGCCACCAACGTTAAACACTTAATCAATTCAGAAATTTAGTCATGAAAATGACAGTTGAACTGAAATTTCTAATTCCCTTTGACTCCCAGTTGTTTTTAGTGTTCGAACAGAACCAAGAATAAATATAATAGGCAGATGTAAATCTCATTAATCCCAGCAATGAGAAGGAATCCAAACAAGGGCAATCATAAATAAGAAACACAACATCTTTAGTATTTTCGGTTTTAGCTGACTGAGCATAATTTATCAAAATCACAACTACACTAAAAAAAAAACCAGGTGGAGGTGGGTTGAGGGATGCTCAGTTTCTTCTCTGGGAAGCTAGCAAATGCGACGTGCTTGGTGTCCACCATACAAAAAAACTCAACTCCACGAAAAGTCTCATCAAAATCAATTCCACCGCTACGGAGCATGCGTGAACATTTTATATGCACGTGACGAAAAACCCTAGTGCTTTTCCACTCATATGCCATGTTTATTGAGATTGATTGGCTTTTACTTCAATGAATTTGAATTGTTTATTAAAACGACATCTGTTTTGTTTTTTCCATTAAAATGAAGTGAAGTGACACATTGCTAATGGCTTGCAGCTATGCAAAACGATGTGCACGCATCCAACACCATGGTAGACTTCAAGCTTTACTTTAGCTCAAAGCCGTCCATTGTGGAGGGTGAAATCACGCTTTCTTTGACATTTTCTGCAAAATTTATTCATTAAAGCAAATTCCCTGAATTATGAACTACAAAGGGTAAATTTATATTATGCTTCAAAACCTATCTCCAAGAACAGTTCATTGAGGTAAGAAAGCACCCAAATACGGTAATAACAAGCTTTTAACCTCAGTTCCTCCTCCCTTTTCTTTTCTATTGGAAGACATGATCTTACAATGCCCAAAATCTAAAAAATAATAAATAAAAATTCACAGCTAGTTTGCTATTTGGGCATGTGGAATTTTCAGCCCAACACATACCTCGGTCTGTCCCAGCGTGCCTTTCTATGCTTTTTTTTTTCCATGAGCCACGCACACAGTTTTCTAGACGCACAAACGACTCTTCATATTATGTAGAACAAGTATTATTTTTAAGGGGATTCAATACTAAATAAAGATACCTCGGTCTGTCCCAGCGTGCCTTTCTAATTGTATAATACAAACACAATATCAATCATCTAAATATAATTTTAATATTCCTAAATAGTCAAGATTCAATACTAAATAAAACTTAGACTTAAAGTAATTAAACACAAAATAAAATATCAAAATATTAAAAAAAAAAAAAAGATTTTAATACAAAATAAGCACAAATCGAACATCATTGTCATACTTTTTCTATTCTTAATGACCTTTAATAATCACTACTTTTCTATCATTTTTGTTTGTTTATTTCATTGAAATAAATTCTCATATATAGGCAATTCATGATAAGAAACTGAAAGCGGATAATACTGCTGACGATGATACCAAAATGGCTCAAATGGTTTGCTCCCTTGAAAACTGTGTGCAGTGCATGGTCTGCGGAAGTTAAAGGTTTGATTTAGGATCCAGAAAAGATGTGATTTTGGTTCTCAGGCTCTTCTTGATGCTAGAGGACGCAAAAGAATTCTGATGTAGTGGCTAGGCAACCTCTGTTAGGTGTTGCTTTCAGAGGATATATATATATATATATATATATATATATACTTTTAACGTATGAAGAGCTTAATCCTTCTACCACTAGTTAAATGTGTTAAATTACTCATGAATTCGGAGGCTGAAACTGCACTTTAAATTTCAATTGCAAATGGAAATGTCATATTTCCAAATTCAAATCATTGGACGGTATGAGGGCTGATCTGCAGTTTTACTGTCTGAAGTGTTGGAGTTGCATTTCTTGTGCTGTGAAAATTCTGCTAGCAAGTGCCATTCGTCAAGAACATAACAAAATTTCTCCGCTAATAATATATCTTTCTCCATTATAAGATTTCAAGATTGTATTAGGAAGCTTCACTTAGACATTGAAAATCAGGTGCGACAACATACATTCACATTTTAATTATAAAAAGTCAGCCATGTTATTCCAGGGTATAAAAGTTATTCATGTCATTCTATCTATTTATGTCGACATCCTAGATCATAAACGTAAGCAATGACGTTTTAATTCTAGACCATAGACTTTTTCTCTTCATGTATTTATTTTCACACACACTACACTTGTCTTGCATTTATCAATTTAAACATCAAAGGATTTCTTGTTTCAAATAAAAACTTGTTTTTTCAAGTAAATATCTAATATCTGATCAGTCAAATTTATTAAAAATTAGTCAAGTCAATCCATTAATCTAGTCAAGATGCAATTATGAAAAGTTTATGTTCTATCTAATTTTTTTTTTTTAACGATTTCATTATGATTATACAACTAATTATTTTTTTTCACAAAATAATATCAACAGTTCATTCGAGAAGAAAAAACAACATCAACCATAACTTGTTGAACACAATTTAGCCCCAGAAACACCTCATTGTCTATTTGGACACTCCAAATCTCGATTGGAAACAGAAATTAACAAATCGATTGAATGACACATCGATTGAATGATGCACGACGTGGTTGGATGGTCACCTAATTATAAGAAAATAAAGAAAGAAAGAAAGAGATATTGAAATCCAAAAAAAAAAGAGAGAGGAACCTATTACCAAATGATCGAGGGGGCACATGGGAAGAAAAGAATAAAGAACTGTACTTGACGATAGATGGAAAATCTATAGCATCCTATTCTCTGTATGCATTTTGATTCACCAAGTATACATACACTTTTGTAATTGTTCGTGCATGACTATGAATCCAACCACACAAAAACTTTTACCTTTTGGTACAAAGGGGAAAACAAAGTGAAAATTAGATGAGCAACTCCTGGGGTAGGGATGCTAGTTTTTGTTCTAAAACTTCTAATTCGAGCTTTATTTAATAATTAGAATAAATAATCACGGGTCCAATAAATTTTCAGCTTTCAATCGGTAAAAATGATCTGAGCCCATTCTTTAAATCTCATTATGTATTTTAATAAATAGTCAAATAAATATCATATAGTACTGCTATAATGTATCTGGAAACAAGATCTCAAATCACTTTAAATATTACTTGAAAGTAAAATGGTTAATATAATCAAAACTTAAAAAAAAAAAAAAAAGAGTTTGATTTTATTAGAAACTTTTGATTACACGTATTGTTAAAGATGCATATGTATAATGTTTGTTTTTGTATTTGAATTTGTTTTAAAAATATATTTTATTTAAAAGTATATCGAATTAATATTTTTTATAGTATGAAATTAATATTTTTCATAGTATCTTTTTATGATTTTAATGTATATTTAAAAAACATTATGCACCAAAAAAACTCGAGAATCATTTGTTTCGATAAAGGGAAAAAACAAAGTTTGAATAAAATGAAGGAAAAAGATTTACGTAGCTTATTGAAAAATTTTTAATAAAGTAAATTAAAGATTAACCGAGTTGGGTGGAGGTTACTGAAGATTCTTGCATTTGATCTCTCTACAACAATCTAGAAGATGAAGGCAGGCAGGGCATTTCTAGTGTTTAGCTATTTCTACTTTCTCGTGTGAATAGAAAACGATGTCGTGATAGGCATGTGAAGGACCTCCTTGCCTGCCTGCCTGGATCTAGTTATTCTCAAAATGGAAGAATTCAAGCCACGGATAAACGTAAACTCATAATTAGCTGCATCAAGAACACTGCAAAGGGCAACCAAATATAGAAGTTTTATCTGAAACAGGAAGACTAAACTGGAGGAATGGATATGGGCAAAAATAAGAGCCTAATAAATGAGGTGTTCATGACGAACATCTGTGCCTCAAGTTGAATTAGGACAACGCAGACAATGAGATAGATGAAAAAAGCACCGCAGTTTCCTAAGGAAGGACCAAAATTAACCTTCTCTATATGGAATATTCTATCCAATCTCTGGAGCCTTCCCTTGGAGCATTAAGAACATGCCTTTCCTTTAATAAACCAAAATAAATAAATAAATAAATAGATTTCTCTCTTCTTTTGCATGTGTAGCCCTTTAAATACCACCTCCATATCTCGCGCACATACATACCTCAAGCACCCCTGTGTGTTAGAAACAAACCTCACAATCCCTTTTGCGTCCGCTCTCACACTCTTGAAGAGGAATGGCTCTAAGAGCTGCTCATGTCTCCGATGTTCCAAAACTTGATCAAGTCCAAGAAAATGCAGCATTGGCCCTCTGCTCTTCCCGATTGATCACTCAATGTAAGTAACTCTTGATCAATCACCACCTTTGCATTCTTGATCTATATTCTTTTCTTTCTTAAGAAAAAGCATGAGTTTCTTTTCCTTGTTTACTTGATGATCAGGTGTGAATATTGAGGGAAGTGATGACACCAAGCGAGGATTT
The DNA here is from genome assembly GCF_005239225.2 of Populus alba. Lineage (NCBI taxonomy): Eukaryota > Viridiplantae > Streptophyta > Magnoliopsida > Malpighiales > Salicaceae > Populus > Populus alba. Next base: position 5,946,884 of record NC_133284.1, read on the forward strand.
AAATTCGGGAAATTTGTGGTGATGGGACATAGAGGGAGTGGAATGAACATGTTACAATCTTGTGATCGGAGAATGAAATCCGTCAAAGAGAATTCAATTCTCTCCTTCATTTCTGCTACCAAGTTACCTCTGGATTTCATTGAATTCGACGTTCAGGTAAAAGATTAATCAATATTTTTCATCTCCTTCTCGTAATAACCAACTTTGTTGGTATATCATTGTTATCACATGCATGAATATCTGGGAGGGACAACCAACAAAATAAGAAAAAGTTGTCCGGTTTCTTCTGTCTCCATTCACCTCAAAACTGACACAGCTTTTCATCAACTTGTTTTCTTGTTGCCACGTCTGTGGTCGGGTTTGCTGGCCTGGTTCGTTGGATTTTGTCTCCTTTCTTGTCCGTTTTAGTACGCTGTCTGTCTAAAATTACACGTCGTTGGCTGCATTTTGGTGATCTAGAATGCGGCTTCCTCACCTTTGTCCAGGTCCATCTAAAGGATTTATGGCCGAGAATCGTCATGGGCTTTTGTGAATGCTTGCCCATTTTTACTACATTCTCTTTCCAAAAATCCAAGAAATTTTGTCGACACTTGAGATTTTGTCCACACAAGACCTCTATCTCAAAGGCCCAAGACCCTTTTTTTAATGTTGATTTTCTGTTTGTGCTTGACTGTAAAAATTAGAATCTCAATTGAGGGTACTGATTAGTTTCCTTCTGTTGGTTTGTTTTGCCTTCTCTTGATTTTACTATTAGTGAGCGAAGATCCTTTTAAAAGGAACTGTAAACAAAAAAAAAACTATATACCACCATATTTGTTGTAGGTGACCAAAGATGACTGTCCAGTCATTTTCCATGACAACTTCATCCTCACTGAACATAAGGTTAGTCCTTTTTAACCCTAGTTCTCTTCCCATTGTTTTAGTCATTATAACTAAGCTGCTCAAAACTGATTTTTTGTCTGTGTTGGATATTGTTTTTCAGGGAGAACTTATTGAGAAGAGAGTTACTGACCTCACTTTAGATGAATTCCGTTCATATGGACCCCAAGATGAAGTTGGCAGTGTATGAATCAATTCAGGCCTTGAACCTTGCTTTTAAGCATGATGTATATTAACAGGCACTAAATTGTTATAAAATTACAGGAGGGGAAGTCCTTATTTAAGAAAACAAAAGATGGAAGAATCTTTGAATGGAAAGTTGAAGAAGATGCTCCTTTTTGTACACTGCAAGAGGTTTTCCAGAGAGTCGATGATACCATGGGCTTTAATATTGAATTGAAGTTTGATGATAACATAATCTATAAAGAAGAAGAACTAAAACATATTCTTCAAGTAATTTTACAGGTATTTACTCCTGCTTGTCTCAGCTTTTCGTTGTTTAGTAAATTTGATCTTCACAATTAGTAATGGCTAACGTGCACTAAAATTTCATGAGCTAGGTGGTGTTTGAGCATGCCAAGGAGAGACCTGTAATGTTCTCAAGCTTTCAACCTGATGCAGCTCTGTTGATGAGGAAATTGCAGAGTACCTACCCTGTAAGATTGCTTTCTCATTGATGTTCTAACTAAGCTAATTCGATCTAGGACATTTGACATCTGTATATAATTTCTTTCCTTGGGTTCAAAATGAGTCTTGGTTGTTCGAATGATTTTAATGTTCTTTACTAATGTTGTAATCCAGGTATTTTTCCTAACTAACGGAGGTTCAGAAACATACACTGATGTGAGAAGGAATTCCTTGGATGAGGCCATTAAGGTTTGCACAGAAGGTGGCCTCCAAGGAATAGTATCCGAAGTCAAAGCTGTCTTTAGAAATCCAGGAGCAGTAACAAGAATTAAAGAATCTAAGCTTTCCATGATTACCTATGGCCAATTGAAGTAAGAGTTGCCTACTTTACATTCTTTCAAACTTGTAATATATTCCCTAAATTTTGAACCGAAAGATTTTCATCGATTTTAGTTTATCTTAAAAATATTTGCGTATTTGCAGTAATGTGCCGGAGGTGGTGCACATGCAACACTTGATGGGCATTGAAGGAGTGATTGTTGACCTAGTTCACGAGATCACAGAGGCAGTCTCCCATTTTGTAGACGCTGCCAAAGACGGTGAAGGATCGGGCTTGTTTGCGGAGGAAGGGAAGATCCAAGTGAAAACAAAGCCTCGATTTTCAAGTGAAGAGCTCTCATTTCTGATGAAGCTGATATCTGAATTTATCCAGTCTTGAAAAGGGTTACATCTGCCAGTATAGTTTAATTCCCATAGCATCAGACAACTTTGCCCTTCCCTTCCTCGTCCATGTCTTAGCGTGTACATTATTATATCCCTTTCATCTCATGCATCATTTGTAACTTGTAGGAACAAATCAATCACCATCTTTAGCAGCCCTTTCCATGCTAGAAGCTGTTGGTTAGACTATAGTTGTTTGGAAAGCTTTGAAGTTAAACCACTTCAAGCTTTTATGTAAAATTGAAATGCATGTTTCTACCATAGTTATGAAAATCTTCTTGTAATTTGTTGGTAACAGCAGAACTGATCGCATGAACCTTTTAGTTATGAAAATCTTCTTGTAATTTGCTTGGTAACAGTTTAGAAATCCCTTATAATTATTTCTAGGGATTTTTTTCTAAAGATTAGGGTTTAGATCTAGGATTGTTTGGCTTATATTTTTAGCATCCATGAATAAAATTAAATATTTTAGTGTCTCCCATGTTACAAGTTTGCTTTGTCTTTAAGGGTTTTAACAAATAACAAACATCATGAACAAGAGTTTTGATTTGTAATAAATCTCATATTTAACTTATCACAAACCACTTTAGCGAATAATTAAAATAATTAATATAAACCTAAAAGATACGGTAAAAAACATTGCTCCTCTCATAAAAAACATTAGTATTGTCTTAATAATTTTTTTTATATTAAGAAAACTTTAATTCGATCCATAACTCCATAACATAGTGTGAGCATCAATTTAGTAATAACTAATTGTTGAGTTTTAAGGTTGAGGAAGAGTGTTGTATATTATAGGGATAATAAATGAAGATGATAAATACGTACAGGAAATAAGAGAAAAGAAAAGTTTTTTTTGGTATGAGAATGAATTTTTCTTTTGCATGGTGATTTATGGGCATTTATATATGTATAAATCATGTAAAATTACGCTGAGTACGTAGAGGACAAAAAAAAGAAGAAGATTGGGTAGCCTATTTTAAGAGTAATTATGATCTCCTTACGCTGTTGATTGAGAAATTATATAATCAGTTAGTCCAACTTCTAGGCATGAATATGATGCCTGCTTAACACCATCTGACTAGATTAATTATAGTAAGGAGATCATATTAGTATGACCCATACATAAAGTTGGTAGATAAAAACGGACCCAAATAGTTAGATCAAGGTAGGGACTCTCTGAACCAAGCTATCTAAGGTGGTGATGGCATTGGTTCGGGCATGAGCCTTCCAAACCCAATTGTTAAGGTAGTGAGCTAGTTAGACAACTTAAGGGACCATGTGGTGCTTGGATCCCACTGGACATAGGGTCAAGGTTGTGCCCAAATCCAATACAAAATTATGTTCAGGTATGATGGGCCTGGATAGGTTGTGTGGCCTATAAGGCTTTGGGCAAGTTAGTTCATGGGTCTGCCTCATGGTTTATGTACAATGGAGGTGGAACCTCTAGGCTCAATCCTAGACCGAAACCTAAACTCGTGTCTGTTTGGTCGGGCTCATCCTCTATTAAACTCAGACCCATAAATATGTAGAATAAAAAGGATCATAACAGGCAAAACATTAATAAATCAACAGCCAATGTGCACTGTAAGGATCTATGTTTGTAAATCGTGGCCCATTTGGATCATCCCTAGATGTATTTGCGTTAGAAAGGGTTCTATCTTCTACCACGAGGCCATGAAGGTCGTTGTTGAAGCAATATTCATGAGTGGAGAACATACTGTTTGAAATGCATGGTTGTGGATGAAGAAAATGAGTCCCTCATGTTCATATGTAGCAGTGGATATAGCTTCTTCTTTTTTTATAGACCTCTCAGAGGCTTTTGTTGAAATGCGCTAGCTGTCTTCAGAATTTGGATGATTTTCTTTATTGTTCCTCGACAAATGTTTTGCTTCATTAAAATTATGTTTTTTTTCCAACTTATGATGCTATAATTGGCATTAACTTGTTGATTTGTCACCGTGGACGTCCTGGATCTTCTGTTAAGTTTAAGGCATGGCTATATCTTACCCAAGAATCAGTGTTTTGGAATTTTACAATTAATCTACTGTGTGTGTGTATACAATAAGCTTGATATTACAGGAGGTGAGTTAATGGTAAAATATGGGATCTCAAGTGAGGAACTGCATGTAGGATGTTCATTCAGCCTGCGGGTTATTTTGTTTTATTATTTGTTTGTTTATCTTCTTAACATTTGAGTCCTATGTTTTTTAATCTGGTAATTTTATTACAATTTCAAAACTAAATCTAGCTAGATAGAAGGACTGTGCCGGGTTTTTTTTGTCGAGGAAAAGAACACAAGAGACAGAGCCAGCGAGGAAGGAAGGACTGGAACTTCAAATTGGGCCCTGACCCAGGCCTGTCCTGGACTTTCGATTGAGATTAAGAGCCCAAACTTTCCTAAAGCCCACGTCTGGCCATCCAAGAGGAGACCGATTTCACTCTACGAAGAGCGAATTAGGGCAGCAGCTGCATCTTCCCAGAAAGAGTGGTTGCCCAAGCAGCAACCCAGAAAAGATGGGAAAAAGAAAAGGCTTAACAGATGTAATAATTCGCTTTTAAAGATGGAAACTGTAAATGGAATATGAACATCTTTTTTATACGTTAAGATCGATAATAAAGCCAGCCAGTTCGTTCAGATACCCCCTCTTCTTTAGCTTGCTCAGAGCCTTTTGAGGAAGTTTCTTTGAAGGGTACTGTTAATATTGCTGCTCCAAGGGATGCTTCATTAGATTCCAAGCTTTAAAACTTAATTAACAACTTGTTAACAGTAGATAATAGACTTAAGTAAGGTACGATTCGAGTACGATTTGTCACGCTACAACATTTGAAGAGGAGTGTAAGAGATTTCTTTATGTCCCATCGAATCTGGTGTGCTGCGCTCAATCAAATCAACCAGGAAGAGTGGTGATTTAGTCTTTTAAATTTCATTATATAAGTTGGAATTTTCTATCTAGTAAATATACGTGTAGGCTGTAGCGTCTTGAATTTGGATGTTACTTAAACCGACTGGCCACCGCTCCATGCGGCTGGTCTTGGCGGCGTTCTTTGACAATGGCTTCCACTCGCAATTGAGTCACTTGGAATATTTTGCAGGAGCATTGAAATCTTTACGTGCTTACAAAATTGTACTTGTCTCCTGAACTATGTAATCCAAGATTTCTTTGCTTAAACAACTTTCTTTTCTTTTCTTTTCTTGTCTTTCTTTTCCTTCTTTCTTACAGTATCCTCAAAACTCAAGCATTAACAAGCGCTAAAGAGGCCCTGGAAAACACTATAGCTACATAATCATTTGCTTGCACTGTTTACTAAACAGTGCAATAATAATTTTGTCTTAATATCCCCCAAAAAAAAAAAAATTAACACTATGTATCAATGACAAATAAATCTTTTATTATATTAATTGCACAATAAAATAATCAAAATATTATTTAAAGAAATAAATTTGAAAATTGCGTGAAATGAAATTTTTGTATTTTCAAAATAGTTTGTGTTGTTGTAATTTCATCTAATGGGTAATTTGATATTTACTCAAGTATAAAAATAATGAATTTTTTTATATAAAAAAAAAAAAATTTTTTTTGGGTTATAGTTATCACTATTTTTTTAATTTATTATCATTATCTATTTTTTTTATTATCTAATTAAAATAAAACAAATTTATTTAAGTTTGACCGATTTGTAATTCGAGTTTTTTTTTTATGCTTGCACTTTGCACTACTTAAACATCAATTTTTAATGAAAAAAAAAATAGAAAAACACCCTGGGTACAAATCTAGTTGCCACTACGAATTTGAATTTCTTTTGTAATAATATTATTGAAGAGAGAAATAACCCGTGCAATTTACCAGCAAAATGAATGCAAGGCAGTGACATTGATTAAGTTAATTTTCCCTGCTGAACCAAAGAAATCTGTAGCTTTAATTTTAGGAAGGCCGGTAGTTAGGAGGAGTTTATTGATATACAACTTTTCCTTTCCAGTGATTTAAATAAAATGGAGTATGCAACACTTCTCATGTGCACGCTATAAATGCATATAAAAAGAAAAGTTTGCCAAACCAAAATTGCAAAATCCAAGCAATGATCAAACATCACAAGTTAATGAAGAATTTAGCAACGATCAATTTCAGAATATCTACAGTCCTTTCAGCTTGCTTGGTCGCACCCGCCGGGCAGTTGCTGAATCGGACGGAACCCTATCCTATGCGTCCCAACCTTGCGGCCACGAGTCTGGTTGAAGCTTATGCACGAAAGAGGCATGGACCCATAGAGGACGTCTATTTTTTTAAGCAATTTGTGTGGTCCTTGTCTGACTTTAATTATGTTCTTGATAGGACACCCAAAACCCTGTCTTGCCTGTTAGTGAATAAATTAAGGCAGCTATTCCCTGCTCTTGATTTTATTGACATGGCATATCGTTTTATAATTAATCTCCTCTGTGGCTTGCTTCTGGCGGGTTGACAAATTCCCTTTAGCGTTAACTTGAAGAAATTGTGCGCAAAAAACACCCCTACGAAAAAGCAATGACCATTTAAAGGTAACAGCGTCAATAATATTGAACAAATGGACAATATATACGTGTAGAATGCGCTGCGCCCTTGGGTCAACTTTGAAATCCATGGCGACTTTGAATTTCTCAACCCCTTGTTCTAGAATTTCAATCGCGATGGAGGTTTCTCTACACTTGTAATCATCAAAACATTCATGTATTGACGTATTGTTTATGCTCATAAGTTTATTCGTTTATCATATGATTGCTTATAGCCACCTTTAAACTCCATGATAGCATTATTCATTCAATTTCTCTTTTGTGTCCGGGGGGGAATTGGAGTGATGAAGGCTAGCTCCACTCTAAACACGGCATATGATGCCAAAAGGAAAAAAAGAGGGGGCATTATATAGAAATGATTGGTATAAAGGCGTAGAGCACTAGCAGTTGCTCGTTCTTGATCACTTCCACATCCCCTGAGCGAGTTGCGGCTCTTTTCGGTTAATAATTAAAATGACAAGATTAGCTTATAATGTCTTTGAAATAGCATGTTCAAGTAGTGAATAGTGCCATGTTATTAAATAATATAAATTATATTATGAAATCTCATATAATTATTTAAATATTTTAATAAAGATGATTTTTAAATATTATATAAGAGACTTGATGAATTGATCATGAATTTGATAAGATTAAATACAATGTAGTGGCAAGTTTGTGTAATTTTCAAGTTTTAAAAAAATTAATTAAAGTGAATATATTAAAAAACAATATGTATTGATACATCACCATACAACTTAAAAAACAATCCAAGTATGCATCAACAGCAACAACAACAATAATTTTTTTATACAAGTATAAAATCCTCAGATATTTTTACGAAAACCCAATTCAAAATGTCAGCATTAGAACATGCAAGGTCTATGTGTGGTCCAATTCCATGGTATTCAAATGCAATCGTGAGGAGTTTAATTAAGCCAAAGACAAAAAACTATAAAAGACCCGAGAAAGAAAGAAAAGGTAGGAGAGGATGGCTAACCCAAAACCAAACTAAAGGGGCATATAATATTGGTATGAGGAAAAAAAAACAGATTTGGAAATTAATTATTATAAAAACGAAAGCAGCACTCGAAGACATTTTCCACTGAACAAAATAGATTACTCCCAAGACAATAATTGCAGCCTTTGACGTTTCTCAAGGACTCCTCAAAACTCTCTTCAACACCCACACGCAAACTCCTTTGACTCTTGAAAACAAAAGCAGAGGGGAGGAGAGAGAAGAGGGGCAAAAAATAAATCGCAGCCGCAATTTAGCATACGAAAGCCAATTTTTCTTCCCATACAAGGTGGCTTAGCTCATTCGCTTGTAGGCATCCAAATCTTTATTTATTTATTTATTTATCCTTTTGCTCGAAAGATTTGCTTTCTTTCAATTTAGTCCTCCGCACCTTTTAGAATTGTGGAAAAGGAGTTCCCCCCCTCCATACGGAATTAGGCATCTTCATTTGTCAATGTTTGAGGCTCCAGTTTAACTAAATCTCAACTGTCCCACGTTAACTCGCACCTTCGATTATTATAATCCCTCAACCACCCTTATTACTTCACCACTACCGCCCTGAGATGCCATTGTTGCAGCTATAAATATATGCTCCAGTATCTTAATTTATTGAAGACTTGTTTTTAAATGGGATACGATCACTTCTAACAGTTTTGTTTAGTTTCTTATTTTAAAGTTTCGTGCTTCAACTTCTTGAAGCATATAATTGTTATTTTCGATTAATTTGATGGTTATGATTGGCTTTTGAACATTATTTTCTATTAATTTGATGGTTATGATTGGCTTTTGAACATTATTTTCGGACAACTAATGTCCTAAAGTGCATGCCCATTGCATGAACACCTACTGCTTATCCTTCCACGTTACATTGTTTCTATAAAGATATTCTATACCGATCAATATCGTGAGAACAACTATATCAACAAGGTGATTAATTATGAAAGAATTAAGTTTAGGGTATATTTTACCCTAGCATGGTTCCTATTTATGAATGGAATACCTAAAAGCCCGAAATTTATGGTTGGGACAATTTGATTTGAATATTTCAAATGTATAGCATGTATTATTGTCTTAAAACTCAGACGGACTTGTCAATTTAGGATCTAGACCAATCCGTTGAGAAAATATAAATTAATCTAACTAAAACCTAGTAATTTTGATTTTATTCTACTTTAATTTTCGAGTCAAGATTAAAAATTATAATATTAATTAAAGGAACAAAGCCAGTAAAAAAGCTTATGTTCCTTTGCCACATGGAGAAAGAAAAAAGAAAAAGGGGTAAAGCTAAGACAACAAGGAAGATGCAACGAAACAAACAGTATTGGGTTTGTAAGGTCACATTTGTCCTTTCGCTAAGATAATGACTCATGAAACGATTACTCCTAAATTTCTCCTTCTGATCCGAAATAGTGAGACAAGAAGATTTAGGAAATCTGGAAAAGGGGCATCTCTTAAAGGTGGCATTTTTGTCAGTTACCCTAAACCCGACGTGCGTGTTCGTCGTTTTGGAAGCAAGTAGGTCCCTTCTCTTTATTCCCTCACCCACCTCCCTCAAGGTCACAGCATCAATGAAAATGACGGGTGTACCCTTTTCACACCCATTAAGGTCACAGCAATGGTAAAATTACGGATATACCCTTCTCATATCCAACCACTGAGGAAACTGATCTCTCTCATCGAAGAAAAAAAAAAACTGACATCTGAATCATTATAAAACAAATCCCATTCGGATTTTCTTTTAATGTACTCCCTCTTTAATTATCATAATAATTCAAATATTAAGTCAGGTACTGAGAATAAAAATCTTTTTTCATATCTTAAATATATATATATATATATTTTGGAATAAAGTAACTCAACTTTTAACTTGGGTCAACTTTGTTTTCAACGTTAGTCATGCTATGATAATTTATTTATTTTTGATAAACTCACTCAAATTTTTAGGCAAAATAAAAATCTTTTTTTATATTTTAAAACAAAAAAATAATACAAACATCAAATAAGTAAGGCAAACAAACTAAAACACTCTAATATTATATTCAAGAGTGTGATAGATGTTATTTTTTAAAGTTTTTTATTTAAAAATATATTAAATTTTATTTTTAACATCCATGTATCATTTCAAAATACTAAAAAATTAATTTAAAATAAAAATAAATAAATTCTAATAAAAAAAAAGGAATAGTCTCAGTTTCAAATAACCCCAAACAAATCAATATTATATACAAAGGCATAGGCAAATGGACCCTCCTTAGGAAGAATATGGAGCACAGTTGTCAATTTCCATGACCCCTCACAAATAAGTCCTTTTTGTACGAAATAATCAAGCTTTAGTTAAACACGCATTGCATTGCAACGCGTACACCCCATAATGTAATAGTACCATGCTCGTATCGGTTTATATGCTATTCTCCACTCAAAACCTAAAAGAAAAAAATTGCGTTTCAAATATTATTTTGGGTTGATAAACTATCCCTTTTGCAATAATATTGGTTTAATTACTTGATTATATTACACGTACAGGGATCTTTGTTCTACTTGTGCAAGCAAACTTTGGCGTTTGGAGATATTTAGCGTACTTGTATGGCCATGTTTTTGTTCCTCGTAATAAAAACATGAAGATATTTACATGCTAATTAAGGTGCATTTAATCGTGTTTATTGTTGTAATTAACAATTTTGTCCAAACAAGATACTATACATCAAGATAATTAAGTCTCCAGCCCATAGTACATATAATTAGAAAATGATTGTTTTATAATCTATAGAGTGAGTGAATATACAAACTCCAGAGGCCATGGAGTACTCATCAAGATTTCTCTTTCGTTTGATTTCCTTGGTATCGTTGTCTTTGTGCGTGCATGTAACGACCATTACTTGTGAACAATGGATAGCTAGGGGGATGGTACGTGCCAATCATCTTGAATCCAACATCCTAGGGGAAGTTAACATCTTGCCTTGTGTTTGGTCGAAAGAGGTAATTAAAAATGTTAAACATAATATAAGCTTAGTTGAGACCTGATATTGTAGTGTGATTATTTTTTAAAGTGTTTTTCGTGTTGAAATATATTAAAATGATATATTTTTTTTAAAAAAAAATTATTTTTAAGATCAGCGTATCAAAACGATTCAACACATATAAAAAAACATTAGATTTTAGCAAAAATAATTAATTTTTTAAAAAAAATACAAGTACAACCGTATTTTTAAACGCTCATTATCTTAAGATGATGTATTTTATTACTTAGTCACATTTTATTATAACCACAAATCATATTTTGTGTTGCCTAACAAACATTTAGATTGTGATTAGGGATGGAATAAAAAGAAAGAAAGAAAAGAAAAAAAAAAAAAGAGAGGTCAAGATTAGAAAAAAATTTCTAGGGAGGCGAAACTTGAATTTTACAAGTTTTTTTTGCTTTAAATTTTAAGTTGTTCAAAGGAAAGCCGTGGATTATTTTATTTATTTATTTTTCTGCCGCTATTTGCAATGATTCCTTACAAATTTCATAAGATTTTTAATATTTGAACTCAAAAAAATAAAAATAAAAACATTGAATTATGCAAGAGCAGGGACATAGAAAGCAACATTGCCTTCCTTTTTTTAGCTAAAAGTGCAGACATTCAATGAAAGGATTTAAGAAACCAGCGGCTAACAAAAATGTTCGAGACTACGTGGGGGTAGTTTGTACTTTCACCTTTTGCCAACAGGGCAGAATAGCAAGTGACCTCCAGCTGTATGCATGATGTCAGCTGACTTCAGCCCTGCGTGTGCGTGGCTTCAATCTTGTAAAAACCTTTTCCGGTCTTGTATTCTTTTTTATTAAAAAGACCAAACTATCCCTGTGCGGTTACCATGACAGCATTCTCCCCGTCCCCGTCCAAAATGTTCTTAAGCTTGTTTTCTTTGAAATCATTAGAAACCTATTTCTTATTATTATACTACTAAAAGGAAATGGTGTTTTTACGTGGAAATGTTATAACTGTAAGTTTTACCATTCGTTATTTTACTGTATCAGTATTTTAGTGGTGTCAAAATTATAATTTTTAGGTTTTTTTATAAAATAATTTTTATTTTTATTTTTATATACTTTATACTTTTATTATTTTAAACTTAGTTTATTTATCATCATTTTTTTATCTTTATTTTTTTTAGTTTTTTTTTCTTTATACTTTTTTTTTAGAAAAAAAATATTATTTTCTATTTTTTACACTTTGAATATTTATCACTCTATACATGCCTATCAATATTATTCTATTTGCTCTTATCTTTATTCTTTTGTAAAAAAAAAAATTAATTTTTTTCTTTATACTTTTTATTTAAAAAATATTATACAAACACTAAAAAAATAATATTTCACTGTAGCAATGGAACATTGTTTCATTCTTCCGCTACATTGAAAATTAGCTTAAGATCTTACATGTTTTTATTAACACATATGATCTTTACTATATTTTATTATATGCAAGTATCAATCTTTTGATTCATAATTATATTTTTTACTCCAATATCAGAAAAACACACTAATAACACCTACACATTAATTATTTTACGTTAGAAAAAAAAATCAATTTGTAGCGAGGCGAGTTGAATTGACGCGTTAACACTTTGTTTTTATGCATTTATTTGCACAAATGGTTCTTGATGTATTTAACTAAATACATGCATAGGCTTCTTGATTTATAATTATAGTTTTTTTTTTTTTAAAAAAAAAAAGGCTTGCATTGTTTTGCCAAAAGAAATTATAATTCACGAGTCAAAATAACTACTATATACTCGCATGCGGTTGACTCCGGTGGTTTTAATCGTAATTCTGTCACATCATTGAAATCGTCTCAACATCCTCTTCCTTCATGGGTGGCGCGTGTATGGTGGTTGGGTCTGGTTTAGCGTCAATGTACTTTTATTTTCCTTTTTCTTCTCTTTTTTTTTTAGGATTGCATGTTAGTCATGCAAAGAAACATTTAATTTTGATATGTTTTTTTTTTTTTTTTTTCAATTCCTCCACAAACATTTAATTTCATGTAATTTTTATGTTAAATTTAGACCTAATGCTTTTAATTGCTATTTTTGTTTTTGCATTGCTTTTTTTTTATTGACTTTTTTTGATCAATTTTATTTTTTAATATTTGTTTGATTAAGAATCTTATTTTTTAAAGATTAGCCTAAGTTGACTTTGATCTTTTTTAAAAGCATTGTTTTTTCAAAAAAAAAAAATTTGCTGGTATTTTTTTTGGTTTTCTATTTATGATATCATTTTAATTTCGTGTTTCAGATCATGTATTTGATTTGTTGACCTGGGTTTGATGTCGGGTTCACTCGAGGATTTTTTTTTTATATATATATATATTTCCATTATATCAGCAAGTATCTATTCCTTACATTTTGCTGACTTGTTCGGACTTGTATAATATTTTTTATGGTGTGATTTTATTAAGTCACTTTTCATTGGTACTTGTTGTTTAAGTCATAAGTTTTTTAGGGTAGATTTATCTTTTATATGTTTAAATAAATAAGTTTAGCAAACATAATCAGATAAATGTTTTATTTTTCAGTTTGTTTCTTGGTTGTTGTTAGCAAATTTTTGTTATTTACATAAATGATTGTCAATTTATTTATTTATATAACTGGATAGACTTTTTAGTTTACATTTTAAATTTTTATATAATAAAATACTTTGAAACAGCCTGCATACATTGTATTTTTTTAAAATAAAAAATTTTAAATCTTCACGAAGCGCAAGTTAAATAGCTACGTAGCAGTTGCTAGAAGAACTATTTGATTATTTTTATAGTATTAAAAGTAATTGAACTCCTTATTACTCTCTGGATGAACTTGTATCAAGAGTTAGAGGTGTAAGCCCTAAAGTAAATGAGCTAATAAGAAATAGTAAAAGAAAGAAAGATTTACACTGATATTGATTTTACAAATTAAGCTCAAGCTATTAAATGCGTAAAAGTTGAACAAAATATATTTATCATCAAGATGATTAAAAGAATTTAATCAAATTATCGAATCTTTCGGCTCCAACATATCAAAGTTGTCCAAGAAATTTCATGATGCTCTTACACTATAACTAATGGATAATAATACCATAAAATTTTCCCTAGTTACCAAGCCAAAGAAACTTGTGAAAATAAAAGATAAAAAAATTCATGCAAAAGTCTATAATAGCATCAACTTTGATATTATATTATTATAAAATAAGGTTGTATTATATGTTATTCAACTTGATGTTGTAAAAAAAAAAAAAAATTCACATGTGAATGAAGCTAGATCCAATATTTTTGGATTAGATCTGGCCTTGAGGTATTATATCTCGCTCACATTTAAACTTGGGAGTTTTATATATTTTTTTTTAATTTTAAAAAAATAATAGCATCAACTTCATTCATTCATTTACAGTATAGGCTCGTAATTTAAAAACCTTATCTTTCCCTTCCAAATTAAAACCAATAATTGCATTTGTTTCTTTCTTGAGAACACTTGTGACTGCTGAGCCCATCTGATTGATAATGAAGTGAGGCATCCATGATCCATGTATGACAATATACACCCAAGCAATGCCTGTAGAGCTCCAGGCTACACCATACTTTCCTCTCCCATACTTCTTTGCTAGCTTGCTGCATTGCCTCTCTCATCATGTGATAAGAAAAGAAGGAAAGGAAAAGGAAAAGGAACTGTATGTTAGAGGGAAGGGTGAAAAAGTGATTTCAGAGAATATAAAATTGAGAAATTGTAGGTGGAAGGGAAGAGGAAAGGGTTGAAAAGAGCTTGAACAGCATCGGTTATCCCCGGAGGCCGAACAGAACTAAGCTTAGTTCTTCGACACTTGTGGGTTTGGTTTAATTTATTGAAACTTCAAAACTTTTTCGCAGAGAAACAAAAAAATAAGTGCTTAGAAGTCTTAAAAGTTTATTATATCCTCGCAACAAACAGTGTCAAAAGAAAAGAGTTTGAGTCTTGTCTACGCCATTGGAGTCGTCCTTATTCTGGATGACCCCTCCTCCTCTCCTTTCCCTCGAACACACCCATTACTATAAAAGAAGCCACACTTTCCCTCTCAAATAGCCACACCTCTTTGATTCCCTCTCTCACCCTTTTCTCCCCTCTTTACATCTCTTTCTATACTCTAATAATTTATCTATTGTTCTTCTTTTCTTCTCCGTCTTCTTCTTGAGGCTCTGTCTAATATTCTCTTTATGTAAAACTTTAATGGGTTGTTACAATTATAAGAAGTGTGCATGAGTTTTTAGACTTTGAGATAGAATTGCGCAGCTCCAATAGCTGGTGGAGACATTTTCGAGCCACAAGGCACATACATACATATACAGTCTCTGTTTTTTTTTTTTTAGTTCTTGTGAGGTGCTTTCATAAGGGTATGGAGAAGCTTAGTTTTGTTAAGAATGGTGTGCTTAGATTGCCTCCTGGATTTAGGTTCCACCCAACAGATGAGGAGCTTGTTGTCCAGTACTTGAAGAGAAAGGTGTTTGCTTGCCCCTTGCCTGCTTCCATAATCCCGGAAGTCGATGTTTGCAAGTCTGATCCTTGGGATCTGCCAGGTTAGTTCTCACGATGCATAGACAGCAAGCACTGAAAGTTGAAATGGTATATTTATTGTAATTGTATCTTTGTAGCTAGGGTTCTTTGTAAAATTGTCAGTAGCAAAGGCATTTCTAAAGATAGATTTTCAATTAAAACCAAACTGCAATGTCATGTGGCTCACACTACTTGAGTAAACGAAGTTGCAAGAAAAATTACGGAGATAATTGCTACTCTGTTCTGATATATGGCGTGTGTGGGTTCAGGTGATTTGGAGCAAGAACGGTACTTTTTCAGCACCAGAGAAGCCAAATATCCCAATGGGAATCGATCCAATAGAGCCACAGGCTCTGGCTACTGGAAGGCAACTGGAATAGACAAGCAAATTGTGACTTCTAAGGGCAACCAAGTTGTGGGGATGAAGAAAACTCTGGTTTTTTACAGAGGAAAGCCCCCCAACGGCACTAGGACTGATTGGATCATGCACGAATACCGCCTTGCAAGCACTGAAACCACAGCCTGCAATGCCCTGAAAAATAAGAATTCGACTCAGGTAGAGTTTTTACTGGGTACATTTTCTTTTCTACCAAGCTATTTAAAAAAAAATTCATATCAGATCCTCAAAACCCATTTCCACTGAGATTCATCTCTCTGTTCCCGCAAAGTACAATTCCTAAAAAAGAAAAAACCTCGAGCACGTTTAACCACTTGAATACGTTATTGTTGCTAACTCTGTTCATGCTTGCGGGTCAAATTGATCATTTCTATCGAATTTTCTGCAGGGCCCTGTTGTGGTGCCCATGGAAAATTGGGTTCTATGCCGCATATTTTTGAAGAAGAGAGGCACAAAAAATGAGGAGGAAAACATTCAAGTTGGCAATGATAATAGACTGCCCAAACTCAGGGCCACTAAGCCTGTTTTCTACGATTTCATGACAAAGGAGAAGACAACTGATTTGAATCTAGCTCCTTCCTCATCATCCTCAGGATCCAGTGGAATCACAGAGGAAGTGTCCTGTAATGAATCAGATGACCACGAAGAAAGTAGTAGTTGCAATAGTTTTCCTTACGTTAGAAGAAAACCATAGCTAGAATGCCCCTCTTGATTAGTCTTTAGTTCTTGTATCCGTATTTAGTGGTTCTGGCGTCTCAACCAGAATAGTCATCTTAAGCAATCTAAGGCTCGTGTCTTTCGGTTTCGTCTCTCTCATCTGTGAGTGTATGGCTATAACAGGGAAGGGAATCACAAGAAAAGAAAAGAAAAGAAAAACAAACCCGGCATTAACTGTTACCAGTAATGTAGAGAGGAAGTATGGATGTCAAGTTGTCAACGAAGGGTATATCGCATATCGATATGTAATCAAATCCCAAAATTTCAAAGCTAGTGATATTTCTCCTCTTTTGCAAATGGAAACGTTTCTTCAAACATGTTTAAGCAGCAATTTTACGCTACTCCATTAACCGTGCAGAGCTGATTCTTTGTCTAAAAGGCAAATGATTTTCAATGGAATAAATTTCAAAGTTATGGACAAGGAAAGGAAAGAGAGAGCATCTATATCTGCTCAGAGTGGACTTTGTAAAAAGAAAATCCTTTCGCATGAGCATCAGAATATAAGAATAAGAGTAAGATTTTTGCAAGAATATCACCTCCACACCACACGCACGAGGTTCCTCTCACCCTTGTGGGAAAGGCAAAATTACTTGGCAGAACCAAATTCCTTGAAGCTATATCAAAATGGATCGAATCTCCAAGGATTCTGAACCTGTTAATTTCAGGGTTTTTTTTTAAAAAAAAAAATTAGTGCCCTAAACTTAAAGTTTTTACATAATAATATCATTTCAAAAGAATTTGATGAAATAACACACTTTAAACCTTGTCTAAGCTTAGAAAAACACAACATTTAATAAATATTGCTATTAAAAAACACGACATGTTAAAATATCATGTTTTTAAAACGTGCAACATCAAATAAATTTTAAACTTTTTCTCGATTAAAAAACACACAAACAAAATACTTTTATGTTTTCCTCTTAAACAACCAAAAATAAAACTCATATCCTAGTCTCTAAGCATCCTTGGATGTTTTTGTGTTCAAAATCCATTGTTGCCGTTATTATCACCATTGTCGCTGCCAACATTGCAAGAATATTTAATTTTAATATATTTTTAATTTACTTATCATTAAAGGTATGATATATGTATGTAATTATAAGTTAAATTGTTATGTAGTATGAGTTCACTATTTATTGTCGTACACATAAGCGGATGAGACTACATGAACGGGTTCAATCATAAATGTTTTAGACAGGTTTTTTGTATATTGTTTGTCTAGACTACATCAAGCTTGATCATAGCTTGATTCATGCACTGATTGAGCGATAAAGAAATAAGACATACATGTTTCATCTTAGGCATAGAGAAATGACATCGACACTACAAGATATAGCACTGCCTATTGATAGATAGGCAATCATATCCACTAGCATTCGTAGATGAATTACATTATGCGAACAATCATTTGGATTGACATCCTTCCCTTCTAAATTGAAAGGGGTAGCATATGTATTAAATGGTGAATTATTATGATAATCTTAATGTGTTATGTAGGTATGTAAAACCATATATATTACATCTGTTTGGCAGTGTATTATTCACCGACCTCACAAAAAGATATGTGCCATTAATTTATCTAACATTTCTAGATGATTTTCACGCTGCATATATAGTTGAAGATCCATTGTCTTACATTGAACTTGAGAGGTTGGCTTCATGCTATGAGAGGGTCTAGAAGTCGCATCGGTGCTTCGTGATATTAATAAAGAAAACGAGTTGCACCAATATGTTTTAGTGGTTAAATGTTTATTGCACTGAACTTGAGATCTTTAAAGAGAGATTAACTCTTGATGATGTCATGGTAGAGAACGAGATCCCTCAAGTAGGTGTAGGAGTTGGATTCAATTGCTGATGAAACCGGATCATCTAGTAGATAAATTGATCATGTTTATATATTTTAAGATTTTAATTAATTGAAATGCTGTGTTATTAAGGTATTTTAAATTGATTTTGCATGTAAATACTCTTTTTATTTTACATTACTAGAGCTACCTTTAATTATAAAATGTAAGAATTTATTTGCCAAAGCTTTTTGTTAGTATGTTAGTTCGTAATTTATTTGCATTTTGTATGCTAATTTTTCAATTTATTCAGCACCAGAAAAAAAAAAAAAAAACTTGTCATACACTGCAATTAATATCTTTTGAAAACTGGGATGCAACATTGTCCAAGGAAACAGACATTCTTGAAATTTTTCTACGACATTTGCTGTAATTTGTCATATCCTCACCAACAACACGAGAAACAAAGTAGGTTTGTTGGTGTTGGGAAACATGGTTAACTAAATTTTGAATTTACAAGACCAGCAGGTGAAAGCAGTGGAAAAATTTGAAGTTCAGATGTGGTCCCAGGTCACCAAAAGCTAACCCTAAGAGCTTATTGAATTCATAATTGCGATCCCATTTACAGACCCAGGTAATGTCCAGCTGGGCAGCAATACACCTCCCCTCAGCACAGGTTCACAAACCCAAATCCTCCTCCCAAGCCATCAAATTAAGGTTCCCTGTAGATGAATTTGCCGGACAATATAGAACAGTTTTTGAACAAGGAGATTCTCCTACTATTTCCAGCCACGCAGCCATTCTGATCTGCTTGCTAGCCCTGTGATGTGTATTATACCTGTAGCAATCCCCAATCAAAAAGGCTGTTTCGTACACGTCATGCATGCACGGGCCAAAGACCTGGTTACAGTTGACTCGATTACTTAAAAAACAAATACAGCCTCTGAGACGATAATAGCCATCCAATCCTTGTCGATAACACACTCATGCCATTGTAAAATATGGAGCAAGACAAATCGTGGGAGGTAGGTTGTCATAGCACACACAAATTCATATCATAGATGCCTAAATGGGTGGGCCAGAGGCACTCCAAATGAGCGACAGGTGGACACCGGACAGACAAAGGACGGCGTGATGTGCCATAACAGGGAGAGGAAGGGAGAAACAATAGTTAATTAAATAATTAGAGAGCTAAGCAAGAAAAATCTAAAAAATAAGCCGACCAGAGTTTCTTGTGACAATGGTTGAGCATCACCTCAGGCTGTTGGAGTCCTTCACGTCACTTTTTCTATGTATATTTTATTTTCGAGAGAGGGACAGAGAGGGGAGGCTGGATTGGGTTGTGGAGTGCTGACCTGGGCTTCAAATTGTCAATCACGTGGGGAGCCCGTCATGGTAGACCACACACCAAAAGACACCACTTTTGTAGCATCATCACCAGATTAGGTCAATCACACAGAGAAAGAAACCTTACCCTTCCTAGAAAAATACAACACAACGAGGGCAAGGGTGTCTCTATCACAGATGGGCAGTTCTGACATTTTAAAAACACAATACCTTGCAGACAAGGGATGTGGTTTTATCAAATTATGTGTTTTGACCACTTCCAAGAACCAACCACTTCTCAATGCTGTTTTGCTTGGACCGGTTTAAGTTTTGAGAGGTTGCTTGGTATCTCTGCTACAAGGACGTACACCTGCTATATTTTAGCCACCATCAAGCAATGTGGTCTCATCGTATATGAATCTACCCTGAGAAATATGAACATGCGACGGGGTCCCTTGTCATAAATGAAGGACCCGTTGCCCCTCCCAGCCACACCAACCAGCAGCTGTCTGTGCCTATCGAGGATGAGCCTTGTATCATTCCAAACCTCCACAGTTAATATATAGAGGGATCCAGAGCTAAAATGTTCAAACATCCCCGTTTGAAATTACCTAAAGAATTTAAGATGCATGATGCTATTTAGTTAAGTTGCTATACCTCTACAACACGGCAACTGGGTCACGAACAGCTCATACCCAGCGGTTAAAGAAATCAGCATTCTTAACTGCTCTGAGTAGATACTGAATTTTCTAGACAGCCGAGACTAATGGTAAATGATATTTGAGGCTGTTGCCTGATAGAGAGGTTGCTCCATGGTCCATGCATTAAAAGCTGAAAATGCTGAGCTCATTCACGGATAAGAGCATGGGATTGCATCAGCCACAAAGTAAAAGATTCTTTACGAGGAGTGGCAACATAGGCAGCCACAAAGTACAGATACTTCACGACGATCGAGTAGCAGCGCTAACACGTTCCAGCAGCTGTAACAGCATTAAAAATGTCAAGATCTTAAACTTCTAGCGCCATATAAATCAGCTGTCATGTATGTAAACGACATAAAAGTACGAGTTGGATTGATATTTTGATCAATTTTCACAGAGCTAATGTGAGTTGAGTGTAAATGCAAATTAACTTAAATAGAATGAGATGAAGAATCTCCTTGATTTCTCAGAGTTAAAATGACATTGCAAGTGGAATTCATAACTTTATTCCAATATGTTTGATGTCAAAATCAGCGCTCTGGCCTACACAAGGGGGACTCCAAGGGAGTTTTCATTTCTTTTTCTTGGCTTTCGTGCTTACATTTCTATCTAGCCTCAGATTATACGGACCACAACATCTCACAGCAGGATCGGCATTATCCACCCTAATGCTAATCCAAGGGCCAAATATTCTCCAAGAAAAATCATTCAAGATTCCATCAAGCTTTCAAATTTAAAAGGGACTTGGGATGAAATACTAGCAACATGTATTTAGAAAGCAACTACCATTTGCAAATTTCTATTCCAAACAATGGTATGAAAACAATACAGTAATACGTACAAACAAGTAAACTTTGAGTTGTCAATTGGCAATATAGAAAGCTATTTTCACCAGCTATTAGAGGTTTTGCATTGTTACCACACACACACACACAACCTTGTCATGACTTGCAATCAGAAGAACATTGACTAAGTTTACACACCGGCTCAGCCCTCAAGTTGAATGATATGAGCAGTGCAATAGCATACAAGTAAGTATGCATCCTCATGTCGCATTGTTTAATGTTCACATCATTTTTACAGTCTCTTTGGCTCATTGAAGTTCCACAGAGAGAGTTGACAGGGTTTCTTACAAGATTTTGCTTGCATTTAGTTGAATGAATAAAACTGTAATGGTACAAACATTCGTAATTCTTTACAGTACAAGGATCGACATGGCGTTATAGCTACCCAGCAAAAATGAAGCAAGAAATCACAAAATCCTTTCGGATTTGAGTTGCATTCTTACTTGTTTATCAAGTGAAATTTCGCTACTTCTGCAGTCACTTTCACCAACTCCACCGGCACCAATGACCAAAGTTTATGGAGCTTTTGCAGTACATGCCTTTTAAACAAAATGAAGTCCAAATATGGGCATGAAAATACATTAAAAAACACAGAAATGGGCTACGCTATATACAAGGCAAAAGGTGCACGAGGGTGATTACTCAGTAAGCAAAGCAGCACATAAAACATAATAACTTGAACAGGCACCTTCAACTTCAACCACCGCAGTGCTTCCTGTGAGAAAAACATAGAATTTAAATACAAATCAGCCAGAGCACACGGATAAGTTGAAAAGATGGCCTGATCATGTACAATGCAGACATAAAAAAATACATCAATACGAGAAAGCAATCAGTTCAAAGAGTTGGAGTGACAAAATAGGAGAGGAATGCCACAAATAGCTTGGATTGAAGAAAAATAAGAACATTCCGATCACAACAGAAAGTTTGATGCTGCACAGAACAACGTGGAGAACAAGGATCTAATAGCTAGTTAGAGACAGTAATTTGATTGATTGGAGTTGAGTTAAATGGATTCGTGAACATATAATGAAGTGCTTGATGCAAGTATAATGCAGGGGCACTGTTGCATTACAGCAGGCTAGTCAATTCTGATTCATGTCAGTATTTACTAAAACTAAACACAACCCCCATAATTAGGGGCTTAATGCTGAAACACCAATAACAGATCTGTTAAAGCTTCGATCAATGAGATTTATCGAAGCAATTACATTTCAGATGTAATATTAGCTTCCTAGTCTCAATTAAGAGTTGTGGCTCATCAATTTCCGTCGAGTCAAACCATGAAGCCAGAAACACTCTCAAACACCCTTTAAATTAATTATTTCAGATGAATTATTCCTGGCCAATTTTTTTATAAATTTGTGATGGTTTATCTGATTCCTGATCCAAGTAACATGATGTTGATAAGAGAAAACTATTCTCCATATCTTAACAAACATACAATTGGCATTGCCATTGCCATAGAAATCAACTCTTCGCTTGTTTGATCAAATATGAAACACCAAAAATTAAATAAGTTGCTCATGTCAAATCCCAATTTTAGTCAGAAAAATGAAAAAAGAAACAAAAAAGATTTTCCTTCCAAATAAACGAAACTTCACTTGGATGTTTCTGTCAGGTGGATTCAATTAGGTTATTAAATTAAGGAAGCAAGTGGTGATTAATCCACGGATAAACGCAATAAGCTAGCAAAGGAAATTATGAGGAAAGGCACAGGCACCTGAATCTTTCTCCTTCACCATATATATTCTCGAGTGCTCTCTCTCTCTCTCTCTCTCCCCATCTCCCTCGCTTCCATCTGAGTCTGTAGCTTATAAATAGTGGGCCGTATAAGTTTTTGCAAGTCGTCGGCTCTTTCTATTATATGCTGGGCCTTGGAGCCTGCAATTAGCACCTCAGCCCTTTCTATTGGATTTAGAAATAAAACTTATTCTTTCCGTTTGTTTGCAGGAAAGTGATTTCTTTTTGGAAAATGAATTTCAAAAAAGTATTTTTCGATGTTTAGTAGTGTTATAAAAAAATGAACTGAAAAATAATTTATTAATGAATTAGTTTTTTTTTCAAGTTTATCTAATATATATATAATATTTAATCACTTACAATAAAAAAAAAATCTAAAAAGTATAATGATGAATTTTTTTATTATTTGGGTTTTTTTTTGGTATAAAGAATTTTTAAAATATAAATATATACAAAAATATTTTTATGGGTTTCCCATAACAAATAATACAATAATTTATTAATGAATTCTGTATAAAAATATTAAAGGACTCAAGTTTTCTACCGAAATCAATTTATTTTTTTTAGCTGTGTATAATCATCATCATCAACGCACTTAATATTTCATCATCAGCTCTACTTCATGTGAGCTATATATCTTGTTGCTGAATGCAACAATCCAACAAGTGGACTAGATCTGATATAGAAGCTGATTTTCTTTTTTATTTTGAACAGGTCCAGTGGAAATAGCTGCTATAGGGGTTGCTATTGCCATATTCAATCAAGCCTCAAAAGTCACCATATTTCCATTGGTTAGTATAACGACTTCTTTTGTAGCTGAGGAAGAAACTCTTCAAAGAAATCACGATGTTGAAGCAGAAAAGGCTGGGGACTTGAATAAAAATACGAAAAGTGGTAAAGCAAAAGAGTCGGTACCTGATGATGAAATGCTCGAGAACTTGGAAAAAGGTTCGGCCACAAACAATGAAAAGAACATTGAAAAGAAAGATTCAGTGCCGGAGGATGGTACGGGAATTGTCTCCTTCTCTTTGATCATTTTCCATTGCCGGATGATGGGTTTGTTGTGTATGGATTACTGTGTATGGGTTTGCAATTGATCTGCATAAATTATTTGAGAGAGAAAAAGTCTTTAGGGATCAAAAGTGTATGGGTTTGCAGTTGATCTGTATGGGTTTTTTAAGACAGAGAACAAAAGGAAAGTGTTTTCCTTAGAATAAAGAAAGGAAAACACTTTCCTCCTTTAACGTTTTAATTTTTCTGTTGACTGGAATTGAGTTTCCTTTGACCATTTTTTCTTATGCTTGCCAAACATGGAAAAGTGGGGAAAGTTGTTTCCAGGAAAATGAATTCCTGGAAACAAACAAGGCATTAATTAGACGCTTATAATTATCATGTTCCTCATCTAAACACCAAATAAAATACTATACTATATAAATGGAAGTTATTGCATTAATGGTCACACATGTCATCTCTTGTAAAAAGAAACAAGACGGGGGTTTAATCATTTATGCAAAATTCCTAATCATGTTTACATTTCTAACACTATCAACAACATTAAAAAGCATAATAATAGACGCATCTCGTCCCTAAAGCTACCATTGACAGCCACAAAACAACCTCTCAAAACGCACCCATGAAAGCAAAAAACGGCACCCATAACAACCATAAATGCACTAATAACAATCAAAAAAAAAAAAAAAACATTGCCTTTCACAACCAAAATAGCCACCAACAACCATTAAAAAAGCCACTAACAATCACCGGCATCCCACTCAAAACCACCATGAACAACCACCAAAACAGACCCACAGTAGCCCACTCAAGTATTATCTTGATTTTCTGAACATTAATTGCCAAGAGAGTTAAAGCAAAAAACAATATTTATATATATAGGCAATGTCTTTTTTAAAATAAAAAAATCAAGTACGAACGCATTAAAAAAAACTAACTTAAAGTTCAAAAATGTTCAAAAATACAATTAAAACACAACACCACACAGAATCAAACAGTACCAAACAGGACGCAGGACTATTGCTACATAAATCAGCATTAGTACACCTTGACGAGCAAAAACAGGCCATTTGTCACCAATTGTAGCTGCCCGCGTGTGTACCACTTTTGTAAACGTTATCATTTTCTGGGACCTTTACCGTCCATGAACTCCGATGCACGGCTTAATCTGGTCCCCTTCGTTTATCATTATTGATAATAAAGAGAGCAATCCTCGCCCTCCACGGTCCAATCCTCCCAGATAATGCAATTGAGGTTGGAGCAGAGTGAGGTATAATCGGATGGGAGGGTGTGAGTGAGAGACGCGAGATTTTCAGGTGGCGGAGAAGGAAGGTTTCGGACGCTCGCCAGCGTTGCACCACCAAAACTTGCAAAAGTTCTGATGGTGCCACGCTGTGTGCGTCTAAAATCTTGTAACTCCTTGGCTTTCTTCATATAATCAATGCCAACTGAAGGGATTCAAGCCTCAAAACCTGGATTGGAAGAAAACTGGTGGAGAGCTGATACGTTAGCTTTTGCGTTTTCTTTTCTTTTTTAAGGAAATTTAAATCCCCACCATGTAATCTTTATAATCGCACGATGGTTTCTTGTTTTGTTCAATTACTTGCTTCCTTCTTTTGAACATTCTCTTTGCATTGTTCTTCGTCTTATTTCATGCATTTCCAGTTGAAGGACACTGGAGTGAAGCCAATAACTATGATATTTCTAAATACCGTTCATATACATTAACAAGCTTCTTGCTAGAGACTGAACCATAATATTGAACCGGCTGAAATTTGATCCTGTCAGTATGGTTTGATTTGAATTTTATATTTGAGATAAATCACTTAAAAAAACTCTGATTTTTTTTTTTTTTTATAACGTGGGTGTCCGGGCCAGCTTACGTGCACCACGACTAATCCCACGGCCCACTGAACATCCTGCAAGCCCTAGTGAGCAGGTAAGACACCGCGGGGGTGACAGGCATACCGCAAAAAGGAGGACCCAGTAAAAACATGAAAGGAGCAAACTTTCCAGCCCCGTTCCTATTGGGACTCGAACCTAGGTCCGAAGGAAGAAAAGTTTGCTCCCAACACCACTGAGCCACACGCCTGTTGGTAAAAAACTCTGATTATTTTATATGAACATAAGTAGTATTTTAGCCGAACCACCCTCCCGTTGGCGCCCCAATTAAATCTGTGAAGTAACATTTGTTATCAAGTTCTTTTCTGTTATGAATTGTTACATTACATGACTCGTTCCACATGATCTAAAACAGCTTAATTGGTTAATTTAGGTTATGTTTGATATGATCTTAGTAAATTAATTTAAATCGTTTTTCTAACTTATATATGTTTTTTAGATATAACTTTTAACTTTAAACAAAATTTTGTTACAAAACTAAATCAAATTTTTTGTTTCATTAAAAATAAAATTATTTTAACTTTTAATTTATGAATTCTTGCTTATACTAATCTTTTTTTCTTTCAAAAAGTTATTTAGAGTCATTTTTTATTAAATATGTTTTTATTTATACTGATTTTAACTTGTTTTTATCAAAAGTTATTTAGAGTCATTTTTTATTAAATATGTTTTTATTTATACTGATTTTAACTTGTTTTTATCATAAATTATTTTTAAGAAAAATTTGAAATTATAACTTAAAGTCAGAAATTGTAATTTAAAAGTTGGATTTTTAGTAAATGAAAAAATAACTTGAGTGACTTGACGTAAATGGATACAATGGAATCACAGGTTTGGACACCAGATACATCACCCAAATGCCACGAACAACAATTATTTGTTGGTGCGTGCACGGCACGTAACAATAACTTTTTCAAATAAAAAAAGTAGTTTTCATCTTGAAAATAAAAAAATATCATTTATGAACATGAGAATCAAAAAAAAAAAAAAAATAGTTAGAGTACACAAATTTTCCCTAAACACATATCTTGAATTTTATCTTTTCTAATGGTATAATTATATATCTACTATATTTTAAAATGTAAAAAACCAAAAAAATTCTTAGTCAACAATTCTATATTTTGTTCATCTCAAACTAAATAAATATTTTAGTGATTTCAAACTTTTTGAAATGATTAAATCACCACTTGTCAAACAGTTAAGAAATTGTTAAATCTATAGGTAAAAATAGTATTTAATTGTGCTTTTTTTAAATGAACAATAAACATATGAGACTACCGTTGAACAGGAGTAAAAGGGTGATTTAACTGTAGCAATACAGAGTTAAGTATGTCTTTTGTTACAATGAAAAACTCACCCACTATATATTTTTGTTAGATGTTTTAGTCGCTTGATGTTGAAATACACATTTTGATAACTAAAAAAATTGATTACAGTGTCAATGGATTTTTTTTTCAAATAAAGTTTAATATTGATGGTGTTATCCTAATAATCATAGAAAAAATATTAATTTTTATTTTTATAAAAATAAAGCATTTTTGAAATTAAAAATTAATTTATTAATTTTTTTAAGATGTTTGTAAGTAAAAATATTTTGAAATGAGTTTTTAGAGTTATAAATTACTTTTTATAAAAAAAAATGGTTTAGAGGACGAAGGCTATTTGTTAGACGACTTGTTGTCCATTTAGATAAATTAAATATGAGCAGGCGTTAGATTGATTTTTTTTGTATTTTATATAAATAAATTGTATTTACACAATATATTTATAAAAATAAAATAAATTGTTATTAGCAACCATAATTAATCTCCAAGATAAAATAAATAAAATAAAAATAACAACTAGAATTAAATATTTATATATGTATTTATCTTTTACTTTTAAGAATTAATGATCAACTGTTTGCCTAATGTTAACAATTCAATTTTTATTTATTAATATATATATTTAATTAAATATAAATAATATATTTTTTTCCAATTAAAAAATTTGCAATACGAAAACACATCCAAATATTGACACCTTTTTAGAAATTAATTTGAAAATTTACCCGCGATATAAAGTAGGTTACAGTGCTAATTAGAATACGACCGTGGAAATAGTAGGTTCTAGTTTGGATTTTTTTATAAATCGCTGACAAAAATTCGATGCCATCTGGTTTTATTGGATATCGGATGAACCAATAAAACGTTGACCAACTTATTTTCAATTTCTCATTTTTTGTAATAAGTATACATTTGTTTTAATGCAAAACAACAAATCATTTTCTATTTTATATCCTATTTAAAATCACGAATACATAATAATTTGAGTATTTTCATATAGTTTACACATCCAATTGATCTACAAGTTGATTAAACATGGTGCTGTTTTATAACAACTGTGCTTGAAATTATATTAAATATGACGTAATCAATTAATCATGTCCAGTAATTATTTTAATTTAATTCAACATGAATCTAATTTCCATGATTTATTCCTATCACAAATCTTTCATGACCTACAAGCTGTTTAATTTATTTTTTTTTTATCTAATTCTAAAATTAAATTAAGCATGATTTAACAATTTTGGTTCCTCCATAAACTTAAATTTATACCTGGTCTGGAATTTTCTCCTTCGACCTCACGCCTTCCTTGAGTTTCCAAATGCATATGAAACCCCTTTCCTTCTGATTTAACATATATATATATATATATATATATATATATATATATATATATATATATATATTAAAAAATTGAAGATATTTAATTGCGAGATCTTGTTACAAGAAACTATCCGCTAGGACCGGCACCTGACATTCTCTCTAAGCAGCAGCCACAAACAATCACCAGATCAAGCCTTCAGCATCGCTCACCGTCGATTTCCCCCCAACTTTTTAAGATGAGATCATGACCACAAATGTGATGATCTCACAAGCGTATAACGAAGTAGGTTCCCACTGAGAGAATATTCCTACAAGGAAAGTCGCAGCTGTATTTTGTGGAATAAATCAATCAACGCATAACAATATTAGCGCCCGCCTCACCCACCAAAATAAAACAAGTGTGCAAACTGCAAAGTAATTACCAATTATAATAAAAGATAAAAATTGAATAAAAAAAAGGAAAGGAAATCCATAATAAATAAAAAATAAAAAAGAAACAAAGGAGAAGGCAAAGAAAAAGAGCAAGTGAAAGTGGTGGCGGCTGTTTCGATCATCAGATCCCGCTCCAACTGTGAGAAAAAACTAGTTTGTTAATTTGTTAATCGTCGCCTTAAACAAGGTGTTCTTACGACGTGTGTTTCCTTATCGCTTTGATTTTTTTAAGTTTTTTTTGTTTTATATTCTCCTAAAATCTAGTTTTTGAATCATTTCGTTTTGTTTGGGGATTTTAGTGCATTTTTTGAAAGAAAGAAAGAGAAAGAAGATGTTGGGGATTATAAGGCAAAAGGTGAATGCCGGAGGTTCTCCTCTTTTGGTATTTTTTTTTTTTTAAATATTGTTGATTTTGTATTTTTATTTTTTGATTCATTTAATTTGTAGCTTGTTCATTTGCCATTCTCTTTCTTATTTTATTTTTTTGGTTTTGTGTGTAGGCTTTTGGGCAGAGGATTCGCCCTGCGGTATCGGCATGGAGAGGTTATTCATCTGCAGCAAAAGAGGTAAATGCAAAGCCCTCTTTTCATTTACTTTGTAATTTTTAATGAATTTAACGTTCAGCTTTTTTTAATTTCTAGTCTTGTACGAAGTTTTGGATCCTTCTTTTTTTCCCCTTTGTTGGGGTGTGGAGTTCCATTTTTGAATGTTTTTGTTATCTCGTAGTTTAGTATGCTTCGTTTTTCCAGAGTAGATAAACTGAGGTTTTGCATTTGTTGATTCGATAATCATGCACAGATGACAGTTAGAGATGCGCTAAACTCTGCACTTGATGAGGAAATGTCTGCTGATCCTAAGGTTTTTTTGATGGGGGAAGAGGTAAGAATAACTTCCAATTTTTGAATGGAGTTCTTTTCCCCCCTAGTTTCATGTTTCAATGTTTTCTCTTCTTATGTGTTTTATGTTTGTGTGAAATGTAGGTTGGTGAATATCAGGGTGCATATAAGGTCAGATTTTCTTGTCAATGATATAGATTTGAAGTTTTTCATGTTTTTTGATACCCCTCTCTCTTATATTTTATTTTTTCCATTGAAAAGTCTGACAGTCCATTCGCTTTGAATGTTTCATTTTCCATAGATATCCAAAGGGCTTTTGGACAAGTATGGTCCTGAGAGAGTTCTTGATACACCAATCACAGAGGTTGATTTTATTTCTTTAATTTGTTAATGCGGAATTTGATTTTTTGTTTCATTTCTTTGGTGTTGGTTGTTGGCTGACCACCACCTGCTTTTCTTACATGTCTAACAGGCTGGTTTTACTGGCATTGGAGTTGGCGCTGCTTACCATGGTCTTAAGCCTGTTATTGAATTTATGACATTCAACTTCTCTATGCAGGTTAGTAGGATAGCGTATGGTTTATAAATACCTTGTGGAAGGAGATTTTCTAATTCAATACTGGCAAAAAAATGTTAGGGCACCAGATAATACATCAATTAAATGTATTTTAGTGTGTTGTTGATAGAGTATATTTCTGTGATGTTTCAGATCTCTTTTGCCGTAAGTTTTAAGAAAATAATCCTTAGTTGTTCTAGATTTTGGCTTTTGTTGCAGGCAATTGACCACATCATTAATTCGGCTGCAAAATCAAACTATATGTCTGCTGGGCAGATATCAGTGCCCATAGTTTTCAGAGGGCCCAATGGTGCTGCCGCTGGAGTTGGTGCCCAACACTCTCATGTATGGTTGAAGTGCTTTCTTATCCATCTATCATTTTGCAAGCGCACACACTCTCTCTCTCGCTGCCCCTCCCTCCCCCTCTCCCTTTCCCTATCTTGTGCCTGTGTGAAAGATGGCTTGTTAGTTTGATACTAGATTATATGGCTTGGTGGCTTAAATCATTGTTTTCATGCTCCAGAGCATTCTGAAAAGATGCTGCATGTTTTTTTGGATTTTCTGTTTCATCATTTTGGCTTTAGAATTGATCATATTAAATCTTGGATAAGACAACAACAGCGTTCTCTTGTTTTAGGAGAATCTTGGTTCAAGTTTCAAACACAATTATTGATTCCTAGTATTTGATGATGGAAAAAGGGTATAATTATTATTGTTTAACAAGTTCTGTGTGTGTGTGTGTTTGTGTGTGAGCAATTTCATTTTCTTTCCTCTCTCATTTGAAAGTCAAATGTTTTGAGTTGACCCTACTCAAAGAGCAGCTCTGCCACTGCTTGGGAGACAGTATGCCAAGCACTTTTCTCTTGCACTATAAAATTTTTATGTTACTTGCCAAATTGTGAGAAGATAGTATGTTTATGTCCAGAGTAGTGATTGTAACTCAGTTTATTAAGGGCTAAATGCTCAATGACACTCCCTTTTTACTCCTTTTCAGTGTTATGCTGCATGGTATGCTTCCTGCCCTGGTTTGAAAGTACTGGCTCCTTACTCATCTGAAGATGCTCGTGGTCTGCTAAAGGCTGCCATAAGGGACCCTGATCCTGTTGTTTTCCTTGAAAATGAGTTATTGTAAGTATCTTGACAAGTGGGGATCATTATGTTTTCCTATGTTTACATGATGCTTGATGTCCCAAGTTGATCAATCTTTTGTGATTCAGATATGGTGAGGCATTCCCTGTTTCTGCTGAAGTACTCGACTCCAGTTTTTGCCTTCCAATAGGGAAAGCCAAGGTATTCCTCCCTCAAGTCTGAAAGATTATTCTTCTCAATGTTTCTGCAGTTAGCTGCTATTTCATTATGCTTTTCAATTATCATTGATGTGCTTAAATCTGCCCAAAAAATTGTTTACTCTCAACAGATTGAGAAAGAAGGGAAGGATGTGACCATTACTGCCTTTTCAAAAATGGTTGGCTATGCTCTCAAGGTTTGTTCTGTGCTTCAAATGTTCTAAAACAAATATGTTGGTTTGCATCTGGTATGATCAATTCAGATTTAGCTGGTAGGTGCACTAGAAGATTTTATTGTAAATCTGAAGTTGACATTCCTTGGGAAACATTTTTTTTGGGGCACCAAATTAGTATTGTGTGAGGCAAATGATCAACTGCTCAGCTAAGTTACTGCAGTTTCAGTAAATATGCCCAAGAATCAATGTGCTTGAATTTTGGTGCAGGAGTTATTTCCTCTCTTGTTGTAATATTTTGCTACCACTGCCTATCAGGAGGAACAGAGATGACATCTATAATAGTGGCTTGCTTCTTTTAGTGATTGGCGTTGCATTAAACTGATGGAGTTGAATTTGGGTGGAGTTGTGGCTGCTATTGTTCCTTAATTTAATGTTATCATGTGACATTGCATTATTATTTTGCTGAATCTCTTTTTTGGGAATCATCCCTGATTGATCTTATGGTAATTATTGTTTAGTATAGATGGAATGTGTTTAACAATCTGATATGAAGCTATATGTTTGGGGAATTTCTTGTGCCATTCTTTTTCATGTAGCTCATGTAGCTTCTACCTTTAAATCACACAGTTTTTTGTTTCACAGGCTGCTGAGATACTTGCAAAGGAAGGAATCAGTGCTGAGGTAAACTGATACTAGGAGGACTGTAAAGTCTCTATAGGTTATAGCACTTTCAGGTCTGATGACAAAAAATAACCAATCTTGTTAATGCAGGTGATAAATTTGCGATCAATTAGGCCACTAGATAGAAACACAATCAATGCTTCAGTCAGGAAAACTAACAGACTGGTGACAGTTGAAGAAGGATTTCCTCAGCATGGTGTTGGCGCTGAAATCTGGTTCATATTCTTTCCACTATTATATTTAACCTCTCCTGCTAAATTATTCCCACATATTTACATAATCTGCCTTTTCCTTTGCAGTGCATCTGTTGTTGAAGAGAGCTTTGGTTATCTTGATGCCCCAGTTGAGAGAATTGCTGGAGCTGATGTTCCCATGCCTTATGCAGCTAATCTAGAGAGATTGGCCGTGCCACAGGTATGCTGTTTCTTTTTTCTTTTCTTTTTTTCTCTTAATTTTTTTTTTCTGGGTGTTATATCTCAAATCTTCTTGTTTGATCATTTTCTGGTGTGTGCCGGAGATGTGCTCGCCACCTTTGATGTCTAAAATTCTTTGCTGTTTCCACTGGACTACCAAGACCAATTGATTAGCTAGATGCCTCGACTTTTCATAAAACCGTATCCATATAAACATTTTATCAATGATATTAGACATTTGTTTACTACTTTCCTCACAGCAGAAGCTCTTTCCCCTTGAATCCCTTTTCTCCAAATGAACCCCTCCCTCTCAATCTTCACTATATAATCAGTCCTTGTCTGTGGTGATTTTTGGAGCTGTAGTTTTATGCAACATGAGCTTGTCCACGAATGGCCTTTTGTTTGCTTCTTTATATAGCTATAGTCTTTTCACTCATTTGTGTGATGCACATATCAGGCATGCTGTATTTTTGGGTTGTTTATCTTTGTTTCATGGCGTGTGCAGGTTGAGGATATTGTTCGTGCAGCAAAGAGAGCTTGCTACAGATCTGTGTAATTGGCTGCATCTGCTTGATGGTATACTCATTGAAGTCCCGAAACCACATCCTAAATTCAGGTTAGTTTACTGCTGGCTGTTAGCTCATCATTGGTGAGATTTTCATTTTGTTAATAGTTTGCTTAAACTCTTCACTTTTATTTTATTTTTCTCATAATGACAAACAATGATGCTTTCAGGAATCTCAGAGATGTGCATTTTCCCCCTTGTTACTACCGGGGAGGAACAGCTCATTGAATAACATGGAGTGTGTTGATGACAGCGGGAATTTTTGTCATTGTTTTGTTAAATTGGTACCTGATACGAACCCATTTCCACACATAAGCCAAGAATTAAATTTACTTGTGGATTTTTATAGAGTTCATTCTTCTTCGAAAGGTCTGTTTTGTTTTCAATTTATTTTCATATGATCACTTCGATTCCCTTTTTCACTAAAAGCTGAAGAATTACATGCTGTTTGTGACATCATCTTGAAGTTTTAGAACCCATCAATACATCTGTATAGGAAATCAATGTCTTCTGGGTCTTACTCGAGTATATTATGTGATATGCACGTATATGAGAAGTTTCATCGGCTTTTCTGTTTAGCATTGTTAGAAATACAAAGATCACAGAGAGTCACCGTGGAGATCAATACATGTTCTCTTTTGGTTTTTGTTTGCACAAATGCTGAGTTATATAACCTAACCAGTTACAGCCTGCACTTAACCTATGATTCCAAGATATTTCATTTTTTGGATCTCAACTCCCTCCGAAGCCATTCCTATCACTAGATATTAATCCATTCTTGGTGTTTCTTTTTTGTACTTCAGAATCTTGTGATAAACTGTGTACTGTGTAGTATCTTTTCTAGAAAATCATTTAATTTAGTCATTTATTGTAAGCTCGTAAATAAAACATGGATGAACTTAATTAGTTTAAATTTTTAAATTTTCAAAAAATTCTACTTTTGTTTAGCTGCAGAAATGAAAAATTCATTAGTTGCTTGATTTAAAAACAGTTTTGTATTATGGTAACCTCTACTTTATGGCTAACCACAAATAAAAAGTAAATAATATGAAAAAAAACTAATGAGAAATGAAAACATTTTTTTAATAAAGTAATGTCAAATTAAGCATGGTTAGCACCGGTTGAAACACTAAGTGATTAGTTTTTGAAACAAGAAAAACTATATAGTTTGATTTTTTTTTAATTAGAGGAATTAATTCATAATTTACTCTTAAAATTAACAAAATATTAAAGGATGTTGTAGCTACCATTATAAAATATTATTTACTAGAATAGTGATTTGTTTTCATTTGTTTTTTTTTTTTTTAAATTTACCTTTCAACATCTCAATTTATTTATTATTTTTAATTTCATCATTTAATATTAGATTATTTTAAAAATTGTTCTTTGTAATTTGTTTGATTTTCTTTCTATTAGATTATATACTAGTCTTATAGATTTTTTTTATTTCAACCTTTAATATTAGATTGATTGAAAGTGGGGTTTCATAATTTTTTTGTATTGCTTTTTATAAATTTATCTCGATCTCATAATTTATGTTGCGAGTTTAATAGGTTAATTCAGGTCTTTTTTTTCTTTCTTTTTTTATTTTATTTTTTATTTGAATTTATCCTTTAAAGGTATGTTTGTTTCTTGTAAAATGTTTTATGGATGAAAGATATTTTACATGTAAATGTCTTTTTAATGATGGTGGTGGTGGTGATACGGCAATATGGTGGAGGAGATGGTCATGGTGGTGGTGAGATGGTGATGATGACATGGTAACATTGATAGAGGAGATGATTGTAGTGGTGGTGGTGAGATAATGATAATGGCAGCGGAGGTGATGGCGGTTGTTACATAGTAATGATAGTTGTGACATATCAATGATAGTGGTGTTAGAGGTGGTCGTGGTGAAGGAGGAGAGTAGTGATATTATGATGATAATGGTGCAAGAAATGTTGGTGAGGTGAAAAACAAGGTGTTTATGATGATGGTTATTGAAATAATTAATTGATATGGTAAGTGAATTACTATTCATAAAATGTTTTATGTAACTTCATGAGTTAAAAATATTTTCTAGCAAATAAATTAACTTTGAAGGTTGACTGTAAAAAATTTTATATTGATCAATTTTTCTGTAAAATCACATGAAAATATTTTTAAAAATAGGAAAATCTGAAAAATACTTTTTTGTAAAATATTTCATATGAAACAAATTCTAACATTGAGTTGGTTGGAAATTAAGCTTCATAATTGTTTTTTTTTTTTTTTTATTATTTGCTCTCTTTAAATCTATCTTGATTTATGACTTGGTCATGGGTTTGATAGGTTGGTCCAAATAAACTTTGTTTAATTTTTAGATCCTTTTTTATTTGATTATTTTTTTTAATCAAGATTCGTAATATTTTTTTTATTTTTTTTCTATGAGATTATTATGATCTTGTAACCCAAGTAAGATATTTAACTAGTTGACCTGATTGTTTTTTTAGTCTTTTTAATTTTTTTTTCACCTTAACCCTCTAACAATTTAATCTCTCTTTTTTTTATTCAATTCTATCCTTTAATATTAGGTTGTTTAGGAATTAAGTTTCTTATTTTTTTTTTTCAATTTGATTTATGTGGAATTATTCCAATCTCATAGATTTAGTTTCCCCCCCCCTTGATTTTAGCTTTTAATATTGGATTTATTGGGAATGGAGCTTTATAATTTTTTATTTGTTTTTTATGAAGTTATCTCGGTCTCACAATCCTAATTGCATATTTAACATGATAGCTTGGGTTACCTCAAATAGTTTTTTTAAAATCTTTTTTAATTGATTTGTTTTTTGATTTCATCATTCAACGCCGAGTTAGTTAAAAGTTGGGCTTTATATAATTTATTTCTATGAAGTTATCCCGATTTTATGACCTAAGTTGTGAGTTTGATAGGTTAACCTGAGCTGATTTAAGTAGTTTTTTATTTAATAATTTAATATTTTTTTTTCAATTTATTCCTTTAATATTAAGTTAATTAGAAATATACCTTTACAATTTATTTTGGTTTTTTTTTTTTATAGTATTATTATGGTCTCATGATCTGAGTTATAGATTTGATAAATTAACTTGATTTATCCAATATATTAGTGTAATTTTATTAAAAAACATATTAATAACATAAGTATAATTTTTTATATTAAAAAAAGTTATTCCAATCCCCGCGAGCTAAATATTATAAAATATCTCAATACCTAGCGAATAAACGTGATGGTAAGGTAAGGTGGAAAGGATATTTAAGGTTTAAACTGAGCTTTTTTTTACCCCCTTTTCCTGCAGTAAAAATTTTTCTTCTTTTGCATTTTAAATTGTCCTGCGCTCTCACTGAATTTTAATACACTGTACGAATTGGTCTTTTACTGTACATGAAAAGAAAATTACTAGTTCCTTCCCTCACATGTATATATTAATCGAAGTATGTCGTGGAATTGTTCTCGACTCCCCTCGTCTTCAAGCACAGCAAAACTTTCTCAGCAGATTTTGACAGTGACGACAACCAATGGGATATCGAGCAGTTGAGTTCTCATCTTCTAGAATTCAAGTAATGAATTCCCCTTGCTATATTTTCTGTCTATAATTAGATACTCTATTCAAGATTTTGTTAACAATAATTTAATGACTCGTTAATTATATGTGCAACACATGTCTAGGTATTCAGAGTGTGTTTGGTATTGCGGTAGCTTTTGTTGTTGTGATTTGAAAAAAAATTGTTTTATAAAAAGTACTTTTAGTTGAGGTTGATTTGAAAAAATAGTTGTTTGGTTAAAACTGTGGTTGAAATTGAGGTTGAAGAAAAAGTAGTTTAATGTGTTTGGTTAAAAAAATGCTTTTCAAATTGAAGTTATAAAATAATTATATATATATATATATTAATATTAATGATTTTAAATTTAAATATTATAAATTTAACTACTGATATTACATCATAAAATAAATAATATTGATATCAAATATTTTTTATTATTTCATTGAAACTATGTGCAATGTCATCACATACGAAATTTATCCAACAATGACTATATTTTTTATGGTTTCTTAAGCGCGCAACAACAAAAACTGAATTTTTTGTTGCGTCATCAAGCGATTTCCTTCTAATTTTTTGAATAGAACACAATAAAAATAAAAATAAAAACTGATTTTTTTTTTAACTGAGCCGGACCCGGCAAGAACATAATTGGAATTGCGATCAAATTTCACAAATGTTACGACATCATGCGATATCCTTCTAATTTATGTAGTGTTATTAAATAATATTAAATACTAGTTTTTCGAGTAAAACACAATTTTTTTTAAAAAAAATCAACAATTTCAGTATGTACAAAATTCATTCGGCAATAACTACAGTTTCCATGATTTATCCTGCGTGCAATAAAATTAAGTAAAATATTATCATGAATAAAATTGAAGATTACAATACAAGTAAATTTAATTCACCTTAAACTAATTTTTTTAAAAAATTAAAAAAATAATATTGTTCACGTTCACGTGAACAATACGAGTGCAATTAATTAACTACACTAGTTTTTTGGGAAAAAAAAAATAAAAAAACTTTGGGTGCTAGTTATAAATAATAATAATAAAAAAAAAAACATATTCACTCAGTGAACAGTGCGCAGTGGAGCATGGCTCCACTGTTCACTGAACAGTGGAGCCATGCTCCACTGTTGAGCCCCTTTCCCACGACGAGAAGCAGCAAAATGCTGCTTCTCAAAACCTGCGGTTCAATCTCTGATTTTAATGGGTCTCACCAGCCAGATGCGTTTTGTTTTCCTTAACCAAACGCTATCGTGTGTGGTTGCGGGTGAACCTCACCCGCAACCACACTCCCAAACGGCCAGTCAATTTGATTTGACTTTCAACTTCTCGAAGCAAAAAGAGTGACTTGAAAAAATCATATTTCATTCTCTATAAATTCAGAAACTGAAAAGAACAGAAAAAAATTTAAAAAATAGCTCAAAAATTAACATTTAAAAAAAAATCATAGAAAAATATGAAGTTATTAATATATGAACACATCATTAATCATTATAAGAAACATCAAATAATACATATACTATAACAAAGTATGTGAGTGGTCAACACTGTAGATTTATCACTTAGTGTTATGATAGTTTTTATTATTAAAATATTTTTAAAATTATTATTAACTTGAAAAAAATATTAAATTAATATATATATTTTTTATAATTTTGAGTGTGAATATCAAAATTAAAATCTAGAAATTTACTATTTTAATATATTTTTAATTAAAAAATAATTTTAAAAAATACTCAACGGAATTAAATATGATAAGAAAAACAAAAGTGAAAGGTGAGGGAAGACGGGAAGATGCGATGACTTGGACACCAGGGAACACGGTTTGTTGACGAGAGAAAGTCTCAAGTCTTTCAAGTTTTGGCTTTCGTAATTTTAATAATAAGAAATGATAGAACCAAAAAAGAAAAGAAGAAAAGAAAAGCAAAGCGTCGCGTGGAAAACCTTCAAAGCAACAAAGAACACACCACATTATTGTCCTCAGAATATCAATATTAATTTCCGGTTTTCCCATTGAGTAGAATGTGATTGATCGGCGGGCAAATTGAAAAACCGGAAATGAGAAACGATCACTTTCCTCTCCGGTCAATTTTCTGGTATTTGAACGCGGGACGTCGTTATCCATTAATAAATACTTATAAATAGGTGGGTGCTGAAGTCAGTGTTAAACCCTAAAGACAAATATAAAAAATATTAAATTTAGTTGTCCATTAATTTTTTTGTTTTGTTTTTAATTTTGGTTAGCTGATTTAATTTAAAAGAAATAGCTATTAATACAATCGATCTTGATCATCTCTCTCGCCTCTTTCTTTATGTTCCCGACGAAACCAGCTAGATATTCCTCCACAAATAGATAAAAATAACAAAGGAGGGAGTGTAAGTATTTCATTCCCATTTCCTCCTCCCTTCACAGTTGTCCATAAATAAAAGCTCTTCGATTTTGGAATTCAACTACAATAAGAAGGAACGAATTGAATTCCCTCCTCGTCAAAGGAAAGAAAAGAAAATGAAATCATCCCTGAGGAAACTGAGAGGACTTGCTGCCTTGCACAAACATGGACATGGTGGTGATCATAAAGACCGAAGGGATCTTCTCTCTCTCGGTCAATTAGACGAGCTCGCTAAAGCTTATCGGGTACTCCTCTCTCTCTCTCTCTCTACCGTTTGTTTGGTCGCCGAGAAATCCACGGAAATTGATAAATTATCGCGTAGCTTTTGAACCTGTCAAACCTTTGTTAATCGCTTTGCTTCCTTGATTTCTCTCTAACCAGACACGACCTGAAAATTACTTCCTTTCACTTGTACATAATTTACATTTTGTGATTGTCAATTGCAACTTTTATTTGTTGTTGAATTCCAAGCTTAATTTGATCCCATCAGTCTGTTCGGATACAACAACAGCAACAGCAACAGCAACAGCAACAAAGCAATGTTAGGGGAAGTATAAACATTGAAGAATGATCAGTTCGGTTTATGTATAAATTAGCTGTAATTAATTAATTAATCAATTAATTTAAGCTATAATAGTGCTGTAATGGTGGGAAGTTAGTCACTTTATTGTGATCAATTGGGTTTCTGTTTCTTCTAAAATATTAATTGCTTTTTGTTATTTTCAGGACATGCAGGATATGAAACATTGCTATGATAGCTTACTTTCTGCTGCGTCCGTGACTGCCAATTGTGCCTATGGTACTTCTTTCTTCTTCTTCTTTTTTAATTCCTTCTCCACGGATGTCACTATCAATTTATAAAAGGCGCATGAGGTTTGCTACTCTTTTATTGTCTGAGTTTTACAGCCTTACTAGCCTTACTAGCGCATGATTGTTAGTCTGCTAGGGCAGCTCGCATTTCCCTATCAAGTTGTCTTTTCAGTTAATAAATGAAGGGTAAAAATCATATTCATTCACTACAATTTTCTTCTTCTTCTTCTTTTGGGAATTTGAAGTGTAACTAATAATGATAAAGTTTTGGTGGAAGTCCTTTATCGAAAGGAGAAGGTGCAGTTAGAATGAAGTAACTGCCATATACTTGAAAAATGAAGCTAGAAGTTTTTTAAGGCAATGTGCTGGCTATAATAGCAAACGTTATTCTGTGATTGAAGAAAACCATCCCCCTGTCATCAACTAACATCCAAGGGCAACATTGCAAAAGCGAATTATTATGGTTTACAGCACAAAACATTTAGAAATGGGATGGAGTTGCCTTCTCCTTAAGTAAAGCCTTAGTAGTTGTGATTTAAGTATCATATTGACTCTGTTTTGGTAGCATTGGATATGGAGTTATTTAGATCATATGAACCACCTGTACATCATACGAGGAATACACGATCTCATGAACAAACTTGATGCATAACAAAGGGGCAAGACCTAGATTTTTGCATAATACTGGTGATACAATACTAATAATGGAGTACTTGCTGACATGGTTTAGAAAACCGCTGACACTTAACATAATGGAAATCAGGCAGAGTGTTATAATTTTGCAAACCACTGCTGCGGCATTTTTTCATTTCACACCACCACAGACCGTTACATTACCATTAGAGCCATCATGCTTGTTCAGGATGTAAATGCCAGGGAAAACCTCAGTTTTGAGCCATTTTTTTTGTTTTGTCATTGATAGTCTCCTCCAACAATTCTTCACATTCACTTCTAATTTTGTTTAGTAATTTCACCAAGATGAATCTTTCACTCTTCAGATTTCGCATCTAAACTAGACATCCTAGTGATCATTTTAAGATCTTATCCTAATACGTCAACTTGCTTCCACATTTGATTTTGCAAGTTATTGGTATGAACTTAGCATAAAAAGGATTACGTAGCATCTTGTTTTGCTTTTGTGATAAGTATTTACTACAGTGTCCCTTTGTTAAAGTTATTAAAAATATATGTTTATTACTTAATTTTTTAAGTTGCTAATAATCTGTGAATGTGACTGCCATGACTGTTATGTGATGCCTGGGATGCAATGACTGATTTAAACCATGCATCTCAATCTTATCCAAAGGACAAATCTGCTTTGGAAGCTTACATTGCAATAGATTCTCACCAGATGAACAGTAACTGGTAATAACCAATTTTGTGCACATGTGGCGCTGCATTTCCAACATTCTAACTTCTTGTTGGCCTTCTGGTTTGGAGATTGTCAGGCTTTACCTTTAAAATGAGTTCACATCACAGTGTTTTAGGTGTTAATTGGGAGCCCCTGAATTGAAGGATCCCTTTTTGGTGTGTGATTCTAGAATGCTCTTACATTGTTCTATCTTTCCTCAGAATTCTCAGAATCAGTGCGTGAAATGGGTGCTTGCCTTCTCGAGAAAACTGCATCGAATGATGATGAAGAAGGCGGTAAGTTAATGAAACTTTTATTTAATTCTTTTCAGTCACTAGATAATATGAACAGATAGTGGGTGTCTTAATTTGCTAATAATCTTAATATTGGTTTTAAAAGCTAAAAGAAAATTGCTAGCGGGGACTTCCTTTCAGCGTTATAGTAACATCTGAGTTGCGTATCATTTGTATAACTTTAGCAACACTTGCAACAAAGATATAAAGTTAAACCTTCTTAATCCTTTGCTATTGATCTATGCTTTAGATAATCATATTTGACTGAGAAATACCTAATTCACAGTCAATATATTGCTGTGTTTGTACATACTATCGATCCAGAGACCTAAGTAGAGTACTATACTATGTTTGTTTCAGTAATTATATCTTTTCGTAAATCTGTATTTTGGAAACCGTGTTTTTATTATTATCTTCCTTTCCTTAATTGAAGTTATATTCAAAATTGATTCTGTTTTATCTACTTAAGTTGCTAGAAAATTTACATGTGCATTTGACACATAATCAACCATTTAACCTGTTTTTTCATCAGCTTTAACTGAGGATGCTGTTTCAAGTTCCAAATGACATGAATAAATTCGAACAAACTTTAGTGCAATGATAATAATTGGCTCTTTAATTCACTGAATTTATTCCTTAGGAACGTGTAGTCTTTCACATGTAGTTGCACTCCAAAAAGGAGACAGAGAAGCTGAAGTTGGATCTGTTCCTTTGCAGGTAGAGTCTTGCTGATGCTGGGAAAAATGCAATTTGAACTCGAGAAACTTGTTGACTGCTATGTGAGTTGTTATGAATAAAAATTGCAACGAATCCTGGCTTTGTTGTGGTACTGATTTTTTGTTTAATATTTTCAGCGATCCCACATCGACAAGACGATCATAAGCCCGTCAGAGTCTCTTCTGAATGAGCTTCAAACAGTTGAGGTTAGTGGTACTTCTTTCAAGCTTTCGATATCTTAGACTTATCTATAACTTTCATCTTAAACTATCCTTGGAAAATGCTTAAATTCTTAATGACTGAAATCAGTGCTAATGCTTGCACATTTTATTTTATTATTTTTACTAGGATAAATTACAATAACCCCTTGAGGTATTGTGAAATTGCAGACACTGCTCAAAAGTTTAACATTTGACCAAAAAACCCTCAAATGTTTAATAAAAAAGTACAAAAACCTTCTTTGGTACCAAAAATGCCCTTTATTAAAAATTT
Source organism: Populus alba (assembly GCF_005239225.2). NCBI lineage: Eukaryota > Viridiplantae > Streptophyta > Magnoliopsida > Malpighiales > Salicaceae > Populus > Populus alba. The sequence continues at coordinate 5,989,816 of NC_133284.1, forward strand.
TAAAAATATTTAAATAAAAAATTAAGAAAAATTAGGGAGAGAATGTAAAATAATTGGACATGATTATCTTTTAGTACATGAATAATATTAATATCACTATTTAATTTCAGTTAATTTTGTTTTAAGTTTCTTTTTTAATATTCTCTCTAATATATATATATATATATTATTTAATTCTATTCAAGTATTTCTTTTATAAGTAGTAATTACAGGCATTTTGGGTGTAATAGAAGGTTTTTGTCAAAGTTTCATACTTTTGGATGGTTCTTGTAATTTCATAATACCTTAAGGGTATCATGTAATTTAATCTTTTTACTATTATCGTGTATATGGTAATTCAAGCATTTTACTGAAGTTGCTTAAGACTTTTTTCATTCATACAGGGGATGAAGCAACTGTGTGATGAGAAAAGGTTCGTGGTACTATTTGAAGCACCTTTATACACGTGCACCAACACACTTAAAAAAGAAAAGAAACGAAAATTGAAAGCCCAGAAATTTAAGATAAGTTTCATCTCCCATTGCTACTTGGTCTACAGAGATGTATATGAGTACATGGTGAGACAGAAAGAAAAAGGGAGGGGAAAAAGTGGAAAGGGAGAGAGTGTCTCTATGCAGCAAGTACAAGCAGCTCATGATGAATATGATGAGGAGGCAACTTTGTTTGTTTTTCGTATTAAATCTCTGAAGCAAGGACAATCTCGCAGTCTTCTGACACAGGCAGCTCGGCACCATGCTGCTCAGGTTTATTCTTCAAACAATGTTTTTTCTTCATGTTGTTGGTTTAGTTGTTAACTATGCTTTCTTGCTTGAAAGCAGTTGTGCTTTTTTAAGAAGGCTCTTAAATCTCTTGAAGCTGTTGAGCCGCATGTCAAATTGGTCACAGAACAGCAGCATATAGATTACCACTTTAGTGGACTTGATGATGATGGGAGAGATGATTTTGATGATGATGATGATGGAGATTATGATGATGCCAATGATGATGGAGAATTGAGCTTTGACTATGGACAAAATGACCAGGAACAAGAAGTTTCCATTTCAAAAAAGTCAATGGAGGTAAGAGTTCAATGCACTTTTCATCAGCAGGGCTAATCAGCTTATCATTTCTTTTCAGAAAAGCAACCATTATGCATTTTGCTTTAGAGGATACTATGAATATCATTGCCTTGAAATAATGAAATTTGCAAAATTTGCAAACTTGTGGTTACTAGTGCATGAATTCAGAATTCTATGGATTGACCTTTCTGCCTTATTTGTTTATGCTGAAACTTATTCCACAGGTTAAACAATTCAAGATGATGTTTATAGTCATTTATCATGATTTCCAAATTTTTCTACCGATACGATTCAGTGGAATTTTCATTTCATTTTAACTTCAACTTTCTGTATAACAGTTTGTGCAGTTGGATTCGGAGGGTGTTACATTTCCCCAAGTTGCGACATTGGAGATGGCAAAGGTAAACCTTCTTATTATGGACTTTTGCATTCTGAGTGATCATGCTGTTTTCATATCTGTGTTATGCAATTGTAGGCCTGTTAATGAGTGACCTGATCTGTTTGGCCAGGCTATCTAAGAACTACTATCCAGTATTTCACCATCCTTGCATGGTTGAACTTTTTCAATAATTTGTGTACTTGAACTAGTCACCTTTCAAATCAGTATGAAACCTTAGCATGGAGAATCTGAATAGGAACGTAATGTAATGCAATACATGTCCATATTTCTGCTATCAGATAATTTTTTTTATTTCTTTTATAGATATCCGCTTGAACATGCATTTAAAGATCTCCCATTTGAGTTGGGTTGGATGAGTTGACGGATACATAAAATCTTTCACCCTTGCTTCCCATAGAGCACCCTATATATCTTGCACTATTCCAGCTCTAACATGTATGTTTGCTGTAATTTATTTTCTTAAATGATTTCAATACCAGAACTTCAGATCTTTCACTGATGATGAGTTTGATACTTATATTTGGATTGCCTGCAGGAAAATCTAGATAGAAGTTACAGGACAATGTCTTCATTTAAAGGAGAGCTTTGGACAGGGACCCAATCAGCTCCACTTTTTGCTGAAACTACATCTGATCCAACTGGAAAAACAAAAAAACTGACGCCATCATCCACACGAAAGCTCAACACCTATGTATTGCCTACCCCAGCGGACCCTAAGAGTTCAAATTCTACAGGATCTGGTAGCCCGGTTTCTGGAGCACTTAAGACAAGTTTGAGCAGACGCACACCCAGTTTGTGGCATTCATCCCCTCTCGACCAAAAAAAAATTGAGAAGTTATTAGGAGCTGAAATGTCTAACAAACCCACTACTAAAAATTCAAAGTCAGTACTCAAGGAGAGCAACAACAACACCACATCCACCCGACTACCTCCTCCTCTAGCTGATGGACACCTGTTTTCACGGCTTGAACCATTTGCTGCTTTTGATTCTAAGAAAACCAGAAGATATGCCTTTTCTGGTCCTCTTACAAGGAAGCCATTGTCTACCATGCCGGTCTCAGCAGAACATCCTCAATTATTCTCTGGACCCCTTCTGCGAAATCCAGCGACTCAATTATTATCATCTCCAAAAGTGTCTCCAATAATATCACCAAAAGTATCTCCTAGTGCTTCCCCTACTTTTGTGTCCCCGCCCAAAATCAGTGAGTTACATGAGCTTCCTAGACCCCCGCTCAGTTCAACCTCCAAGTCTCCAAGGGCTGAAGGTTTGGTTGGTCATTCAGCCCCATTGTTGCCCAAAGGTCGCATGCATCCTGGTACAAGAAAAACACCAGCGTCAAATGTAGCATCTCAACTGCCCACACCTTCTCAAGTTGTCCCTCGCAGTTTTTCAATACCCTCTAGAAGTCATAGAATAATGGTCGCTCAAAGTTCAGGGATTGTTGAGGATGTTGCCTCACCTCCTCTAACCCCGATATCTTTATGTAACAACTATCCATTATCCACCGGTTCCCATACTGTCAATCAGGTGGTTCAAATCAGAGGTAATTCATAATCCAATGTGTTTTTATGGTTGTCTAGTTTAGGGTATTTTATACTCGCACATCACCATCAAACTGATTTAGGTACTTTTGTGGATCACATAAAACCGTTCTTATACTAGTGGAAGTCCAAATGAGAACAATTTGTATGCTTTTGAGAAACTTCTTCATATATTTTTTCATCAGCTGTCATTTTTCTTTTAAATAATTCATGGAGGATACATAATTTGAGTTATTTAGCCAGACGGGTATGTGCACCAAGTGTGAAATGAAGTTGGTTTTTAATGTATACATCCTCATGCATCCCAGCTTTGTTTTGTTTTAAGATGTGGTGTTATTTCTAAATATCAGTACATTTGGTGTCTGCAGGTGCAGATTGATTCTATAATTTTGTAGCGATAGCTTTGCTTCAGATTCAGCAACCAAAAGTTGAGCGCTGAAGATTCTCTCGTCATTTGGTACAGGTGTAGATCTGTAAATATAATCCTTGTCTATTGTTTTTATATATGTTTGCATGTTTATCTTTGTTAATCCAGTCCTCATTCCTTATCGACGAGTACTTGGAATGAACCAATTAAGTGATTGGCTCAGAGTTTCATCGGTGACAAAATTTTGCTCTCCTTGGATTTAATAGGCAAATTCCATTTATTTTCTTTTTGGTTTGAAGTTGATGGGGTGACTCGTAGCCGTATCATCTGTAAATTTGCATGAGAGTAAAAAAAGAGAGAGAAAAAGGTAAATTACACTAACCCCCCTGGAGTATAAAGGAATTACAAGCACTATCCAAACCTTTTAGTATTTGACACCAACCTCCCTGATATTTCATATAATATATCAACAACCCCTTCCATCCTAGTGTCTGTTAAGAATTTGAAAACGACGTCTGATGTCATTATCCAGTAACCATCTTCAATTCCAAAAATAACCATATCTAGTGCCTAACCCGTCGCTAATCCAAAATCCAGGGACCTAGCGCCACTTCCTCTGCATCATCATCTCAACCCACTTCCGCCTTTGCATCATCTCAACCTCTAACTCGGAGGCACCATTAAAATTCATAACACGATGCTATAAAAAACTTGGATCCTCAACAAAAATGTGGAGACTAAGGAAAGTGTTTGATAGGATGGAATATATAAATGGGTTGGTAAAGTAAATCTTGAATGGGATGCCGAGGCACTATAGGAGATCACTAGATAGATAGATGGCCTGTATTTGCCATTTTTTACAGTGTAAAAAAATGAAGCTCAATAGCTGTCCTATGCAAATATCAAAGTACTCCTGATCTCATACAATATGAACTAAAAAAAACAAAAAAAGATAAAAAAAAACTTTTCAATCTTAGCTGAAGATTATTCGAGTCAAAGGACACTTAAGTAACTACCTGTTTATAGAATAATGAAAAACCAAAAACACCCCTGATCGTGCAGCCAAGGGAAGTAAACATCCGAGAGTATTATTGATATTACACTATACTAATAAAAGTTAAAAAAAAAACTATTTACCCCCATCCAATCTTGTAATATCAGATGTGTTCTATGAAAAATATTATATTATCTATTACCCTTGAGTGCATGTTATAAGATTTAAATTGTGAAGGACAAAATGACCAAAATATGACTTGAATCCAAGTATTTCTCCTCACAGTGCACAGGAGAAAGCTGAGCTGCTTTAGGTTTTTTTGTAATGTATGAGATGGAGATGGTTCAAATGGATTTAAAGGTGTCGTTTATATATGTAGATCTTGATGGCAAGGGGTCGGTTTGGGAAGTAACTTCATTTCTGTATAAGTTGATTTTGAAATCTTTGGTCTTTCGTGGGGCAATGAATTCGATCCTTGTGATGCTATGCACAGTTCAAAGTGTTGAATGTATAAATGGTTTCTTCATGAAAGATTCCACCATTTTAGCATTTCCAGTAATCCATGAAGTCTGGGTTCGACTTCGTTGTTAGTACTGTCCCTTTTGAAGGAATTTCGCATTTCACCCCCAGGATGATGGACATATCCGAAGCTGTGAACAGAGCATACGGCGTACGTTTTTTTTTTCTTTTCTCGATAAATGCCATGTAAGAATGGTTAAAAGCTCCTTTTAAGAGGCATCATCTTTGAAAAGAAACGGATTGAAGCTATTCAACGTTAGCACCCACAGAGGACAAGTACTGCCTGCCATAGATCATTCCTGAGATCCGTGTTGACCAAGGACTTTGGCTAAACCTGTTTGAAACAATATTGCTGGAGTCATATCCCTGTCCTAAAGTAAGGATCGGTTCGCATAGAGTTGAGTTGCCTAGTGGATCGCTAACTGGACAGATCATCTTACGTTTTACATTTTGTATTATGTTTACTTGGGTGGTGTGTCGTTGTCCCAAAGCAATCATGTTCCTTGACTTGCCAAAGATTTTTTTAAAAAAATACCTCCATTAAAATGAAGGCATGGTTCCCCCCTCCTTATCTGTACGCCATCTCGTCGACATCGATCATCGAGTAGTTGACTATATGTATTCTCTATAATATATTACCATTAACTGAAGGCTGAAAGTGACTGCAAGATATGGTGACTGGAGATTCTTCTCTTAATTAACATAAACATGATTTCTTGATATATGACTTTAATAAGAAACATCTAATAAATAACTATAGGAGTAAACAAACATACAACCCTTGCCATATAGTGAGGTAATATATGGAATTAGGTAACTAGCTGCCTCTTAGTGGTCTGTCATTTACAACTTCCAGCAGCATTGTACCTCACAAACCCCACCAGTTCTGGTCCTTCCAGTCTTGAGTTGTTCACAAAACTGCTTCAAACAACCAGCAACAAAGAGCCCACCAAGAAAAAAAAAAAAAACGATTAAAAGACGTTCAAACAAGGAAATTAAATGAAAGCTTTTGACACCAAGGAATTAGTCTGGTTACCTTTCCTCTGTCAACTTGGAGAAAGAACCTGAGGTAGGTATGGTGCCACATAAATCATTGTTTGATACGTCACTGCATACAAAACAGAGTAGATTGTTACAGGGGCAAAAGATTGTGTAGAAGAAGAAAGGTGTTTTGGGGATCACATAGAAGGCTCACAGGATCTTTAGGCTCCCCAATTTGGTAAGTTCTCTCGGTATCCTTCCAGTCAGTCTGTTGCCGTTCAGTCTCCTGCATGGAAATTACGTTAGCAAGGTAGTAATGAAAGTGGAAAGGAACTGACACCATTAATGACGACCATCCTCTTGATTCTGATCAAGCATATCGGCAAATGAATTTGGCAGCTAATTAAAAATTAATACAGATGAGAGAACGCTTACAGGAATTTAAGATTGGATAGCTTAGAAAGTGAAGCAGGAATGGTCCCAGTGAGGTTATTGTGGTACAGATCCAAGCTCACAAGACTCTTCAGGTTTCCAAGTTCCCTTGGTATAGGACCCACCAGTTCATTCATGTACAGTTCCCTACACAGGGAACATATAAATCACTTCAAATTTAATACAGTATCCCGCCAGTGTCCATATGATCACAAGGCCACCAGATGGTAGGCAAGGTAGATACTATGTCGTGAATGTTGTAATGATCTAGTCCATAATAAATTACGAACAAACTCATCTCTTAATCAAGAAGACTATCAACCCAATTTCTAGTGTTCTTACAACGAATAAAAAAAGCCAACGCTTTTAGCAATGATTAAGGTATCAAAGCATGGGCTTCTTTTCCATTCAAATCAATGAAACATCAAGCAGTTTGCGTACTTCATCTGTGTAATTAAGAAAATGAAAGAAGGTGCTGGCGTTGCCAAGGCAGCTTTAAATTCTATATATAATGTGAAATGCTTACAGATACTGAAGACGCACGAGCTTCCCCAACTCAGGAACTAGACTGCCCGAAAGCTTTGCATTTCCAAGGTCTCTGCAACAACCATTATTTTACTCGCCATTAATTCATTGCTCCTATAATTTTGTTTGAGTTAAATAATTCGATGACAATTAAACAAATGATTATTCCTGTCGTGTTAATTATTATTTCCATAGCAATTAATTTTAAAAACACAAATAAAAAAAATTCCTTAACAGCCATGGGTAAATTAAGGTCGATATATTAGCATACAAAGAGATGAAATACAGTGTATGATTCAAACATTAAAGGAGCAAAATTTATTCTACTCTTGAATTTACATGTGCATATATATACATAATTACAACTATTGTTTTATGCTTTTTCTCCTGTCTTCTCCTTTATTATCACATCAGAGTCACACATCTGTCTCAAAGATTTTGAGTTGTGAGAAAAAAAATCAAGGACATAGTACTATAATAATCTTTAAACATCATGTTTGAAAAGGTCGTCCGTCCTTGAGATTATCATGTACAAATATACGAGATGCATGCGTGGAAATTAGTTGAATATGGTCAGAAGTCGGGCTTGTCTCTAGTGCCTAATTAGATTTCCTGGTGGATTAACTAAAGTAATTGGATACTAGGCTATTTGTAGGCTAAATAATGGTTTTGACAAGCAAAAAAGTTAGCGATAATTTTTCATGACACAACAGCCAGACAAACACAAACTACAAACTTAAGCATACATGCACAAAGGGTCAAATAAAATGTAACAACAATGAAACAACAAGAACAAGAACAAGAAGAAACATGATGCTGGAACATTAATATATAGTAAGAATGTAAGATGCTTACAGTCGGGTAACCCGATTATCACCGTCACAAGTAACGTGGAACCAAGTACATGGATCTGTCAGGGTTGGATCCCAGCTCTGGAGAACATGTCCTGGATCCTTCACTGCTCTCCTCAAAGCGTACAAAGCATCCCCTAGTTCATGGATTAAAGAAAAAAAATCAAGAAAGCTACCAAAAAAAAAATTCATTTAGCTAGTTCGACTGTACTCAGTACTGTCGATGAAAAATGAAAACGAGAAAGAAAAGAAAAGCCCATGTGTACCTTCCAAATTTGCATTTGTAGGTGACTGAATGGTTGATAGAAGAAAAAGAACAAGAAGATGAAACGCGGTGCTGCTTGCCATTTTAGAGAACTTTAGGCCTTGGGTAAAGAGTCAAGATGCTTATGGCACTTTTACAGAGAAATATGGAGAGAGGGAGAGTAAAGAGTTTCAGGATGTTTGTTTAAAGAACGGAAGCGCAACGAAAGCAGCATTTGTTGGGGAATTTATAGAGCTCCTCGAAGAGTTTGGTTACTGTGCATTTTTTTTTTTTTAAAAAAGAAGTTTTCTCCGGGTCAAATTGTAAACAAACCATCGATTTTATCCAAAAAAAACAAATTACCTCCTTAAACAAAACAATCTCTGATTTTCATCCTAAACAATGATTAATTGACCATTTCCATTAGGGTTTTCATTGAGAATGGATTATGTTTTTTTATTTATTAGGAGTTGTAAAGGAAGAGAGAGGAATTAAGAGGATATTTTGGGCTTTTTTTATTATTAATTTTTATTTAGGGGCAACTTAAAAAATCATACTATTTAGGATGAAAAACCAATAATTTTTTTATTCAATGTAAAGAAGATAATAGATAGAGTTTGATTTATAATAGGAGGCTCAATTTATAATGAGCCATCCTCTTTTTCTATGTATAAATAGAATTACATACAAAATATAAGGTAGATCACTATGTAAGATACAACTATATAAGATAAGTACTACAATATCATATAACAAACCTAAATTCAAAGAATTTAAATTCAATAAAAAAAAATCAATTAAACTTCTTAATAACTTATTCAAATACGCTTAAAACACTTTGCCGAACAAAAATATGCACTTCAAAAGCTAACAACTAAGATTTCTCCAAGTTTTTTCTTTTTCCTTCACCTCTCTAATTTCCTTTCTCTATCTCCTTACTTTCTCATCATTAATCTTTCTAATTTTAAATGATTAAGTGTTTATACTAACACAATCTAACACTTTGCCCTCTAATATTTAGTTTTCATTGGGTTTTAAAATGATCAAGCTTAATAGAAATGAAGAACTATTTTCCCTCCCTTTTCTCTTTGCAAGGCCAGACCCACACACACATATATGAATTTTGTTAATTCCTAATATGTCTCTCATTTACATCCTTTTATGTTTTCCGAGTAATATTTCCCAGACTTCATCATTTGTTTATACCAAATTTAAGCTGAGCTATTTTGAATTTCGTTAAATTATATCCTAGTACCTTTTGTTCCTTATAAATCATTTCCATTTAATTTTTATTCATATTTTTGTATTTTTTATTTTTCATCCATTTTTTATATTCTTATTGTTAAAATTATAGCATAGCCATTTTATTTTAAATTCCCAAAATCCATTACCATCCCTCCCAGTGCAAATATTCAATTTACTTGACATAATATTTACTTCACTATTCTTACAGATCTTATCTAGGGTTTACATCCTATTCTAACCTACTTTTAAAATAACATACATGAAGTTTTAAATCTTTAAGAACTCATCTCAATCTACTTAATATCTCCATATTTATTTCCTAATTAACTTATTCTAATCCTGGGTGAAAATTTAAATTTTTAATAATACCGAGAAATTCAGGCTGGGGGTTTTGCACCATTAGCTAAAGCCTTGTATTCAGTCTTAGTAAAGGAACGAGCAATAATACGTTGCTTGCTAGACTTTCAAGAAGTGGGAGTATTGCAAAAATACACAAGGTAAGCACTAGTGGACTTGCGATCATCAACATTATCAGCCTAATCAACATTAGTAAAATCATGAAGAGATAAAAAGGAACAATGAGTAATGTGCAAACCATAAGAAGTTATACCTTTCAGATACCTCAAAACATATTTAACCACAACACAATGACCTTCTGTAGGAGCATGTATAAAATGACATACTTTATTCACAATATAACATATATTTGACCTGGTAAAGGTTAAATATTGAAGATCACCAATAATTTTTTAAAATTGAGTAGGATCAGAAAACAAATCACTAGACTACAGACTTAACTTGGATGAATAATCACATGTTTACAAGATGACATACTTGCTCTGTAAAGAATATCAAGAACATATTTATATTGACTAAGCATGAGACTCATATTGGTATGTGTAACCTCAATACCCAAGAAATAATGGCATAACCTAAATCCTAAAATTTGAACTCTAAGCTCAACAAAGTGATTAGGCGTTGAAGCAAAACAAAGTTACTTCTAGTAAGTAAAATGTCATTGATATAAATAATGAGAGAAAAGATTTCATAACCCACAAATAAGATGAACAAAGATGCATCAACCTTAGAAATATGAAAGCCAATAGAGAAAATATAATCACTCAAATTTATGAACCAAGCCTGATGGGCTTGTTTCAAGCTTTAGAGAGATTTATAAAGCCAGCGAACATTAGAGAAAAGAACATGATATGCAAAACCTAAAAGCTTTGTCCATATAAACCTTCTCTTGAAGGGTTCCATTTAGGAAAGCATTATGAATATTGTTTTGATAGATCTGCCAACCTTTACAAACTATAATAGTAAGCATTAATCGAATGATGATGGGTATAACCATAGGATTAAAAATTTATGAGTAATTAAAACATTAATTTCAAATTACATAGCATGATGCCGACTAGGAATGTTTAAAATATCTAATTAATCGATAAAACAAAGAAAATTAATCAAAAAAACCAAACTGAAAATGAAAAACCGATTTTCAAAACCATAAATTTTAACAGGTCTGGTTCGGTTTTGGTTTTGAACCAGAAACCAGACCAAACTGAACCAAACCCACTAAAAGCCAAAAATTACAAATTTAATTTTTTATATTCACCACCCTAGTCTATTTGGACAAATTTAATTTGCTAGAGAATTACCTTTCAACTTAAGCTTGGAATTGGTGAAAAACATTTATGACATCAAATTTTTGCAACTAGAGGAAAAACACACACACACACACACACACATATAAGCATATATAAAATGACAAAATAACAAAAAACATTAGAAGAAAACATAGGACCAAGTATATCATTAAAAATTAATTTAAAAGGAGTACAAATTTTATGACCAGTAAGTCCTAATGACAGACACGATAATTTTTCTAATGGACATGTTTGACATTGAAAATCAAAACATTAAGAATTACAAATAACATTTTTATTTTATGCTAATAGACTTAAATATATGAACTATAATGACCCAACCAATGATGCCAGATATCAACAGAGGTAGACACACTAGCAAACTAAAAAGCTATTACCACCACTGTTGACACAATAAGAGTTATTTCTGGTACCAACAAATGTATTTTGGTTGTTCCTCCATCCATCATGATTATAACCTTTACCAAAATGTGTGTTATAATCACTGTCATTTGAACCAGAAAATCAACATTGAGCAAAAAAGGTTAAAGAAGCCTGTGTTGATATAGGCAGTAGCAATGAAAAAATAACAAAAGAGTGAAACAAGCTCTTATGGAGAAATTTATATATAAGAAGGAGACTATTAAACTCAAAATAGAAAAAAGGCTCAACCTTAATGGACAAACTAGTCATTAAATCTTTGAATTCACTATGAAATCCTTTGAAAACATATAAATTGAAGTCTTCAAGGGAAATAGGCTAGCCCGCTACTACCAATTCATCAAACATAGACTTGGCTCTTTGTAAATAACCTGTGATATTGTAATTACCCTGGCAAAGTTCTTGAAAGAAGCCATGAAGTTGCATAATTCTAGAATTAGATGGACAAAAAAGGGCTTGTTCAAGAGTTCTCCAAACACTGGATGAGGTTTGGCAATCGACCACAAGGTGTAGAACATCCATAGACAAAGAAGAAAGAAGAGAATTTAAGATAAGCTGATCTTGTAGTTTTCAAAAGAGAAAAGTTGGATTAATCACCGAAGCAGAACTGTCAGAACTAGCAGGAGGTAGAAATTAAGAAGCAGCATATGGAAACAAGCCATTAACTAAAGGAAAAACTCCTTGATCAATGAGATAGGGTTTTATATGCATCTTTTAATAGGGATAGTTTGTGTTAGTTAATTTGAACGAGATAGCTTGCTCCGTGTTAAAGAGAGGAATAATAATAGCGAGAGGACTGTCAATGTTTGCAACAATAGCAAAGGAAGGAAAAATAACAGTTGCTATAACAAAAATGAAGGAAGAAACTAGTAGGTTTGTTACTGTAAATTGTGGTGCCAGTAGAGGTTGGGAACAATTGAAAAATAAATTTGTTAAGATAACGACTCTAATATTATATTAAAGAAAATAATAGATAGATGCTCAACATATTATGATATCCAAGCTCTCTATATATAAATAAGACTACATACAAAAATAAAAAGATAGATCATTCTTTACATAATAAAACTAAATAAGGTAAGTACAATATATCGTATAATTTAGCACTTTCTATACTATTCAAAATGGTGCATGTTTTTGAACTAAAGTTCGGGGGCTTTTTATAATTTGGCTTTTTATAAGTTTGTCTCTTGCTGCCAAAGTCCTTGCACGTTCTAAACTACCCTTACTCATTTACTACATGGACGATCCTGTCCTAATTACCTGTACAGTGTGTATATATCCCATTCCTTTTCAGCCATTGCTGGCTATGTCAGAAGTTAGAAGCGTAGGGGAGTAGGATTAGCAAAAGAGCAAGTAAAACAAGAGCAGTCCAGTTCACTCAGGACCACTGTATGGTCCTCATCATATGTGACTGGACAATGACATTCTATAAGCATAAGGGCATACTTTATCAAATAAAAGACAAACATATGATTACAAATTCAAACAAGTTAGAACTCCATTAATCCGTTAATATCTTGCATTTGGATTCATCATGAGGAATTTTCGATTTGAAGTTCCACAAAATATGGTTGAAAGAAGCAAAAACGCTCTCTAGTCAAGCAGCAATGATAATCACAAGTCAGATTTCTCTTTTAACTACCATCAAGTTAGTAATAGTAATTAACAATTACTTTTGTAATTTGATCAAATTCAAGCACCGAGCAGTTTTTTAATACTGTGTAGTGGTAATCATACACAACGACAGTAGTCATAGAGATTGCAGAGTGTTGCGTGCATGCAGTATCGGATGGAGGGAAACCATCTAAGCTTTTTGTACCAGAGGGCCAGAACAGGATAAAAGAGAATATTTGAGACTCATCAAGCTTGTCCATTTCCCACCTTCAAGTTTCAAGTTCCCCAGGCATGAGAAAAAAATACATATATAAAGCATGACTTTAATTATTCATTTAATATTATTATACTATATATATGTTCTACACTTCTTTTTATGCGTATCTTAGAAGTATTAAAAATACGGATATGGGCAAAAGTCTGAACGGCATAAGCATAAGAGAATAATATCACCTGGAAATATATATATGTTGTGGTCGAGCAAACGTTTACTAAATATTTATTTACTATTTTCCTCTAATTGCTTAAATAACAATCACAGTATAATAATTGCTTCTTTTTAATGTGCCTGAAGAACTTGAATATATGCTGTAGATTCGGCACTGGGAGCCAATTTAAAAGAAGTAGAGTAGTGACAATTTTATTTTTTTTTTTAACGTGGATGTTCAGGCCAATTTATATGTATTTCGATTAATTTTACAAGTTTTAAAATTAATGATCATATAAATTTTTAATAATTATTATATAAATAACTACAAAACTCGAATCTAAAACCAAGTGAGTAGTCTCAATTTACTAATGGCAAAAGAAGCATCACTCGAGTAATTTTAAGTCAACCAGCTGGGAGGAGATTCGTTGGCTCTCAAGCATTTCCTTCTTCTTCGTTTTTCTTTCTTTTTTAATTCAGCAGTCATGTCACATAATTAAAGGTGTTGCATACGAGTAAAATTTGGTCTTTGGATATTTACACATGTATGGTCATATGTATGGGACTTAATTACCCTTCCTCGCATTATTTGGAAAAGTTTCAAATAGCTCAAAACATTGTTTTGAATTGTAGAATAATCAATTGGAGTCTAAACCAACCGGCAGATGATGAAGTCGGAAAATCTTTCACGGATGATGTGTTTTTTTAACCACGTAATGGATGATATTATAAGAAGGTGTTTGAATGGGAGGTAGAATGTGCTTTTTTAAGTAAAAAACATGTATTTATAGCTTTTAGAGGTGTGGTTTGTGCTTAAAAGGTATTGTATCTTTGATAAAAAGCCATCACACCTCTAAACCAAACACATTTTAATTATAATAACTGACCCGACTTTGCAAGTTAACCTAGTAATTTATTATCTAGGACTTAACTTAGGCCAAATTAATTAATGAAAAAACTTTTTTTATTATTAAAATATCATTGTTTTAATTTCTTTTGTAAAAAAATAAAAATTGGATCAACTTTTCAATTTGTAACTCAGGTTTTGATCTAGGTTAGCCTTTGAGTTAAATATTATAAATATGAATAATATGTGAAGAATATTAAAGATTGAGATGATTGAAAAATTTGTAAAACAAGTTTCTCTTGTGGTCTAAGTAACTCTAAGCTCCGGACTTGTTTGTATAAATGCATGTTTTGTCTTCTTGCATAATAACAGGGGTAAAATTGCATGTTTTGTCCTCTTACATAATTAATGTACTATCTATATTATTTGTGGTTAGTAGAAAGTTGTGCTCTCCGAGTTTATGATTAGAGTAATTATATATGTGTGTGTGTGGTTTTTTTTTTTTTTTTGGTTCCCTCTCTCCCCCCATTTGGGACCTAATCATCTAAAGCTTATCCTGGACAATTAACATCAAAGCAAAAACATTCTCAATCGTTCAATTTTGTAAGCTGTATTCTGCGAAAATGACTAGACATTTCAGGCCCGATCACTGTCATTCATAATAATTTCAAATAGCCTTTAATTTCCGAATTAAAATCACTGCAATCTACTTCGTGCCTCTTTGCAAATGTCCCAACAATCCTTTCTAACATCCGAAAAGATTTGCTAAACAAAAATCAAATGATCTCAGCATGCAGTATTAGTAATTTCGAAGGATGGCCTTTCCAATATTGTTTCTTTTCTATTTTCATCACGGTTATTATCCCGGAAGTAAAGTGTTGCTTGAGCTGGAAAGGCACCGAGACGATGCAGCTAGCAAGGAGGAGCTGGTGGGAAATGTGTGGTTGCTGGCATGTGAGACTCGTCTTTTAAAGTTTGAAATAATTGTTCGTCTGGGGGTCCATGATTAGTGTTCGAGTCTTTTGACTTACTGATTCATAGTTGATCTTCACATGCATGGTAGGGTTTCCTTTAACCCGTCACTAGCTAGATATATACATATTAGTGGAAGAGACACTAGAGAACAGCTTTGTACACATGCAGGATTGGATATAAGATTGAACCTTTCTCCTTAAAAGGAGTGACTTGACTAACCCTAGCACTAGCACTGCACCTCCCTCCCTCTTTTCCTTCCTGTTCTTGCTTTCATGATGGGAATGGGAAAAGTTGGAACAAATGTTAAAAGATTATGTTGGTCTTATGCTTCTTCAAACGGAAAAGATTTCCATACGGACCATTGAGAGTTTAATCAAGAAAAGACGAATCTCTTCGGTGTCCACCGTCTCTTATCAGCAATAAGTCGTTTTTAGTGGGGATTGATGCATGCTAAACAGTAGTTTTAATCCAGAAACTTAAATTTTAAAATGATTTATATTCAATTCTTTTATTCATCTCTTCAAGTATATGTATCTTAAGCTTGACATATGTCCAAACTATCTTACGCTAATTTAATTTTTAATTAGAAAAGAATTGATGTTTTATGTAATTAAAGACAAACAACTTATTGCTGATTGACCTCTTGATTAGTTCTAAATATAAAACAGAGACCAATTTGAGGTAGCTCCTTCCAAAAAAATCATGATCAACGATCTCTCATTTCTTGGATTTACTCGGTCCTGTTTGAATTGATGCTACGTCAAGATAACGAGATAATGATGAGACAAATAACGAGATAATAAAATCTGTTAATTTTCAAAAGATTTCAAAACAAAAAACATGTTTAGCAAAAGAAAATGAATTCAGAATTGGCAAAATATTTAATGCAAAAGCGAGGCAAGTCTTTAATTAAATAATGTCTTGGCCCCATGGAAAAGATGAATTCACCATGATAAGCTTGCATAAAGGACGAATTGGGGGTCAAATATCTTTTTAGTTTGAATAATGTTAACGATAAAGAGCAAACAAGTTCCAGCTGCTTTTCATTCTTTCCATCTCCTTTTTCCCTCTGTACTCAAATTCAATCACTTTCTTTTTCAAGCTTCATTTATCCCTGTTAACTTTTGGTTGGTGTTTTGGGGTCGTCCAGATCAGCAACCTCATTCGACCTTTATGATACGTTGAGCACCATATGTTTCGTTTATCACGAAATTATTAGGTCGAATTTAATTACAACAGCTAGCTCTATGAAATCTTTTTTTATATTATTATTTATGTGGATATTCATATCAGTTTATATATATTTAATTAATAACACGAATTTTAAAACTAATGACTATATAAATCCCCAATAATCCTATAATTTATAAAACTCAAACTAATAATCTAAAAAAAATAAACTAAAAAACCTTAAGTTAAATTATACCTTTTATTTTTTAAACTCTGCAAAATCTTACAAGGCTATACAGTGGCTGTCAATTCTGCCGGTTGACTAGGATAGCCTGGACCCTTGCATGTGTTGAAGGGCTCTTCATTATAAATTAGTCCTTTAATTTACTTTTATAAAATAAATTAAATGGTCTTTTTCTTTTTAAGAACTAATCAACTAGTCTTTTGTTTTTTCTCAATTAATTTTATTTAAAAAAAATGAAAGAAGAAGTAAATAATATGCAAATATTGATGAGAAAAGAAGACATTTGTTTTTGAAATAAAGTTGATATTAAATTAAACTTGTCCAACATTGATTAAATGGTCAAATTAATTAATTTTTAAAATCCATTACAGTCAACACCCAACTCATAATTTGAACATTCAGTCAGTTGAATCTTATAACTATAACAATGCTATTATTTCCCGTTATTCAAAACCATTCTCCACCGATTTCCATAATCATTTTCATAGTATTGTGTAATTTCTTGATATACCAAAGCCACAAATTGCGCCATCAGTTGAAAGACACGAGAATAAAAGAAAATAAAATCATTGAACTATAGCGTGAATTCAGCTTTTGAAAATAAAATCCTATCTTTTACAGTTGTAAATCAAATGGTAATTATTAATTGAACAAAATTATATAAATATTAGATGGTGTATATTTTAATAATTACAAACTTGCGCAAAAATATCTAAGCAAATGAGAAAAACAAATACTAACAAAATGGCCTCCTTAATAATTATATTAAATTGAAAAAAAAAAAAACTGTCAAGCTCCAGCAAAATAACAATATCGTTAACGTTGATTATATAAAAAAAAAAAGTATATGATTTTGATGAAAAGTTATAAAAATAGATGGAAATCCTTAATTGAGGATTGATACTATCATAATTATTTGGAAATATATTTAAAGTTTACTTCTTTATATAATCACTACACATACCATTTTTAATATTTTTATATATCCTGAACTTGCTTTGGCTGTAATTCTTGTTCATTGAATTTTTAATAGAGAATTGAGATTGCACAGCCTTGAACAATTTTTGTTGATACTCAAATGATCGCAATACCCACGTTGTTATTGTTCTATATATATTAGATTTGTGTCCGTGCAGGCCTTTTAACCTTAAAGAAATGCTAAGGAAAAAAATTTAAGAGACAAGTCATTAGTTCAATTAAAGATTTAAATAATAAGATAAAAAATACAATAATAATAAATAAACAAACAATAAAAAATGACAATGAAAAAAATATATGTAAAAAGAACTCGATCTTAGTCAACCTGGATTATTAAACAACTCAATAACAAAGGATAAAAATTTTTTTTTAAAAAAAAAACACTGTTATACCGAGTTAACTCGTAAACTTTGCAACCATGGATATAAAATTGAGATAATTTCATAGAAAGAGAAGCAACAAAAAAAAAATTTAAAGATTAATTCCTAATAAAAATGAGAACATGATAGCTTAAAAAAAAAAAAGATGAAGCTCAATCTCTAACAAATTAATAAAATGTTGAAGGAAAAAAATCAAGAAAAATTATAATTTAAAAAAGGTAAAAAAAAAAAAAACTTGATTTGAGTCTACCCGGCATAGTTATCAGACTTGACCTGGGGGTTGACCCAGCCAAGAAGCCAAGTCTTGGGTTACATGGGTTGACCTGGTTAACCCGGGTCAACTTGGAAAAATAAAAAAATATATATTTAAAGTTTTAATATTTCATATAAAAAAATTTCAAAAAAAAACAATTAATATGAATATAGATTAAAAATGTTTTAAATATGAAGTTTAAAAGATTATTTCAAAAGATTTTTTATCCCATATTGAAAAAGATAATATGTTAGTATGTTATCGTTTTTAAGTTGAAGTATTTAAACTAAAAAGAATTTTTTATCCCACAGTGAAAAAACATAATTTTTTTTTTTGTGAACATAGAGTATATATACTAAATTAAGGGCTTCAAATTCCACATTGAAAAAATAAATTTTTTTAAAAAAAAACAAAAATCAACTCATATTAACCTTTTAAACCAATGACTCTGGTCATGAACCCGAGATTAAACCTATAAAAGGCAAAACGTAAAAAATAATAATGAAAAACTCTAAAAAAAGGTCAAAAAAAAAAAAAGCAATAGCTTTTAAGAAGAAGAAGAAAAAATAAGCCAACTTGGGCAAACCTCCTATACCTGATTTAATCTTTAAAACCCGCAACCCATGAAATCCTTGAACTGGATTCAATTAAGAAGCTTAATTCTCAATCATTTTAATTTTGAATGATGAAATTGTGAAAAAATATCAATTTAAAAAACTTGCTAAAAATAGCAATAAAAAGAATGGGGACAAAATAAGAAAGAAAAAAAAAATCCATGGAGGATGAATTTGTTAAAAAAAAAACCTAAAAAAATGATACCAAACAAAATAAATAGCGATCAAAAGAATAAAGACTAAATTTGAAAGAAAAAAAAATGATGAAATTAGAAAAAAAAATTTTTTTTTTTAATTTTATAGCTTATTAAAAATAAAAAATAATAATTAAAAGATTAGGGACCAAATATGAAAAAAAAAAAAAAGGGAGGTGAAATTGAAAGACATATAATTTCATGAATTTTTTCAAAATAAAAAAATAGTAATTAAAATGAGATAAACCAAATATGAAGGGGAAATAAATTGCAAGGGTTGGTCTGATTTTCTGAAGAGGCCGACATAGAAGTTGAGGTAGGGAGAGAGAAAAGTGAGAGAAAAATTATCATTGACGCCAATTTCAATGCATGTTAGGGGCATACGCCTCCCCATTGAGTTGGGGGTGCTAAGACCTTTCACATATCATCCTAAAATGTGACATTTAGTGGCCAGACAACTTCGCACAAGCTGCGCAAGCAATGCGAACGGCATCCACAAAGCTAGCTTGTGCTACATGCACATGCAATTTTTTTTTAATTATATTTAATTAATGTAAATTACAACAATTATGCTAAGTACCTTGAAATTGACAATAAAATCAATATAAAATAACAAAAAAAACCCTTGAGTGATAATTATATTATTTTTGTTTTTAAGAACATCAAATCAAATAGTAATTACACTATTTAAAAAAAATAAAAAGATAAAGGCATTATATTATTTTATTCTATAATTAAATTAGTAGTTTTATTGTATAAAAAAATAAAATGATCAATCTAACTTTGTACACTTTATAAAAACCAATTATGGCATTGGTGAAAAAATCATTTTGTTTCCAATATCTAATTTAAAGATTTTTTTTATTTAAAAGTAATTTTATAAGTGCTCTGTTATAATGAATAGTAATATGAAAACGAACATTAACTTAACTTTTTGGGGATATTTAGTTTTTTTTTTTTTCTAATTTAATATGCGCGCGTTTCCCACAAATTTCCATTACCGGTTTTTCATGTATTTAATTTTGAATCTGGCCTGTCTGCTGAGTTTTTTTTTTTTGGTTGATAAATCAATAAACACGGCAATGGTGGACATATGTCTAAAATTCCTTTGAGTTTGGACAACGTTTGAGAACGTGCTCTGGATAAAATTAATTTTTTTTTAGATTTTAAATTATTTTAATATGTAATTTTAAAAATAATTTTTTAAAAAATAAAAAAAATTATTTTAATATAAAAAATATTTTAAAAAAAACAAACTTCCAAACTTTTTTAAATCTCACGGGTAACGTTGAGAGAGGACTTCTCTGTTGTATATTGCAAGGCTTAAGCCTCTCGGCGAAGTTTAAAACCAGTGGCCTTTCAAAACTGAAATGAACCAGTCCTGGTAAAATATGTTTCCGAACATAATAACTTGCGCAATTTGTTTTCCTTTGTTAAAAAATGTTCAAAAGAATTTGCACTGATCTCATGAAATATAATTTTATGTATTGAGTGACAATACAAACGCTACACAGAAAGCAAGCATGTAGCTTTATTATAAGAGAAAGTAGGTCGGAGAAATTCCGACTTTTAGTTTATAGCATCAGGCGGGAATAGCTACTGCATTTCCCATCTTCAGTACATTTACATTGCAGGAGCCTTTGGATCTTGTACGACTGTCGTGATTCTCAATCCTACCAGATGAAACAAAACTAAGTTGATTAGTAAATAAGAACACTGCAAAGGACAAAAAAAGAGAACATATATGCCATGATCTTGCTGGACTCTATAGTGTACACAAACAGATGTTTCGAATTTTATCAGAACGTCGATGCTTAAATTTTATGCAACTTTATGCAAGGATGATGCTGGACTAAATTGGCAGGGTTTGCCTCAACAATCCCGTTAAATTAGACAGCTTTGATCTGGTCAGTGTTAGCTATTATCTAAAGAGGGGTATTGAGCTAACGAAATCTCAATTCTTCTGCTGGAAAAGTAAACAGGATTTACCCGTTGAATTATTGCGATGAACAGTCCCTGACAATAAATTGTATGAAACATTCCTGAAAAAACATCATTTGCAGATTTGTCAATGTATAAAGGAAGGGAGACAATCATAAATAACTGGCTAAATTTTCATGCGAAACGTCCTCTAGCTGTAAAATAGCAGAAATAAGTGAGTTGACTCACAGGATCCTCAATCTTCCTGTAGTAATGAGGTTAATAACTGATGTTGGTATTGTTCCGGTTAGCTTGTTACCGTGCAATCTCCTGGAATCAGAAAACATGTAGCAGTATCATGAAGAAACCTACTTCTCAAATTTTTCTTCCAATCAAGATAACTCAAAAGGTTTTGGATATACACTTACATAAACAACAAAGACCCCAGGTTTCCAAGAGAAGCCGGAATTGGGCCAGACAGTTCATTAAGGTATAAATCCAAGCTGACTAGTTCTGTCAGATTACCCAATTCTGTAGGAATAGGTCCACTGATATTATTGCTAAATACCTCCCTGCAAGAAAATAAAATATTAATGTCAGGACATGCAATAGCACAGTTATGTACTTTGTCCATCTAGCTTGTCAAAGCGAAAATGGAGCTTAGGATATCAAATGGTACATTAGTAGCTCTTCAAATAAAATGGCATGTGCTTCCCAAGCTGAGATGTGAGAAGGCTTACAAATATTGAAGATTAGCCAGAAGTCCGAGCTCGGGGATAAGAGGTCCTGATAGTCCAGCTTTGCCAAGGTCCCTATAGTGATCAAAATCCAATTTTCAAGGCAACCTAAAAACGTATTTATTCTCAAAACCTAGATGAAGAGCATGCATCAAATTTGAAAAAGACCAAAGAGTAACGTACACCCTAGTTACGCTGTTATTTGAGTTACAGGTGACGTGAAACCATGTACACGGGTTGACTAGCGATGGATCCCAGCTCTGCAGTACATTGTTTGGATCAAACAGCTGGGTTTTCCAAGAATTTAGAACATCCCCTGTACACAAATAAGCATGTTAGCCATTTTAATTACTAGAAGAGTAAAGAGTAAAGACACATGTTAACGAACTCAAATCAATATTTCTCGGCCATTAATTTATAACTTTCTCTGCAAAGATCGACAAAACAAAGGTGGTAAAGAAGAAATTTAAGCGGAGATGGTGTAGGATATAGAGTGGGGTTTCCTTACCTTCCAGGTTACAATCCACAGTGGCAATAGCAACAGCAATTACGAGGCAAGCTAGAATTCTTGATGCCATAGGGGGGCTCAAAAAAGGAAATAAAAGCAATTAGAGAGATGGCTTTTCTGTGTAGGCACCTAATTCATTTACTTATTTATAAGCATACGATACATGAACATCACTGGCACAGCCGGCCACTACAGTGCTCACCAGTAACCACAGATACCAGCTAACATTTTGAACTCTAGAATTTACAACGCGTTTTTGTGTCTTTGATACAGACACGAAGAACTTTCAACAATCAACTCATCCAAACCAAGTCAAAGCTAAGTCGACAATATAAAAAGCGAGTCTTCTCAGCTGTTAAGGACTACAGAATATATATATATAATGGCTTATATGAAAATCAGTCAAGAGTCTTTGGATAGTTCCATTTGACCAATCCATTTGACCAATTAAGGAAGCCTTTTCAACCTCTAAACAAATTCATTCCTGTTAGTTTCCATCAACTATCTTCGGCTACAATACCATATGATCGATGAAGAACCAACACAAATTCTGTATCCCGATCAGTAATCTCTTCCTGAAAAACCAATTTGTTTATAGTCAGCCAAATTCTTCACGGGATACCAAAAGCCAACATGAGAATTGCATTGCGATGAGAATTTTCACTCAAACAACAGTTCATCTATGGTGTTCGGCATACACCACTGTAAATTCAATCATTTCAGAAAATGTTTCTAGTAACAAGGACTCTATATTCAAATCTTTTTTTATCCAGACAACATTTTCTTGTCTCAACAAATACAAAACCTTTTTTTTTTTTATCTAGAAAACCTTTTCATATGTTTTAACCACCCTCCCTTAGATTGTTGTTCTTGAACACTCAGTTTAGTAACGAGAGACTCTCTTGTAAACAGGTCTTCTAGATTACAAACGACAACTTATTTTCTAAGCTTCACAAACTGATATAACTTGAGTGTGCCTTCTTCCGCATTTTGTTTGCTTATATATAGATTTTCAATAACTGTCATCGAGCGCTACAAGAAAAGAAAATGAAGTTCCGTATATCGATCGGAAGATGATGGTGATCTCAACAGTATCCCTTCTGGGAGACCCTCGATGTCAGTTGTCAAAATTTGGCAGCCGCAAAAGGACAATAATATCCACAGCTTCCGAGTTAATTACAAGCTACCTTGGTAATTACAACAGTCAACAGCATCTATATGATGAAAGAGATGGGAAGAAGAAAACCTGGCGCATCACAGCGGGAGCTAGCGAGCCTAAACAGAGACAATGAAGTAAAACTTGAACTACATTGTTAGAAGTTAAAACTGCTTGGAAATGTTGCAAATGCAACGTTGTTGAGAGGTGCAAGCTAACCACATCAGAAGAGCAACACGCCAAATTATATTATTATGGGGTGTTTAGGAGCGTGGTTGTTATTACTCTCAAAGTATTTTTTGCTTTAGAAATATATTAAAATAAATTTTTTTTTATTTTTAAAAAATAATTTTTGACATCAAGACATCAAAATAATCTAAATATATTAATTAAAAAAAAAATTAATTTAAAAAAAAAACACTTATAAAACTAAAAAAACAAAAAGGATTTATTACGAGCTGTAGAGCCCCGTAAGACCAAGTCCTCGTATAATATTGTAATAACGATCTTTGTTGAAAATTGAAGGTAAATGACTTGTTCCACTTGAGGTTTGGAAATCAAGGCATGCATTGAACCGGTGCACCATATCTAGAATACGAGTCTTCATGTATATTAAATTTTATTCAAGATCCAAAGAATGGCAGCAGTTAACAGGGATTTCGCGTATCCAGCTAGAATTTTTTAATCAATCTTTTGGAATATCGGCAAGAACAATATCGGAGCATGACGACCAGGTTACTTGTACTATAAGTTGGCCTCCAAAACGAATCTGATTCCCCTTTTCCTTTTGAAAAGAAATTAAAGAGAAAGCTAAAAACACTTGGGCAAAGCATTGTAGATATATTTTTGTTTTCTTGTGGATTGTAATAATTAATTGATAGCTTTGCATTTTAAAAAACTCTCAATAATCTATTTTTTAAGGTTAATATGATTTTTTTTTTGTTTCAATTGTCGTTTTAAAATTGTTAAGAGATGTTCACGACTTTTTATTATTTTTGTCACAGTAAAATAACTTTGTTATATTTAAAAGCAAATAATTATTTAACTATGATTTAGTTTTTTTGGGCATTTTATATTTTTTTTTTTGTTATAGTACAATTATTTTATTATCCTTGGATTCAAATTTGCAAAAGCTTGGCTTGAGGGGTGAATTTATAAGTTCAAAATGTTCTTTTTTTGTGATAACATTTGGAACATGAGGGTAAAGTAGTATTTTCAAAATAAAAAAACTCAAAAATTGTTGACACTTGTGTTTCACGCATCAAACTACTCTGTTACCTTAGGATGATGTGTGCGGTTGACTCCGATGGTAAAAAATATTATTTTACCGCATCATTTGATTCGTATCAACCTCTTTTTCCTTCTTGTATGGCGTGTGGTGGTCGAACCTCTGATGCGTCATCAACATCTTTTTCTTTTTTCTTTCTACCAAAAAATCAGTGTCTGCCCTCCACATTTTCAAATCAGCCCTTCAAGTTATTTTTCTTTTAATTTTGTCCCTTGTTTTTTTATTCCTATTTGTTTTATTTTAATTCATTTCTCAAATTTTGTTTTGTTTTCAATTGCATCCTCCTTTAATTTTTTTTTTTTGTATATTAAATTTGGTTTTTATTTTTTGATTTTATTTTTTTAATTAAGATAGTTTATTTATTTATTTTCTTTTTCAATTTCACCATTTCACATTTGATGATCTTTTTTTTTTTTTTTTGCTTTGGTTAGTTTTTAAATATGGGATTTTTTTTTCAATTTCTTCATTTAACATTAAATTGGTTGACAATTAAAATTTTTAATTAAACCCATGTTTTCAATTTCAATTGTTGCAAATTTGAAATATTAACCTAGGTTTAAAATATTCATTTAAATCAATTACTATGGGTTGAAACTATAAATTTATTAGTTTTTTCTATAATGGATTTCACACTTAACCTCCTTTGTTTAGTGTGGATTAGCCATGTTTTAATTGATCGAGGTTATTGCGGTCTTTTTTATTTTATTTTTTTTTTGCAAAGTTACTATAATGCCTATAAATACAAAACAACACTTAACTTGAATCTAAATTTTTTTTTTTAAATCACTTTTAAAGCTCGATTTCAGGGTCTTAATCATCATCTTAAAGGCAATTTGATCTTTCACTTAATGTTGATAATAATTAAAAAATATATATATATATTTTTCAATTTCATCCATTAATGTTAAATTGATTAATTAAAAATAAACTTCGTGAATGTTTTTTTATTTGTTTAGAGTTATTACAATCTCAAACAAATATATATTTTAGAATTATATTATATTTTTTAGAATTAATATTCAAGATTGCAATCATCTAATTTTTATCATATAATTAAATAAAAATTATTTTTAAAAAAATTATTAAACTTAGCTAAATTCATGAACCAAGTTACATGAAACCAAGATCAATTTAATATACCATCATCTCAATACTTTTAAAATAAATTCCTCTTGGTTTTTTTTAATGCATTATTCAGTTACCTAAGTTTCCTTTGAACCCATTAGATTAGCTTTAATTAATACTTATTACCTGTGTGGATTTAATAGCATTGCCAAAAGAAATCCACACACTCTTG
Source organism: Populus alba (assembly GCF_005239225.2). Classification (NCBI taxonomy): domain Eukaryota; kingdom Viridiplantae; phylum Streptophyta; class Magnoliopsida; order Malpighiales; family Salicaceae; genus Populus; species Populus alba. The sequence goes on from NC_133284.1 coordinate 6,015,666, forward strand.
GTGTTCTTTTTTACAAAATCTTCCAGCCCATGTCAGAGGCCAGGGCAATGGACTAGTTAGAACATAAAACTCCTCATCTCTCAGGTACTCCAGATCTGTCTGCCATTACCATATCGATCCCACGATGCCTCTTACCATCAGCTGTTCTCAGCCAGACAACCTCTAGTGCAATAATTTAAGACGAAACACCATCAACCGTAACCATATTAAGGGAATGCTGGCATGATCAAGAACAATGCACAGGTGCGCAAGAAAGATACTGAGAATTGTACATTCACTGTGAGACAAATTTAAAGAATATTTACAATGAGATCAAGGACCTCTAACTAAGCATGAATTCAACTGTCAGGAGCTTCAGTTGTCTTCACAAATCGACCCTTCACTCGCTTCCTAGTGTCAGCTCTCGCCTTTCTTGATTCATAGCGTATGTGCTTATCATATCTATCAACACAATTTAATGGTTCAGAATGCATCACCTGATAAGCAAGCGGCACAAAGGAAGGTATGCATACCTTCTGGTTTTTTTCTTCTCCTTGTATCGCTGCATAGCATCGCCACGATTCCTGGCCAGCAGCTCCATGTCAACCTTGGTTGCTGCTTCCATTTTCAAGCCTTCACCTCTTACGAGAATAGACTGTTCCATGAACTGGACATCACTAGAACTACTTGAACATCTTGGTTTGCTAAAACCCGATCTTACTATGGGAAGGTTGTTACTTTCAGATGTTGCTGGGCCCTGGCTGGATGTTGGGTTATTTAAGTTGTTCTGCATTTCAAAAATGAAGTACAAAGAAGGAAAGGCAAATAAGCCACTGACAATGCACATGGGTAGGGGATTGGCATAAATAGGCAATAGATGATATGGAACAGGCTCAATAACATCAAGGTCAAGGACCTTTCCAATCAAATGCCCAACAGTATAAATCAATTCATTTATATATCATATACGTGAATACACAGAAACGGACTGTATATTAAAAATTAGTATTCATAGCACATAAGCTATGTGCTATTATAATTATAATTTAAAAATTGGGTTTGAATGGTGTGGTGTTTGTGGGGTCACTATAGCATAAAGAATCATAAAAGATATAAATTTTAACTAATTCTATCTACAATAATGGACAGTAAATTTAAAATGAATCTTACTACTCAAATCTAGATGTACGGAGATGTAGCACCCCAAATCAGATTTTTGAAGGTTATGCTATCTTTACTGTAAATAATTAGTGCACCAGCACTTTCTAAGAAAATTTTGTAGCGCCAACTAAAAAACAGAAGGTTTGCAAAGAAATCCCTTCCCAAAGAGTTTACTGAGATTTCAGCCAAGATCCCCACAATTATCAATATAACTTACATTAAATGACGTCATATCATCAAGCGCAGTAGAACAATTCATCTGGTACATATCTCCCAACATTTTTGGGCTAGTTGACGATGTTTCTTTCATTAGTTCACCAAAATCCTTGATCACAAATCCTGCATCATTCGCAACATATTCAATTTCTAACTGGCCAGATTCATCATGATTCCTCAGTTGCCCTAAATGAAAGTCCCATACCTGCAAAAGTAGCAATCCACTGTCATTATTGAAGACACATGATATCCTTTCTTCAGTGTTTTCACATGAAAAACTACTCAGTCATCTGAGCTGTGTGATAAAAATGATACGAGAAGGGATATGACCTAGAGGCAAACGTTTCCTAGAAAAGCAAGATGAAAATCCTCTACCAATTGAATTTTCCAAAAGCAAAATGCCGAATTCATGAAAACACTCTTAAATTTCAAACCTTCATGAAACCTTCAAGAAACTACATGCAAAACGGGATACATGATCATGATAGATAAACAAATTCACCGAAATTTTTTATTTAATAATTTAGGAAAATCCCGTGTCTCCCAATTACAAGCCACAATCAATATTGCTATTCTATTACTCGAAAGATGAGCAAACAATTCTCAGAGTGGCCACCATATTCACTTGTTTTGTTTGGCAATGTATACATTTAATCTACATTAACAAAAACAACAAGAAATGCTCACAAAACATCACATTTGGAAAATCTCGGTAATTCATATGTTTACCTGAGTGCCATGAGCTTTGGCATTGCTATCCCACGTTATATCCCCACCAACAACTCTCCCATTAGACTTGACATCCACCTCCGTCGGCAGCATAAGCAAAGAAGTAAACGGCCTTTGTTCCTGCAGCAATTCCTCACCTCTAACATTACCACCACTACCATTACCACCACAAACAACAACATTATCATCCCCAAAACCCTCATCATTCCCGTTCCCAAATTGCACTCCCTTCACGCCACTCCGCCATCCGCTTCTACTCTGCGTCACCGAAGTCTCTCCTCCACCATCACCACCGCCAAAACCACAACCCTCGCCCTCAACACCACCACCCATCAAATCCCTCTTAAACAACTCAAACAACTGCTTATATATCACATGCTTATATTTCCCACAACTTGGGCTCTTGGTCACATTTCCAAAAATCATAACATTGTCAATATTCCTATTACCATTATTATTGTTTTCATTAGGTACCATCAAGTCTTGAAAAGTCAAATTACCACTGGATTTATCATAAACCCAAGGCTCATTTACCAAATCATGAATGACCCCACAACTATTATTACTCCAATTTTCAATCAACGGCTCCGGTTTCTTCTCTTCCAAATCAAAACCCCAGATTGAAGCCAAATCAAGGGCGGAGGGACAACCGGAAAACCCTTCAATAGTAGTACGATCGTGTGAAGCAGACACAGAACAACTACCATGAGCATCCCAATCGCACTCTTGACAAAGTACCAAATTGTCAGTTGAGCAGCGGAAAGAAACCGGCTCCGAGCTGCAGTTGTCGCAGATCTGCGAGCGGACATGCTTTCGCGAGAGGAGGTTTGCGGAGTGGACATGTTGGTCGCAGAATAAACAAAGTTTAGCGGAGTCAGCTCGGCAGTAGAGAACTGCTGTTTGTTCACTGCAGAAATCACACGGTACTGTTTCTTTGGTTTTTGATTTGTGGGTAACCATCTTTGATGCGCTAGAGAAAGGCGAAGCCCTAAAGACAAACGAGGAAGAGAGTGGTTGTTGTGGGAGTGGAGGAGTAGGAAGATATTTTTTTGTAGTAACTTTTCGGAAGTGAATAATAATAATAATAACAATAATTCAAAGCTCTTTTGGACATGAGATGAGACATGAGAGTGATATTGTTGTAATAACAATAAAATTTGAAAAGATTGAGCCCCTTCTCGAAAATATCTTCAAGATCTTTTTTTGCTGAGCTGGCATCTTAGGCTCTTTTTAGATTTTGTTTGAAACTTTTTTTATTTAAATTATTTTATGTTTTAAAATTATCTGGATTAACTGATATTAAAAATAAATTACAAAAAATAAAATAAATATTATTTTAATAATAAATAAAAAATAACCGCTAAAATGAAAAGTAGCTTCTTACAAGATTAATGCTTTTTTTTTTTTCCGGTACAATAATTTAATGCTTTGGAACTACCATCTTTTCTCCATTAAAGCGGTGTTTGTAGGTAGTAAACTAGTAATTTATTTATTGCCTTTGCCTACGAAATTGCCGGATTTTAATAGAAGTTCTGGTAAGCTGGGGGTTGGATTTTGAATTATTATCGATTTCAAGAGTCAATTCATTTACCAATAACTTGCCTTTGGGTTTTTTTAAACAAACTCTTAATATTTACTAGATTAGGATGTCAATGAATAGCCGAGGGTTGTATTTTTATTTTTTTTACAGTTATATTCTACGTGTTATTCATTGATTAAAATTTTAAATATTTATAAATTATTTATTAGGTTTTGGATATTAATATAAGTATCAATTATTTAATTATTATTTTAGTATTCAATGCAAAATAAAATAATTAATATATATTTGAAGTATGTATAAATATATATTGAATGATACAATTATTAAATCATAAATATTACACATATATGTTTATTTTATGTTAATATTAAGATATATATGTATTATATTGTATTAAAAAATCTAAATGTTATATGTATTTCAGGTTAGGTTCGGCTGCTTTTAAGTTGGGTTTGCAATATTCATACTCAACTTATTACTTATCAAGTAAAGTGAAATATATAAAAAAATACCTACCAATTCAACTTGAGCTGATATTCATCATGTTTTGATTAAATTATCATTTGTATACTAGATATTAGCTTGCTATAGGGATCAAATCAATTTCTTTTTTATGTAAAAAAATATTTAGGCATTGTTACCATGATTTTTAGTTGAAAACGTAATTATGAGTTCAAAATTTAATACATATTGAAAAACATTTTTTAAAAAAATATTAAGGCGATGATATATCGGATGACATCTTATTAAAAATATTAAAACGATAAAATATGTGATTGACCTGGGTCAACCCGTGTAATTCATTATTTAGGTCATGAGACTATAATAACCTTATAAAAAGTAAATCAAAATAAATTATGAAGTTCAATCCCCGAATCAATCCAATTTTAAATGATGGCAAGAAAAGACACAAGTAAATTCAAGTTAACATGTCAACACATGCAGTTCCGATCACGTAACCCACTAGATTTAATAAATCTTTTATAAAACTATTTTTTATTTAATTGCACAACAATAAAAAAAATTAATACTTATAAAATCGAACACCAATCAAATATTACGACATTCATATGAGATTGTGATAAACTAACAAAAACCAAACCAAAATATATCATGAAAACCAATTCAAAATCAATAAAAAAAAAATTTTAAAAAAAAACTATAACATACACAGTCTAAACATTTTAAATTATGGACATGCGACCAATACTTGTCCAATGAAATCTTGACAATTGGCTTGGACATAGGCGGAGGCATGGCAAAGGCTGGAGTGGGCTTTGGCCTAGATCAAGATTTTATCAATATTTTTTAACTAGTTTTATGTAAAATAAATTTATAATTTTCAATTAAGTTATCAAAAAAATTTAAAAATTTGTGTGAAGCCTTCTAATATAATGCTTTAGCTTGGGTTAAAATTTCAGAATTTTTGAAGAAATTTAGAAATTTGATGAAAAATCATAATTTGATCAGTTTTATGTTATTGGACGTAATTTTCAATCCGACCATCAGATCGAGTTAAAATTTTACGAGGGATTTTAAAATATATTGAATAAAATCTAGTTAAGATTTTAGGATGAACGGAGCTTGGTAGTGCTAAAAAAAAAAAACGTCAAATAAAAACAAAATGACTCATTAAGAGTAAAATAGTTATTTGCCATTAAAATATAAAACAAATTAGTTCCTCCTTCCTTTTATATGTTGCCAATTAAACAGAAGCAGAATAAAAGACGAAAGAAAAGAAAAGACAAGAGAGAAATAGAAAAAAGTAAGGGAAAAACATAAAAAAAATTCCAAGAAAAAAAAATAAGAAGTGAGAGAATAACCTTGTAAACTTACAAAGTCCAACTTATAAAACACTAATATAGGGAAGAATCAAGTGAAGAAAGAAAGAATTAAAAGAGGGAAAAAATTTAATTACTTTGTTTTCTAGTTGACATGAGATTGTTATTTTATCATGGTTGAGGGATTATTACAATATCGATTCAGATTCGATTATAGATTAATTATATTTCACAAAACATTGAAGGATATAACTTTAATAGTGAGTTTATTTTTATTTTCGCTTTAATTTTATGTACTTTTAAATTTATTTTTTAATATTTTGGATAGTGTATTTGAATTAAAACTTTATTATTAATTTCAAAAATTCATGTACATGAGTTAATAATCAATCTTAAAAATATTTTATATATTTATTTAATAGCTTAGGACAAAAAAAATTCCTGACTCCACCCTTGAGCTTGGATGATTTTTAAGAAAGATGCTCGGCAGGCAAAACACGGTCATTTAGCACTTTACTTTTTTGAACTTAAGTATACTGTAATAGAGATTATTCTAAAAGACTACATGAATGATATAATCTAAGATTTTCCTTAGTATTTGAAAATGATTCAGAAGTCCAGGTTTTTTTAAGGTTCTTGTTTCTTTCTTTGATTCAAGCAATATTAATTGTCCTGATTAATTTTTTTTTTCTATTTAGAGATTGATTCCTAGATTGGTTTTTTTTTCTTCATGTAATTAAATGATATATTTTAGTTTTTTGCGGGCATTTCACTCGATACAAACTCTATACCTTAACTATAAATCTATGTGATTTATTGCTCAACAGAGACTTCACTCTTTATTTGACGTAAACCTTCAGGTTTGCCGGTCAAATTTTTTAACGTAGATTTACATGTCCATTGCTTGATGGAAACTTAATTATTAAAACTTAATTTGTTTAGACTGTCTTTGTTTATTTATGATGGCATCGCTAACCTTACTTATTTGGATTTGTTATGTCTTGTTTTCTAAGAGAATTCGCAATTCATTTGATTCGAAGATATATAGTTGACGTCTCATCATGGATTGAGTTCTAAATATTAAAAAAAAATTATAGTTACTAAAAAAAAAGAGAAATTTATATTGATAACACATGACTTATACTGTAACTTTTAGATACGCTATGTTTTTCTTTTTCCTAGTAATAATTATCGTGCAATGATCTTATACGGCAACATGAGAGGCCAAATAGAAACTATATATCCAAGAAAAACAGTCCTTACAAAAATAGCTTTAGTTTCCTTATTAATATATCCTAAACATGCTTGGAAAATCATTGCAGATGCATATTCATGGGGCAAATGATTTGTTTTCCATTTTAAAAGCACACTTTTCAAAGCAAAAATTTCAATATTATCTTTAAGGGGCAATTTAATACCTTCAAAATGTTTTTTTTTTAATAATTCTATATTTAGATATATACAAAAAAGAGTGGTGAAATAACATGTCATTGAAAGTCAAAAGGTTAAAAACTGGCATTAAGAGCTTTTTTTCTTTTTACAATGATTACTTTTATTATTATTATATCAGCTAAAAAATAATTTAATAATTTAAAAAAATATTAAAAATAAAATAAAAAAATCAAGTGCATGTACATCACTCAAAAACATGTGGAAAACACGTGTGCACATTAAATAGCACGTGCAGCCCCTCTAAACATCCAGAAATACCCTTTTACTATGTTATTAAAAGCATATCATGTTCTCTTTCCTTTTCGTGGAGTGAATCAAAATCTAAAGCTCCCGAATATAACATGGAAAGTGAAAGCATAATCTTAATGTTAAAGTCAAAACCACTCCACTATAATCATGAACCAGTTTTATCACCCACCGCAGTTAGAATTTTAATTTAATTTCAAACGTAATAAAAAAGCGTGTTAATGTATTTTAAAATATCTTTATTTTTTAATTTATAAACATAAAAATACATTTTTTTTTTGCAAATACGGTTTGTAAAATTTCAAGTCAATCTTTAATGTAATAGAAAAATATGTCAGTGTTACGAATTTTTTTTCACCAAAAAAAAATAATTTTATTTTTATAAATACATCACACAAATAAATTTTATCTATGTCAAATATTAAAGGAAAAAAATAATCTCTCTGAAATATTAAAAAATATAATTTATTAAAAAAATAACTAATATTTACAAATATAAACTAAAAAAATAAAAAATAAAATCAAATAAAGAGGGTATTAATTTAATTTTTTTAAATTAATGAACCAGAAAACTAAGAGTTGTTAATGTTATTTAAAATCTAAAATAGAAAGTCATATGACCATGCAAATATTTAACTATGATTTTTCTTTTTAATTTATGCATATTTTTTATCCTATGTGACTTAATTTTATTTGTATAAATATATGATGAAAAAATTATCGATTCATATAAAAATAAAAGTAAACGATTTGAAAAATAAATTATAATAATTTCTTTGAAACATTATAAAAATATAAAATATAAATATTATTTTTTAAAATTTTTATTAAAAGATGAGATAGAGGGTATTAGGTGATATTTAAATAAAAAAATGTTAATGAAAATGAAAAATACATAAAAATATTACAGTAGATAACATGTTGCCAACTGTAATTTTTTTTTTCCACCTCTGGTGTTTGAAAAATTAAGATCTAAGTTTGAAAAAAAGAAGAAAAAACCTTTATCAGAGAAGCTGCTAGAAATAAACCCGAGTTCTTTTAATATATTTGTTAACATAGGTAAAAAAAAAAGACTGTAGTGCTCTTGTTTGAGTTTTGAAAAGGTATCCGAATCTTCGAATCCAGAGAGGAAATAAAAACACGCCGTAATGCATTTGAAGGTATAGCTTAGTGATTAATTGTAAGGCTTGTTTTGTAATTATCTCGGTGGTGGTACTAACCGAGGCCACAGCTCGTCATCCATGACGTCCCTATCCTACCCTTTCTGGGTAGTCTCACCGTCCTAGGAATTCTTTTTTAATGTTTTAACTTTTATAAGTTTATATTTTAATTTAGGACCACCACCACCACCACCGTCCTTAGATCTTGCTTTCTTCCTCGCTGCTGCCCAAAACAAAAGAAATGGAGCAGCACTACTCTTAGGGTGTCTCGTCTCGAGTCTTTGTTTTGCATATAATATCTTTTTAACCTTTTTTTTTCATTTTTAATTTAAAACAGACATTAAGAAAGATAATTGCAAGAATTTAATTAATTCTCTAGAGTGTTAATTTAGAAAAAAAACCGGTAACCTTCAGCACATAATATTAATTAACACTATTATTTAACCAATCTAATCACCATTATTAAAACAACTAAATAACTCCATTATCTCACTACTGCTATTCACTTTATTATATTATTACTATTATTATATTATTGTTATTGTTATCATCACTTTAATCATCTACATTATCGTTAACAAGAACCAAGAAAGTGTTGAGCTCCCTCTCAAGATATGATAAGTTTAGCCACCTTGTCTAGTCTCACAAGTTTGCACCACTTGTGAGACTTGAAACTCTAGAAAGAATAACACCACTCTTAACAAAATAAAATTGTTTGATATAACCTTTTTTTTTTTAAATATTGTAGCTAATAAAATTATAGATATATGTTGGATATTTATATATAGACATGAGAGTACATGTATTTAAATTCTAAATCGTTAAAGATTTAATGACAATTTTTAAAAGAAAAATGATTGTTATACTTGTAATGTTTTATAACTTGCAATTAAAGGTGTGTAAGTGACTGTGTGTATTGTAACATGCAAAATGTTTGTAAAAGCATATAATGTTTTATAAGTGCATGTAATTAAAGGACATATAAAGTATTGTAACTACATACAATTAAAAGAGAGTTTTTTTTTTTAAAAAAACAAGTCTTTAAAATCTTGATTTTTTATAAGAACATTCTAACATTTATGATGATTTCCACTTTATAACATAAGCATTGTGCATAATTTTGTCTACATATTTTGTATTTTTTGATTCAGGTGTGGTAGGCTAAATACACTTAATAATTTTTTAAAATTCTAGTTATAAAGTTGAAAATTACTAATGGACGTTTGATATTATTTTCGGTTCATGCTAAATGATACGTGTCCGCTTTTTTGTTTAATAAAAAAATATGATCAAAGTCACGCCAATTTTTGAAAATTATTATTTTTTAGATTCTTATAGGTGGCACCGCCTGGTCAACTCAGGAGGCTGCTACGTGTCAGTCTATTTGGATTTGATTGAAGTATGTTTGGATAAGAACGTCCTGGATGTCCTGTCGAGGTCGGAGGTTGGAGAAATGGAGAGGAGTGCCCGCTATGATTTTGTAGACCTGGTCCTCACCCTCCATGACTGAGAAAGCTGATGCTAGAAAATGAAAGTCTACCATCTTTTACAACGTTAAATTTTTTGGTCGTTGTCTTTTGCTGCTTTTTTACAGGACAGCAAAATCACATGTTGAATTTGTGGAAGAGTAGCCGTGCTTATCGTGCCGACCACAAATTGATTCTCATCGATTCATTTATGGAATTGTATATTTAATTTAGTTTGTTCTTTTGTTTAATTATTTCTTTCAAGGTGAGTGTTAATGAGTTCCGATTTTAAAATCTTTCAATAACACAAAAATGCCACCACACCGTGTTTTTTAAAAGAATATTTTTTTTTATTTTAAATAATATATGTATATATATATTTAAATTTTTTGATGTGCTGATATAAAAATAAAATTTTAAAAATATATATAAAAAATATTATTTTAATACATTTCTAAATAAAAAACATCTTGAAAAGTAATTATTATTACAATATTAAATATTGTTATAATTCATTAACTAAATGGCTTATTTTTCCTTCTGAATCGGCTAAACTAAATGGCCAGGACATCTAAGGTGTCAGTTGAACCAATGGTGCCAATGATGTAAATCAGAGGTGAAGATGGTTCAAAGCGAGGTGAAAATTGATAATAAATGAGAAATAGAGAGGCATATAGAAAATGCAAGCACATAATTAATTTCATTCTCCGACTTCTCCTACTTATTATGATGGTCTTAATGCTCAGCTAAAAAATAATTTCTCCAAGACCACAATAAAAGCCCAAAATGATTTCTCAATCCCTCAATATTACAGTTATTAAACTTGGTTTTCTAGGTTGACTTGGTGATTATCGACTCAAAATTTGACCTAACTCAAGTCGGGTTTACTTTCAAAACAGAATGCATATTGACTTGATTGAATTCGAAAGACCTAACAAATCAATCTACTACTTGGTTGAACTAGCAAAATTCAGATAAGACTTGATCAGGTCAACTTTTAATTTTTTTAAAGTTTTTTTTTATTTTAAAATATGTCGTTTTGAATAAATCCAAATGAAACCTAACAAAATAGCATCATTTTGTTTCATGTTTTTGTTTTTGAGTTTTGTTCAAAATAATATTTAAGGATAAATTCGGTTGACTTGAAGATTAATCCAATAAACCCATAACCCGAAGGAGGTATAATAACCGTGCTTAATAGATTCAAAATTGAAATCTAATGACATTGTGAGATCCAATATAAAATCGTGAACCTTTGGAACCTTTTCATTTCTTTGAGCCTATGCTTAAAACAAAGTGAGAAACACTGCTATCTTGCCATAGAAATTATATTAAGTCCAAGTATTTCCAGAAAAGGTACCAAACCTCCATCATTAATTCTAATGCATCACATGGTTTTAAACAAAATCAATGAGAAATTTAAAGATGATTTTTTTTTCAAACAAAAAGATCTTTCCGATCGGGTTTCAAGTGCCCATTGGGTATCTAACGGACATCCATTTGCAACTTGACCCATACTTAAACCCGAATTAACAAAAATACCATAGCTTTTTGTAGATACGTGTCATAACCTAATTGTGGGTTATTCCCAAAAAATAACTTCTTTTTTTTTCAAAATAAAACCAAAAAATAAAATAAAGGCTGGCAATATGGAGAAAGTAGGCTAGGGAATCAAGCTGTAATTTTTAGAGGAAATTCAAGGTCTAATTGTACCCCATTATGCCAAAAAATGAGGAAAACAATTCAAATTCAAGGTCAAATCAAATGATTATTGGACGAATTTGTATAAAAATCAAGTCCAAGGACATAATTAAATTTTTAATAGGTCAATTTGATTTAATCATGGGCCCAATTAAATTTTAATTATGTTTGAGAATTAATTTGGGTCCAATTAAAGAATTTAATTAAGTGCAAGGACTTAATTATACTTTAAATGGGTCAAATTAATTTTATTTGAGGCTTAATTGGTGAAAAATTAAGTTTGGGAGCTTAATTTGAGCTTAATTGAGAAGATTGGAATTTTAAGAGACCAAATTTAATTTTCACCAAGTTAATTGATTGAAATCAGGGGCAAAATTGCAAGAAAATTGAAGTTTTGGGGTCAATTAGGGGTTAAATTAACAAAATCCGAGACCAAGGACCATATTGCAAGAGACGCCACACTTTAGGGGCTTAATTGACAAAAACCGGGGGCTAAATTGAAGAAATTGAAAGTTTAATGGTCAATTAGGGGTTAAATTGACAAAATCCGAGACCAAGGGCCATATTGCAAAAGGTGTGTAAATACGGGGTTGCAATTGAAGTTTATCAGGGGCTTAATTGCATTACATCAAACATTTAGAGTCAATTAGGGGTTCAATTAAAACAAATTGAAAGCCGGAGGACTAAATTGAAATTCAATAAAAATCCCTAATTCAATTCAAAACGGCGCTGTTTTACTTAAAGAAAAAAAAAAGAAAAAAGAGAGGACCAGACGATGCGTCATCTGGTCACTGTTCATTGTCTTCCCCGTTTTACCCGAAAGAAATAGCGTGGGAGCCTACTTTGTAGGTGCATTTAATGCTTGATTTCTCCATCAAATTGAACCAAACTTGCACAAAATGGATCCCATGCAATTCCTCTATAACCTCATGTGAATGATTCAGAATGAGTGATAGCTTGGCGACACCGGCGACGGCGTGAAGAGGTCAACTCAGGCAACCTTTTCCTGCAGATTTAACAACTCGGGGAGGCTACTTTGAACCAACGGTTGTGATCCTTCCTAAGATAATCAAGGGCTCAAATTTTACCTCGGTAAAGATGAGATTACCCTCTTCCACCGCCTATAAATAGAGGCGGCATTGATGGCCTGAGGGAGGAGAAAACCGAGTCCAAAGTTGACAAAAAACCAGCCTCCCACTGCCTCGTTTCTACAGTCTCTCTCTCCCTCTCTCTCCCCGCCGTTCCAGCCACCATCAGCTTCACCATAGAATCCTTCCTCTTGCACCAACAACAGGTTTACTAGTGGTGGAGCAGCCACCATGAACATCTTTCTCTCCCCTGCAACATTTCTTCTTCAGTTGTGACCAACGCCGGCCTCCATTGTTGCAGCCTCCAGCGCAGACACCGTCGTCTCCACCAGTACGACCACAAACCCTCGTCACCTCAGGTGGCTCTCCATCCCTGCCTTGCATCGATCGTCGTCGTTGCTCACTGCTGCAGTAACTACATGCAAAATTCATTCTACATGCAGCGGCTGAATAATTAAGCTGCTATTGGGCTGGGCCAGTTTTGGCCGAGCCCAAGTGGCTGGGTCTAGCCCGACCCTTTTTTTTTTTTGAAAAAATCCAAAAAATATAAAAAATCATAAAAAAATAATCATGATTTTCTCAAATATTTTTCTATTTATTTTGCATAATATTGGGTTGTATATTTATACTGTAAAATATAAATCCGGTATTAAAATACCCGGTTTTCTTCGAAATATTTTAAAAAAAAATTTTAAACATTTTCAAAAAGAAAAAATATTTTGTTGCATATGGCTAAATCCTAAAATTTTTCCAAGCATATTTTTTCATAAAAAAAAATTAAAAATTGCATCTTTTTCATGATTAAAAAAAATCCAAAAATGGATATCGTAACCAGTTTATGATTATCCATTAGGATTTGGCCAACATGTCAAAAATATTTTTTCAATTTTTTTAGAATCCAGATATAGACTTTAATATTTGTGAGGTGTAAAATTACATGATAAATTACACCATCGGGTATTAAAGATACATGGTGTAAATGCGATGCTAAAATTCAGACTTTAGAAACGGTTAGGAATGTGACCCGATAAGGTAGAGACTCTCTCATGAAAAGAGATCTGTCTTGAACCTTAGAAAAGACCAACCCAACTTAGAAAAAACAATCAAACAACAATGCAGTTTACCTTAGGTAGGGTGTACTAGGGGTGATGCGTCTTTTCCTTGCACAACCAGTCCCTTGCTCAGACACTCGCAGACCATAGGTTTCTAGTGACCATAATACTAGGTGGCGACTCCTAAACATTAATCATAATTTTATGATTAAATCAAAAAACCCTTCTCAACACACCACACCACACCTCACATAAGAGACATGATAAGGAGCCTCCGCCGTCGCCAGACGACGTCACGACCCTCGCGACAATACGTGTGAACAAAAATTACATAACTTTTTGCAAATGTATGGCCTTAAAGTTACATACACCTGTGTTAACAAAAATGTTAAAGCTACACGATGACATCGAAGCTTTTGGGTTTTAATTATAAACCTATAAAAAGAAAAGGTCAATCCACCACACTAACTAGTGGAGAGCCAACACAAACTTTGCTTAAAATATGATTAAGTTGTTACCAATAACAAAAAGGCTTTGTTTAATTCAAATTCTAATTGAAATCTTTTGTATAGCATAACCTTACATAGCTAGTCTACAATTTGTATAAATAAACCTACCAAAAATTAAAAAAGAGGCTTTAGACATCATTACAAATCAATTTTAAGAAGTTAAACATAGAAAATGCTCACAAATTGATAAAGACATGATAAATTGACATTCCAACATCTAACTTACTTATGGGCCAAAAGATAGATTATCACCTCGTGAATTGGTGTGAAGGATAGGAGGCACTGTTTGATGGGGGACTCATGATGGATCTTTTGGTGGGTGGTGGTTGGCTGAGAGCAATGACTAATAGAGAGATTTGTCGAGTAGTAGTAGAAAATGAGTGTTTAGAAGGGAAGTCACCCTAAGTTTATCTCAATTAACAAAAGTCAATTATACAGTTTAAGAGTGATTGAAGATAATGAGGATACTGTGCACTTCATGTTTACTATTCCAATATATAAGTTGGAAGTGGAGACTATTTTAAAAGACTTATTGAAGTGTTATCTAGAGGTGTTCAAAAAACCAATGGGGTTACCACCACTTAGAGATCATAACTATATCATACCATTAAAGGAAGGGACACAACTCATTAGTTTGAGGCTTTATATGTACTCAAGCCTGCAAAAATATGTTGTAGAAAAGATGGTTTTTGAGATGATGGAAACATGAATCATTCAACAAAGTAACAATCTTTTTGCTTCTCTAGTAATATTGGTGAAAAAAAAGGTCAATTTATGAAGGCTTTGTGTAGACTATAAGGCCCTCAACAAACTTATTACCAAAGATAATTTTTAAATACCTTTGGTGGATGATTTTATAAAGAAATTGGTGGGAGATACTATTTTTTTTTTTCAAAATAGGCTTAAGGTCTAGATACCACCAAATCAAAATAGCTCATCAAGATGTGTTTAAAACTATATTTAGAGCTTATAATGACCATTATATGTTTCTAGTTATGCTTTTTAGGTTGACTAATACCCCAGTTACCTTTCAAAATCTCATGAATGATATATTTAGGAGACATCTCAAGAGGTTTGTATTGGTGTTATTTTATGATATTTTGATTTATAATCGATTTATGATAAAACACCTAGAGCATTTAAAGATAATGTTTGAACTACTTAAGCATCATGAACTAGTGGCAAAGAAAAACAAGTGCTTTTTAAAAAGTATTGAAGTAAAATACATGGGACATGTAATTTCCAAGTACGGGGTATTGATTGATCAATAGAAGATTCAAGATGTAAGGGACTGGTCTTTATTAAGAAATATTAAACAACCAAGAGGGTTTCTAGGTCTCATGGGTTATTATCGAAGACTTGTCAATGGATAAGGATTTATATGCAAACCATTGACCTAGTTACTAAAAAAAAGATGTTTTTGACTGGATTTTAGAAGCATAATTTTTTTTTAAACTCCTAAAAAAAGTCATGACTAAACATCTTGTATTGACACTACCTGAAATTAATAAGTAATTTATAATAGGGACTGGTGCTTTAGGAATTGACATTGGAGCAATACTTATGCAAAAAAGGCATCTTATAGCCTACATTAACAAGTTTCTAAGGTTAAAACAATAGGTTTTATCTACTTATGAGAAGGAGGTGATGACAATATTACATGCAATGAAAAAATAAAAACATTATCTACTAGGCAAACACTTTAAAATTAGAACAGATCATGTCAACCTCAAGCACATCCTAACAAAAAAGAGAGGCAACTTTTCTTTCTCATCACTTATGGTTAGCCAAATTACTGTGTTGTGACTGTGAAATTGAGTGCATAAAGGGCAAAGAAAATGTTTTAACTAATGTTCTTCCTAGAAATTCTAGTGGTGAAGTGTTTGTTATGACAGTGTCCATAATCTCTTTTAACTTCATGGAAGAGATTAAGAAGTTATGGGAAAAAAATGATGGCATACAAGACATTGTAATTGACTCGTGAAGAGACCCTGCCTCTTACCTCCACTACAAATGGGTGAACAACCATCTTAACAGAAAGTGGAAGATAATGGTTGGTAATGACCTTGAGCTATAGAACAAATTAATTACAATGTATCATGACCCAAATATGAGTGGTCACTTTAGTGCTATTGTGACTGAAAAAAGGATGAGGAGTCTATTCTATTAAAGAAAAAAAAAACAAAAACATGTGAGATTGTATGTGAGAGAGTGTCCAATTTGTTAGAAGAACAAGGCTAAAAATATACTTAATCATGTTCTATTACAACCTTTTCCTATTACTTCAACACTATTCACTGATATTAGTATGAATTTTATAGAAGGACTATCCAAATCTAATGATAAGAAGGTTATTTTTGTTGTGGTGGATAAGTTTAGTAAATATACACACTTTATAACTTTGGCTCATCCATGTTCTGCTACTACGGTGACTACTGTATTTATGTATCATGTCTATGAACTTCATGGCTTACTTAGTAGTATAGTAAGTGATAGAGATTCAGTGTTTCTAAGTCATTTTTGGAGGAATATATTTACTGACCAAGAAGTATAATTGTATTACTCTACAGCCTATCATCCCTATAAAGATGGGTAAACAAAATTAGTCAAGAAATGCCTAGAGAACTATTTAAAGTGCATAATTGGTAGAACTCCTAATCAGTGGTCAAGGTGGTTATCATTTGCAAAATGATGGTATAACACTAATTACTACACTTATACTAAGTCTACTCCTTATAAAGTTTTTTACAGTCAGGCTTTTCCAATCTACATTTCTTACTTTTCTAGAAAGAAAACATGCTCAAAGTCATCAAGATTTATCTCAAGTAGGCTCAATATAAGATGATATAGTTAGCAAATAAAAAAAAAGGATTGAAAAGATATTTGTTGTGGGAGATAAGGTTTATCTTAAACTACAACCTTAGATAAAAAGACTAGTTGTTAATAAGATCCCACATAAGCTATCAACTAAGCTTTATGGGACTTGTCAAATAATTGAACGCATTGATGCAGTGGCATACAAATTAGGGTTGCCTGATTTAACTACAATTCACATAGTTTTTCCTGTGTGTTAGTTAAAATGTCATACTAGAAATAAAAGGATACGTGAAGAAGTACCCATAATTTTGATTGATCTTGTATAAAGCATATAAACTAGGTTGCTACCCAAGTCTTGATTCTTTAAAAGGGTCTACCACCATCATAGGAAATCATCAATGAGTTTCTCTTTTTTTCTTTGAGTACAGGGATCTTTTGATGGGAAGAGAATTTTCACAGGTCTTGCAAGTAAAAAAAAAAGTGATAGGGGAAAATAAATTAGGTCTGGATGGATTTAAATTACATGATCGTTAAGGTTATTGTATTGATAGCCAAAACGCATCTTTACTTTATGTTTTTATTTTACTATGTTAAGAGACATGCCACGTATTGGCTTATTTGTAGAATAATGTTAGCTATTGTCTAGAAGGAATATTTGGAGCTACATGTAGCAGAATGTCAGCAAGAATGATGGACATGAATCATTTAATGAATTAACAAATTTTGTTCTCTCTCTCTCTCTCTGTCTCTCTCTCTCTCTCATTCTTCTTCTTCCAAATCTTTAACCTCCACTGATCTAGTAATGTCATTGCTGGAACTTGGACATTAATCATCCCTTGCAGGAAAACATGTCCGGATATTGAGTCCGTTTGGCTATGCGGTAGCTGCTACTTTTTTTTTTCAAACTCAATAATTCAGTGTTTGGTTATAAGTTGTGGTTGTGGTCTAGCTTATGAGGCCCATAAAAATTGAGGTTTCACCGTAGGTTAAGCTGAAGCAATTTTTTCATGCTTCTTCCTGCTGTGTTCTTGTACAGTTAACAACAAACTCTCCACTGTTTACTCCACTTTTCACTTAATTAAGTGAACAGTGGAGTTGACAATGGAGTTTAACTCCACTACCCATGAACAGTGGAGTTGAACTCCACTGTTCCAGCCGGCCAGGTCCAAAGATAAATGTATTGAGTCGATTCCGATCCGGTTAAAAAAAATTATTTTTTTAATTGTGTTTTATTTAAAAAATTAGAAGAAAATCGTTTGATAAAGTACTATTTGCAGAATTTCATGGAGGAATTCCTACTTTAAATAGGTTGTTTAGCCACATTGCCGAGAAGAAATCATTTTCATCAGAAGATATTTTGAGTGTTTATGTGGGCTCAAGCTGATAATGCGTGTCGAAGTGAAACAGGACCCAGGCTTAAATAATAGCTTCTTGCAGCAGCAGTCACTTAAAAACATGCATTGTACTGTATGGAGAACACTGCATACAAGAGGTGCTGAAAGTAACAATACACAGGTTGAACATAGAATTCGGCCAGGCAAGATATAAACAACAAGCAAACATATCATGCAGGCAATGCGAAGCTCTCCTGTGTCCAGTGGGGAGGATCCATCACTGCACAAGGATCTGATTTCTCAAAGTCGGCAACCTGCAACAAACAAGAGTACACAACAGTTTTAATGGTAGCATTCTGATTACAATACCATACGAGAAACCTGAGACAATAGGAAAAGAAAAAAAAAGTGACAGTATGAACAGTCTTACCTTTTCTTTGCAGCTTGGGCAGTAGTGATGCTTGTGCCAGAGGCAGTCCATAGAAGGGCAAAGAAAGCAAAACCCAACCATCAAAGGCATCATGCAACCAACAACAGCTGCCAAACTAGGCTTTGATCTGTGTTACGAAATGTCATCATTCAGGAGAGGGAGGATCAGTCCATGGATGAAAAGACAGGACAATAATAGAGTCTGTGACTTCAAAAACTATTGTAAAAGTTGGATAATAGTTTTACCCTTCTCTGTTTGTGCGGTCCTCCTCTCCAACAAAGGAGAAAAGGAATTAACTCTATACAAACGGAAAAGCTATGCATAAAAACTCCTATTAACTGAACTGGCAGTAATGGATAGGGTTACATAAGAGATTTGTAAAATCATTTTACTAAGAGTTCATGTGGTATGACTAAAAAAAAACTGTGGCTTTGAGTCGATTCAAAAGTTATTATTTTTCATAACCAACTTATGACTAAAATGAGTTAGGTTACGAGCATGCATGTCTAGCAAAAAATGACTTAAAAACTTTCCTTTTTTTTTTAATAAAAGAGGTCGTGTAAGGAATCGACAAGTTCAAAGGTAAGAATTTTAACGCTTGAGTAAAGCGGCATTCGAACTCAATTTCGTAAACCTTTTGATTTAAATCAAGAGTTTTTAACTCTTGAGTAAATCTAACTCAATAATATTGGGTTCAATAAAAGGCTAAGAGTGGCAACAGCTTTACTAATCTCGGTTAGATACAGTATTATGTGAATCGAAAAGGAAATAAATAGAGGTGAAAAAGAGAGGAAGAAACAACTTCATTACAAGATTTCAACAGCAAGAAGGATCCCAAGAACATGGAAGATCAATGCCATAATGCACACAGAGAAAAGGGTTTCCATTCCCATTTCCATTGCAATAGCTCATGAAACCAAGTTGAAAGAACAGGCTGCATTAGGAGAAAGTTCATTATTTTTTCTGGAAAAACTATATCCTCTACGACAGGAAAGCCAACTCACATTTATACCTCCACCATGACCCTGGAATTAAACTTAGAAGGTTTTGCAATTAATTGTACAATATGATTTTGTAACCATACGTTTGAAAAAAAAAAAAAAAAAAAAAACAGTACTCCTTCTATAATGGCAACTCAATTTTGCATAAATAATTACTACTGCAATTTTATCATGAAGATATTAAAAATTTAAAACACATACATGATTTTGTGACCTATAATGAACAGAGAGAATTAAGTAATGAAAGATAAGTTTTAATTACCTAACGACGGTAACGCCAGAATTACCACAGTAGACGCAGTTAAAAGGAGCAGGAGTGTCGCGATACATGGTCTGTTGAATCGGGATCCCCCTTGGATCGCCGACGATTGCGTTTGGCGGTATAGCTCCGGCTTGGTACGGGTTCTGCCCAGCGTAGTAAGGAACTCCGATGACAGGTTCGTCCTTTTGCCCCATTTTCAATGGATTTTGTGATTAGAGATCGACGAGGAAGGATTTTTCAAAGTATATTTTATTTTTAAAATATATATTTTTTAATTTTTTTTTTTTTTAATTAATAATTAAAATGATTTGAAAACATACAAAAAACTTAATTTAAAGTAAAAAAATAATATTTAAATTATTTCAAAAATATTTTTAAAACATAAAAATAAACATACTTTAAATTTAATTAATTTATTAAAAAGCATTGTGATATATTATCATCATTATATTTTTCGTACCATTACTTATTATATATTATAAAAAAGATTCAATGTAAATTATTTCATGAAGGATTGCAAAATACTATTGTTTGTTTTCATTCAAGGATGAGAATATTTTCGAATTGGTTTGTGCATTAACTAAGAATAACCCTTTCTCAAGAGATCTTTCTTTTTCTTGCATCAACTTTGTACATGAAGACAGTAAAAATAAAAGAGAATATTTTCTGTATAAAAATATAAAAGATATTCTAGAATTATCGTAAAAACAAATTGATTTATCTTGAAAAACTAGTCAAACGCAACCTTGGAAATACTTGCTGATCACTTCCAAGTTCCAACTATTCCACCTCTAATCTCAATCGCGCCCAAAGCATGCAGGTCGATGTGGGAGCCATCTCAATGGGCCTTAAGCCCATGGTTTCTCAAAGAGTTCAGCCCCATGGGCCACGACAAGGTGCTTCAATCTAAAACCCAACAGCCAAGCCGTTCCCGATGTCTCTTCTTGCTAGACTCGCACCATGTCTCAAAAAATTCATTGGCAAGCATCGTTTTGCATTGAGATCAGCCATGTTACGCGTCTGTTTGAAACTTTCGCGTCTGTTGCGGTGTAAGAAAAAATAAAGTTTATGTAAAAATATTTTTTTTAAAATAAAATAAAGAAAGGATATAAGGGATTTGTTCATTATCGTAAAGCAAATATGCAATACAGGATTAGAATATAAAATATTAAAAAGATAAAAAAAAAAAAAAAAATCAAGTGTTCATATGACCATATATATCCCTCCTCCCCACTTATAAAAAGAGACAAAAACTAATCAAATTGTCTAAAAAAAAAGGCACATAAAATGTTATGAAGCTAAACCATTAGAATCAATAGTTACGTGTCTTTCCTTTATAATCGGTTGTGGTTATTGTTGTCCTCAGAAAAACACTGGATTCTCTCTTTTTTATCTCTGCTGTTTAGTTGTGGAGCTGGCACCATATTATTGGATAGCTAAGATTTAGTTTGTCACCGTTCTAATGCCCCGTTTTTATATTGGTTCGTCCATGTATTTGAAAATTTTTGAAAATTTTTATTATTTTATTATTTTTTAGTATTTTTATATTTTTGTAATGTGTTGATATTAAAAATAATTTTTATTAAAAATATATTATTTTAATTTATTTTTAAATAAAAAATGCATTTCACTGCTGCTTCCACCATGAAAACTCAGTTTGTTTTGTGTTTTGAGGCTATTAAGTGTATGGTTAAAAGTTTTATATCTGAGCTTAGAATAATGAATATTATTTCTAGGCCATTGAAAAAATACTGGACAATTCAATTGCTATTTTTAAGGCTAAGAATAATAAAAGTGGTAATTAAAGTAAACTTATCAACATCCAGTATTTAGCCAAAAAAAAAAATAAATTAAGGAAAAGAAAGAGGTCATCGAGCTATACTAAATTGATAATCACAAATCCTTTAACTAAGGGCATGCTACCATTTAAATTCAAGGATCATGTAATGAAAATGAAACATAGTTCATTATGTGATTTTAGTTGTATAAAGTATATTATTTTTTTAAAAAAAATTCTATTTATTGTGATGTTTTCTTATATTTATACACACCTTAATTTATTTGAGAAAACTCTTGTGTACTGACAAAGAATAAACATAAGGAGTTTATTTGTTAGGTGAGATTGCCGCACAAAAAATTAATACTTGAAAAATTACATGCATTCTAATACATTAAATATAATACTCGTTATTATAGGACTTATCATCATAATTTATGCATTTGTATTTTAAAAAAGATAAAGAATAAGAATAAGTTAAGACATTGTCTTAAATATTGACCAAGTGGGAGAATATTAAAATCACATTTTACTACATCCTTTTTAATTTAGGATTCAATTTTTCAAGAACATTAACTTTTGATCTAATATATTAACTCTCATGTTAAATGACAACAAAGTTATAAATCAATTAAGAGTTTAACGAACTCTTGTTATACAAATACAAGCCTTTACTTTTACCTAGAAATACATTATTAAATTTTAGCATGTAAGAGTTGAGAAGATCAAAACTTTATAAAAAAATTCCATGAGTTTTTTTATCAACGATAATTAAGAGGTATATATATTATATATTTTGATATACTAACAGATTTTAATACAAATTATTTTAGATATATCAAGTATATAAGAACATACGTGCTCAGATTATTTTCCCATTTCCATATATACATACTCGTTTTCTCTCTATGGAACGGTGAAGGGATTTTAACAAAATTGATTTGCGCCAGTTAATTAATGAGTGAAAACAAGGGCCCAGAAAACATTCCCCGCAATTCGACCACATAGCCATCGAGAAGGGAGGAGACATGCGACAAACCTTGTGAATTCGTACATTATTTATATAAGCAATTAGTAATTAAAGCAAAAAATAGAAATATGTATGCCATCACATGTAGTTAATTTGCAGAACTCAAATATTATGCAAGAAGCTGTAGAGCCACGGGCATTAATTTTTTTTATTTTTTTTTAAATGCAGCGGCAGAGATAGCAAGGAGCACACTGAGGCCACTAAGGGATGTTCCCTTCATGCGCAATGCTAAACCTCATCTCGTAACGTGCAGAGAATGAATAGGGAAACTCGAAACACCAACTCCAACATACAGTAGTTAGCACCAGTCAACATTGTTAAAATAAACCATTGTTTTAAATGAATTAAACCGTGCTATATATATCAAACTTTACATTAAAGAAGTAAAATTTGAGGTTTGGCATGATGGGTGACACACATTTCTCAAATAATACACCAGACAGTGATATATCCCGAGGATTCCAGCTGGGGAAGCAAGAACCAGAAGGGAATATTAGTGCAGACTGCACACAAACACACACACACAGTGAAAGAAAGTGGGAAAGGGAATGGTGTCAAGACTGACAAGAGCTCAGAATAGATTCCACAGCAGAAAAAAAAAAAACGATCCATATTGTGGCCTGTAGTAGTATTCCAAAGGAGAGGGTCCCGATTACCCCATCTCGTGAAGTTCTACGTGTACTCATATAGCTTTACAATATTCTTTGCTGTGAAAATATAACATGTATAATAAATAATATAAGTGCTTATAAATCTTCTTCTTCTTCTTCTTCTTCTTCTTTTTTTAAACTTTAAACAGAGAGGTGGCTGCCCCAATACATGCGGCCTGCCGACTCTTATTTGTATGGTCGTCTGTTTCTCCTTGTCCATTACTTATACTGTTCCTTGCTCTTGAATTTGTGATCAAGATCATTGCAGAATCAAAATTCAAGGACCTTCACTTTCAAGTTTCTAGTCTCTATCCTTCAGATTTAAAAGTTCACGCTTCAATAAACAAAAGGGGGTTTGGCATATTACAACATCCCATCAGCACTCGAGATTCTTTTAAGGTATGGCGTCCAGTGAACTGGGTTGTGTGGTCCTCGATCACACCCTTATTACTAAGGAACCAAAACATAAATAATAAAAAACAAACCAAAAAAATTATTGTCAGGATTTTTCTACTTGCAATTAATCATGACAACAATTATCTTTTTTTGTCAATTTAATCTGTGAGGTTTCTTAATTATATATATGCACAACTCTCTTTTAATTCGGTGCTAAAAATCAGAAGGCACTTCTTTAAGCCAAAGCAAACACCTGGTTTTACAAGTTTATTCGAAATTTATTGTTTTTTTGTTTGCAAACGCGCGCGATAATCTTGTGGAGAATACAATAAATTAATATATTTTGGGCTTCTTACACACACACGCTATTGACTTGTTATATTAGGGTTGAAATCCAACTGCACAGTTGACAAAAAAAAAAAAAGGAGAAATTATTAGGTAACTTCATTTACCGTTCTTGACCGTGAATCGATCAATTTTATGATAATCTACCATTCAATTTAGCAATATATACCATCAATATTTAAAATAAATAAATGATTTTTATAAGACGAGAGAAAAATGATTTTGTTTCCTAATATGGTTAAATAATTAAGATGGTATATTCTTATACAACTGGTTATTGCATAGTTTAGAATGGTAAAATGATTGGATTTACCTAGTAAATTATATATCATCTTAAAATTCTGCTAGGCGATAACATTATGTGTTAAATCTCATAGATCCTAGAAGGTACAAAAAAAAAAAAAAAAAAATCATTTGAATATATATATAATTAGTGGGTTCTCATAACATGTCCATCTTCTAAGGGTGTGTTTGGTATTGCGGTAGCTTTTTGTTGTGGTTTAAAAAAAGTTGTTTTATAAAAAGTACTTTTAGTTGTGACTGTCTTTTCAAATTGAGGTTATAAAATAATATTGATTTTTAATTTAAATATTTAAATTTAATTACTTATATCATAAATATAAGAATTACAGTTTTCTAAAATATTATCAGGTATAAATGATATTACAGTGCACATTACAGTACGAGTGAATTAATTCACTTTAAACTAGTGTTTTTTTTTTAAAAAAAATGTTAAAAAATTTAATACCCTGAAAAAAAAAAAGGTGAACAGTGCATTAGTGTGCACTGTTTAACTAGTGTTTTTTTTCTTTGAAAAAAAAAAATGTTAAAAAATTTAATACACTAAATAAATAAATGAACTGTACATTAGTGTCCACTGTTTTACTAGTTTTCACTAAAAAATGAACAGTGCATTAGTGTGCACTGTTTAACTAGTGTTTTTTTTTTTTTATAAAAAAAATAAAAATATTAAAACATTTAATACACGTAAAAAAAAGTGAATAATGCATTAGTGTGCACTGTTCATGCTATTTGCACTGTTCAGTGAACAGTGCAATTAGCATGCACAGTGCGTGAAAAGCATGATTTCATTGCTTGCGGTCCGAACGTAAAAAACATGTGGGACCCATGAACAGTAATTCGCTTTTTTTTCATTACCAAACGGCTGCCAACTGCGTTTTAAGTAAAACGCATTACCCAAACACCATCTAAAACTATATTACTTAGCTATGATCTATTGATGATTTCGATATATGAAGGGAGAAAGCTCTGCGTCTTTATAATGTAAATATCCCAAACCCCAAGTCCATTCTGATGAACAAAAGGGAGTTCTATAAGCAATCTCTCCTTAAGTGAAATATTCGTAAAAGAAAACAGAAGAAAAAGGCAATTCGTAAATCATTTGCCGACCATGATAACATGCAAAAAGCATACAAAGTAGCTTTTCAATGGAAAGCAGTTCGAAACGAGAACGATGGGCAGCCACACAGAGAAGAAAGAAAGAAATTTCTGCGTTACTGAAGCTAGCTGATCTAATCTTCGAATTGTTTTGGCATTAGTGTTTAATTTTCTCAGAACTATTCTTCGGGGTTGGTGTGGACTAATAGTTTTAGTTTATCAATTATAGACGCTTAAATATCAGTTAAACGCCAAATAGCTCGACAATGCAATCTCAAGTTTTCCTATTCAATTTGGTGAGTCTCTTCCACGGTACGGCAAGTAGAAAAGGCTTCTCTTATTTTTCATTGCTATTCTTTCGGTAAATATGCAAGATTATGCATCCAAACACGTTGACTTTTGAGTGTTTTTTAATTTTAGTTGACTTTGTGAATGAGTACAGTATTAGAAGATGCATGCTCCTCATAAACTGATAGTGAACCTCCCCTCATAAATTCATCCTCCTGGTGCGAAGAAAATGCAATTAACAAATCCACGACCGAAAGGACGTCTTCCAAGATTTAATTATTATAAATTAGTAAAAGGTTGTCTGAGACCTACAGAAACAATATTCTAACATTTGGATTATTGAGTTTCCTCAACGATATCCCTTAATCTCACACGATAAGACAACAGATCTGAGCTGGCTTGAGTGTTTAAGCACAAATTCAAATGCATAGTGAACCATTAATGCCTCAAATGATCTAGCAACATAAGACCATGGGCTAGCTAAAAACCCCAAGAAAATAAAATGCTTAAACCTACGACTATGAAGACATAATGGCGCAGGATTGTCCCTTGTGTTCATTTATTGTAAAATAAGGCAAGTTGGGTGGATGGCTGACCAGGGAATGTCCCGCTCATAAAAGATAAAATAAATAAAAAATGGTCACCAACTTTTATAGAACTACTCACAAACTGTCAAACAAACTTCCGGCATTCTCTTCGGCAATCGCGTTTTTACCGGATCGCTTCTCTCAGGAAAAGAAGAAAAAAAACCCTCTTTTTCAAGAATTTGAAGCTAACACGAACCCCTTTTTTTCTTTTTCTTAATAATCATGATCATGACCCGACATTAACTCACCATCAATTGATATGGATGGGCGTGTACCACGCTCCATTCTCTGCGTGTGTGATGTTGAATCCCGATAAGGTGATGTGAGACAAAATGCATCCCCAGTGGTTCCCTGGTACTGACAGCTCTGGTCCCACCCAGGGTTTGTGCAAGATTCCCACGCGCAGTTACAGCCAGAATATGTAGAATTGTAGTCCAACGTTTGTACACCTCTAATATAATCTCTCCCCTTCTCCCACAAGTTCTCTCCTCTTCGTATTATTACTACTACTATACAAATGTTCCCTTCAAAATCTCAACCCCTAATCCCTTTTATCTCCTGTTCTCTTTCCCTTTATATCTTATAGACCCCCTTCTCTCTCCCTATTCCTTGTTTAATCTTCTTTAAATACATATTCGCACCTTGATTCTTAGTTGTGGAAAGGTAAGGAATGACAGCTCCAAACATGGCAGCAATCACAGCATCTTTGGAGAGGTCTCTTCAAAACTGTTCTCTAAATCACCACCACCATCATCAAAGTAGTGGTATTTTGGGTGGTGGGAGAGAAGAGAGGTCATCGAGTTCAGATGAGTTAGATTCACAGAATCATTTACAACAAAATTCTGATACCTCCTTGGAGCTTAAGTCACATCTCTCTCTTCCTTACCATTGGGAACAGTGTTTAGATTTGAAGGTAAACAGACCCTTTAAGATTTGAAGTCACTTTCTATCGATTACAGTTACAATTAATGGAGATCTTGTATTTTGGTTTCCTTTTTGTTTTGTTATATGGCGTCTTTTAATTCTTCACTGTCTTTCATTTACTGATTTGTATTTAATGCTTTGTTTCTGCTCTCACCTCCTCCCACATATATAAGATTAAAAAATAGGGTTTCCTTTTCCTCGTTTTTTTCCCCCTAGAAAGAACCCTAAAAAGAGAACATACTTTCTCAATTAGTTTTGGTTTTGCCCCCTTTGAATCTATCCCAAGATTTGGTTTGCATTTCTAGAGTGGAATTAAAAGAGAAATCATGTCTAGGTAAAATTTGTTCCTTTAATAATGAATGTTCAATTTTGTTAACATAAAAAAGGAAAGTGTTTTCAGGGTTTGGTATGGGGTAGGTGCCTTTTTTATGAAGATGGTGGAGAATAAAAAAAAGGAAATACGGCATAGTATACTTTTCTGCTTTAACTAGTTCATGTCACTGGATGTATAGGCAGCAGAAAAACATTTTCTTTATGATGGCCTTTAATTCAATAGCTAAATTATGATGGTCATTGCTTGTTGTTTTTTCTTCTTTCATAAATTATATTCTGATCATGAATCGTATCTTTGTTTATGGCGTTACTCTTTCTTTTTTTTGCTTTTTCATAAATTACTTTTTTCTTTTCTGGGTGTAAATTCAGACAGGGGAGGTATACTACATAAACTGGAGGAATGGAATGAAAGCAAGAGAAGATCCAAGGATCACACAAGAATACAATGGAGATTTCTACTCAGAAGATGACAGTTCATATGATAGCGAGGAGTCATCATCAGAATCATCTCCTTCTTCCTCGAGAGAGCATTATCATAATAGGCTACAGAAAGAAGACCATGTCTTGGTTGTGGCTGGTTGCAAGAGCTGCTTCATGTATTTCATGGTCCCAAAACAGGTGGAAGTTTGCCCCAAGTGTAATGGCCAACTTCTTCACTTTGACAGATCTGAAAATGGGTCGCCTTGAATCAGATTTCTTGTTTGATTCTTTTTCTTTGCTTCTATGTTTTTTTTTCTTCCGTTCTGGAAACTCATTTGTGTGCTTTTGATGGAAATTCAATGCGGAAAGATCATGAAACGCGTGACAAATGAGTTGTTACTTGTTAGCTTACTACTAGTATTCTACCAGATCTTTCTTTCTTTGCTTGTTTTTTTTTTTATATATAGTTATTTTGTACCATTGCTTTATTATGGAAGCCATTGACATTGCCGAAGAGTCCTTAGGGCCAGTGGCAAGGTTAATATACTCGAAAGAACAGTTTTTTTTTTGTCAATGATTGCAACATGTAGCTCTCCTTCTTTATCTTCCCTTCTTTAATTTTAATACAAGAGTATTTCTTAAAATGTGTTAAAGAGTGTGCTAGGAAAGCACTGCGTGCTTTTAATATCTGTTCGACTTTGTTTGTTTAATTTTGTGTTTTCCTGCCACTGGTATGCTGAACTGCCAGCACCTTGGAATCATAATTTATTATTAGTAATGTCAAGTGAGAGAACATTTGTTAATGTCTTGAACATTCTGCGCTTGCAAGCTGCTTGTTTCAAGTTGATTTAGAGGAAAAAAAAAAAAACATTCCTTAAGTTTGTTTGTGTCCCGATTAACAGTCCTTGTAAAATCATTAGCACAAATAATGTAAGTCATATATATATAATATTAAAATAATAACAATTCACGGAAAAATGTTATAGTGAAAATTGTTATTTTAACACTTGGACATGTCATCTGTGCATAAAACCCGTTATTTGCTAATCATATTTTTTATACTATACGTAAGAATTATAAAATGGGATGAGTCTCTTATCTTATATCATATGATATGCTAGTATAAAAAATAAAAGACAAATAAGACGTTAATGAAGCTTTGAAGAGAGAGAAATAAAAAAAATTGAATAAAAAACTTTAGATCAAGTTTTAATTGTAAGTTTTAATTTAAGAGGCGTGTTGGGTTTTTTCTTTTTCTTTTTTGTGAGAAAAGCTAGAAAAATGATAATGAAATTATTTCCATGCTATATCAACTCTTATCAAAGACCTTTAAATTATTTAAAGGATTATAATAATATAATAATTGAATTATATGTGGTTTATTTTTCAGTTAAATACTTTGTTAATAAAATGATTAAATCATGCAATACAATTTTGTAATTTTTTTTTAAGATGAATATATGCGTTGAGATTATGGAATATACAAGAGTCATGTTTAATCGTGTTCTTTACATGAGAACCTGGGAGGACAGATTTCATGAGAAGGTTCGATGGGGGAATAGATAATTACTAATTTCGACCACTAGATAATTTTTTTTTATCATAACAAAAAAATATATAAACTATAAAAAATTATTTGATATTATTATTAAATTTATCTAATGATCGACCTTTAATTTTTCAATTTGAATCTTTGTCTAGCCTGAATTTAAAATGAAACCACATGGAAAGTTGGCTCAACATGACTCAATTAACTTAGACTGTCTAAAAACAACTTAGCCGACCAGTAAAAAAAGTGTAAGGATAAAATTAAAAAATAATAATAAAATTAACAAGAAAAAACTGTCTGACTTGCTTGTTGTTTAGTTCAAGTTTAAAATTAAATCATATGAGAGTTGTTCTGACATAATCTAGCCAACTTGACCAGTTCAGTGACAAACCAATAAAAAAAATATGAGAATTAAATTTAAAAAAAAAAGATGAAATTGATTGGAAAAAAATCTTTTCGAGTTAACTCATTGTCTCATCAAAGTTTAAAATTAAATTATATAAAAATTATTTTGATATCATCTAGTTAATTTGAGATCAATTACTTAAAAGAGTTTGAAGATGAGATTGAAAAAATAAAATAAAATTAAAAAATAGAGGCCTGAATTAATAATAATAAAAAGAGAGCTTTAGTGTCATATGTGAACAGTGAAGCTACATGATTTTTTCAAGCTTTTTAGTAGTATTAAGTAATTATATACACATATCCATGATTTGTTTTTTACTTTTTTACTTTTTCCTCTCACAATAATAAAAAAAATTCTTAGTTCATTTCAACCAACATCCATGGATTAAAAAACATATTTTGATTTAACAAGTGTAATATAAATTTTTTTTAAGCTAATCAGGAAATAAATTAGATTATTGATATTTTAGAATATAATTTTTAAAATTTGGATAAATAAGCATCATTCACTAATATTTTTATTTGTTATGTTCTTGATTAAATATAATAAAAATAATATGAATAAAAATAATTATATCGATTAGCATAATATTGTTTCTATAAAAATCATTGTATAGAATCCTAAAATGGATGAAAATTTGTTTATTTATAAATAATTAAATTATCAAAATTAGAATGCCCCTACACATTGTGAAAGTATTGTTAAATAATATAGCCGAAAGAGGTTCACAAAAGTTATGGAAAAACATGCGAATAAACAACTCCGTATTTAGAACAACTTTGACTTTGATGAGAAGTATAATGATTGTGAAAATCAGAAATGATGTACTTGTGTAATTCAAGAATGTAACACGGCATTTGAAAGTTATATTCTACATTCGATATTTTAAAAAATTAAAAAAAAAATTATTTATTTATAAAAAATCGGATAATCATAATTAGACTATCCTAGATATTGCAAAAGCATTGTTAAATAATATAGTCGAGAAAACTTCACAAAGTTATGGAAAGAATGAAAAATATACCAGTATATAACTTTGTATTTATGACCCCTCCGACTTTGACTGTAAGTAAAATGATTGTGAAATAAAACACAAATGATGTATTTTTCTAAATAGAGAATCTACTAGGCATTTAAAACTGATATTATATATTCAAATATATATACAAAATTAATTAAAAGGAACCATGATATCGTGTGGGTAATTGGATAGTAAATGGAAATTAATAGGAAGAAAAAAATATTCTATCCTTCTATTTTAAAAGTTGCCTCTAATATACTGATACTTTAAAATAGCCTATGTAATATCCTTTTTACATATTCATAAAATATTTTATACCTTCTCCATGAAGTCTCAAAAATTCAACTTTCAGGTTGGATAATTAGTTAGTCAATTGATCTTGATAATCTTATTTATTTTTTCTAGTTAAAATAGTTGATAGCTTATATTTTGTACTTAGTAGGCTAATATGATTTGTGACTAGTACCTGCAAAAAGTTTTTTTTTAGTGGAGATAAGGATTCTTTAACACTTAAATAAATATCTTTTTAGATAAAAGAATATAATAATATTTCTAGAGAGATATGCTCTAAAAATATATATGGAGTGAAGAATGAAAATTGTGAGTTTTTGTTCTGAATGTCTCATTGTATATTTATAACTCATGAGTTTTGTCATTCTATAAAGATGAGAGATAAAAATGTAATTTCACGTTTATAATATTTTAAGTTGTATTATGAGTTGTATTTCATTTATTTTATCCAGCGAAAAAATAAATACACGACGGGTCATGAAAGACTTTAATAGATCTAATGGTGTTGATAAAGTGCAGACTTGTTTAATTAAACTTGTTTATTGATAAATAAATTCTCTAAAATTTTATGTAAAAATCTATAGAATTATTGGTGTTTAGGCTCAATCATCTCTTAGGCTTGGCAAGCACCGAGCACAACACGTCTAGACCTGGCATATTGCCAAACCCATCCATGATTGGGTATGGCTAGCACCAGATCCAGCACGTCCGGGCGTGACACATTGTCAAGCCCACTCGTGATGGGGTTTAGCTTTGGCCAGAACCATCGAGCCTCTATTGGGTGTGTTTGGTGCTATCAATATGCTAGCCCAACACATTTGAAGATTCAGCAAAATTATACCAGTATGTTTTTTTTATCTAGTATATTTTGATAAAGATATATTGATAAAATCTTGATTCATCATTCCTTCCTATTAAAGTTAGCAAGTTATTTACAACTAGGTTTATAATATATTTTCTAACTTCAATATTTTTCGTAGATATGATTTTTCAATTTAATATTTTAGTGAAATTTTAAATTTTTTGTGTTCATGATTTTGTTTTTTCACATTATTTATTCCAAAGACTTGTCGTTGATTTTTTAAAATAAAAAAAAAATAGCTTGAAAAAATGAAAAAATCTATCATAAATAAATATAAAAAGTCAAAAAAACCTTTTCATATTTTTTTTCTCATCTTTTTAATTTTTAAAATAGTAAAAATTAGCTTTAATAATAAAATCCAAACAATAAAAAAAATCTAGTTAATTTTTATGATACAATAACCAATAGCAATCTTTATTGATGCTATTCCATATTTGACCCTAGTTTACAGGTTGTAATTTCAGGCCTTCAAATTAGAGGTCTGAAACATCTAAGGCGTCTCAAATTCGGAGGAGACATTCGCATGAGATAGAATTACGGAAGGGGACATCAGCGTTTGACTATTTTACTCCTACAATACAGATTTGAGATTACTTTTCAAAAGGTGAACATGTTATCCAGATTTTCTTCCTCCAGATCTAGATCGACGACCTGCCAACGCAATTCATAAGGGTGTTGGTAGCTTTTGGTCAGACAGTGCTTTATATATATATATATATATATATATATATATATATATATATATATATATATATATATATATATATGTTTATGAGCTGTTTTAGCTTATTGAAATTAAAAATAATTTTTAAAAATTAAAAAACATTATTTAAAAATAAAAGTTATTTTAAAAAACAATTTCTTACACCGTTATCGTTTTAAAAACCGTTATAGACAACCCTTCACCGTACAAAATGGGGTTTGATTTGAGACAATTAATTGAGAAAAATTCAAATTCAATTGTGCTGAACCACGTTAGTATCTGTCGTTTTTAAGATGTTTGTTAATTAGGTTTAGTCAAACTAGCAATGCAATAATTATAAGATATAGCCTATGATCACATTGTTGAGTGTAGGGGTGAGCAAATTTGATTTGGTTTGTTTTTTATATAAAAAAAAATAATTAAACTAATTTTTTTTTTTAAAAGCCAAAACCGGTTTGAACTGACCGGTTTCAGTTCGGTTCGGATTTTTTAGGGAAAAACCGGTTTTGCTCGGTTTTTTCCATTTTTTTTCTGGTTTGGCTCAGTTTTTTTTTCGGTTCGGTTTTTTTTTCGGTTTTAAGTTTATAAAACCGATATTAAACTGATCGGTTTTTTTCAAAATTTTAATCAGTTTTTTTTTATAATTCGGTTTTTTTCAGATTATTTTTTTTTAGTTTTTTGCTTATCCCCTGATTGAGTGTCCAAGAAGTCCCAAGTTTTCATGTTAGGAAAAAAAAAAAACTCCTAAGTTTTCTTTCCATTCTCTTACGGAAATTAATTAATGCCTAATTTTCCAGTGTTTTATTTCTCGGTAAATTTCTTTTCTAATTAATTATGATATTGCGGATTTAAGTTTGCAACCATCGGACGCCGATTTTTAATTTGAAAAGAAGGGGAGAATTGGAGAAGTCAGCACTTTGTAAGGATCTACGTTTGTAAACTAGAACGTTTTAAATGCGGATATACAATTATAACATTTTGCCGTCAAAGCTTTATTCAAGGCTTGGCTAGAAATGCGTGGACGATTGGATGGGCATTCTTAAAAGTCTCACTGAGTTTTTTATTTGGGAAATCACTTCGTTGTGTATTTTATTTTATACTTTTTTTTGTTATTTTAAAAATTATATAAAAACTAATTAAAATTTTATAAATTTATGACACTTTACAATAAAACAATAACAAGAAAAGTCAACAGTTGAAATAAAAAATCTTCAAAGAAAAACCCTATTTTTATTTTAATCAAGTTCACTTCCAACTGAATTAACAAGAAACCCACATCGATAATGAAGAAATTCAAACAGAAGATGATCACCAATTTAGCATTTTGGATCATCAAGTAAGTGCGTGTAAAGAGACTAAGAGATAATAGTTTTTAAAATCTTGAATAATGATTTAATTGGTCAAATTTTGAATTTTTAAAACTTTGAGGTGCATATAAATAAATCTAAATATCCACATTATTAATAATAAAAAAATTCTCAATCATTATTTTGATAATCGACGACAAATTGTTTCAAACGGGTTGCTATGGTCCAGGTTTGGAGTCTCATGGAGATGGAGTCATGGTTCGGGCATGAGAAACCATCCTTATGTACTGTTCCGCAGCTGCAGTTTCGTGCTTTAGAGAATTGGGTTTCTCTTATTGTTTGTTCGTGCAACTCTCATATACACAAGGCGTTTCCTTCCTGGTCAGGTCAATTCTATTTTCTATTTTGTTTTTTATGGTAACTGAAAGAAAATATTAATAAGATTTAATAGTACTATTAAAAAAATAACAAATTGACTAAAAAAAGATTATAATAATAAAAAAAAAAAAAAAAGAAACAATAAAAAAATATTAATCATGAGCATTGGATTACCTCATCACACAATCTGAACATCTAGTTAGATCAATACCTATATAATTAAAATTTTCAAATATAACTTGAAATCATTGGGCTATACAATGAAAATTAAATCATAAACTTTATCTCAATAAAATCAGCAACATCAAAAACTAATTTGTTTCGTGTAATCCAAATAGACCATAAGATATCACAACAAAATGTATAGATAATTTTGCACTGAAATTTTTCCAATTAACAAATGATTTTATTCCTGCAAAAAAAATAAAATAAAACGTTGAACAGTTCCGCATACACCCATCAATTCTATTCTT
Organism: Populus alba; assembly: GCF_005239225.2. NCBI lineage: Eukaryota > Viridiplantae > Streptophyta > Magnoliopsida > Malpighiales > Salicaceae > Populus > Populus alba. The sequence goes on from NC_133284.1 coordinate 6,050,731, forward strand.
TATAATTCACCATTCCCTCTACTTGAGGTCCAGCAACCAGTAATCTATTTAGCAACTCGTAATCTATCTAGCAACTCCATCAAAACACAACGTATTCATACAGAAGTGGTGTGTGTGTGTGTGTGTGTGTGTGTGTGTGTGTGTGTGTGTGTGTGTGTGTGTGAGGGGAAACGAAGGGTGGCGTGGAGAGAGGAAGTAGCTTGTGTGTGCCACTTCAGTCTAGGTTTTTTCCCTGTGTGTCATTGCTACATTCGTTTTGCATACCATCTTCCCCCAGGTCTTCCACCAAACCAAGGCATTTAATTGTCCTTTCGATACATGACAATAAATGTAATCTAGAAACCAAAACAGCAATAAATTGTAGGAATTCTAAATTGTAGCAATAAATGAAATCTAGGAACAATCTTTATTGTTTCTTGTGACCTGACCATGGTTTTCAGACAAGGACTTGCTTATTTGAGGGCAGTACATGGCGTCTTGCTGAGGATTATCTATGCAGTGAATGCAGATGCTAAACTTGTTTGGAATTGGAAAAGCAAGTTTCGATTTAATATATATGGGGTTATTTTCATCATTTCAATTAATTTAAAATTTCTTTTTGTAATTTTAAAAACAATGAAGGTACGTAAAATGTAGAATAGAATAAAATATAAAGATGATAAGGTAATTTTTACTTTCTAAAATGCTATTTTTTTCTCTTCATTTTCTTTTGCAGGGATTTGTTTTTAACATTTTACTAATCATTAATAATTCGAGTTTCATTGTGAATGAGAAATTCATCATAATAATAAAAATGAAAAACAGATAGAGAGGTTTTTTGTTTATTTGATGAGCCAAAAATTACTCATAAAAATGAGAAAACGGGAGCAGAACATACTGTGTACAATTTTTTGTTTGTTTTCGATTGTTGATTTGAATAGTGGTAAATAACTAGAAAGATGTTATAAACTAAGCTGCAAATTAGGTTAAATTTCTTCTAATATAAAAAAATTATTCAAGTAATGTTAGGATTTTTAAAGAAGCAAAAAAATCCGAGACTCAGATCATTAACTTGGTTGAGTTTAATAGGTTCAATTAATTTAATAATATAATTTTAAAAGATAATAATTAAATATAAAAAAAATATCATATTCGAGAGAAGAAGAAAAAAAAATCCATTAAGGACTCATTGTCTCTTCTCTGTGTACACTACCCCACCATCAAAAAGAGCTCGCCAAGATGGTTACAACACTAATTCAAAAGGCTACATGATGGCATCAAAAGAAACTGTATGCATCATTGGACCAATGACCCTGAAAGCAAACCAAATAAAATATCATGAAGTGAATATCTCATATTTATATTTAATAAATTAATTTAATTTAATTCAAAAACAAAATTTGTTTAAAAAAGAATGGCAAATAAAAATGCTTGAGATAACTCAGGTCATTTTTCAAAATCAGTAAAAAATTCTATAAAAAGTAAATAATAAAAATAATAGAGCTCAATCTTCAATTAAATAAATGTTGAAAGCTAAAATTGAAAAAATACATTCTTAATAAAAGAAAAAAAATCAAGCAAATCTAAACAAATCTTCTAAATTTGAGTTAATTTCATAAACTCACAACATGTGAAATTCTAGATCTAAGCTCATTAAAGAAGCTCATTTCTTGGCAAATTTAATGTTAGCGAATGAAATGGAAAAAAAAATCAATTTAAAAAATTTATCAAATAAAAAAAATAGTGACAATCAAAAGAATAAAGATCAAATATGATAGAAAAAAATTCGAGGATGATCATAAAAAAAATTTAAATTTTAAAATAATATGAAATAAAATAATTTACAATTAAAAGAACAAAGAACAAATCTAATAGATAAAAAAAAAATTGAAGGATGATGAAATTGAAAAAAAAAAACAGACCAAATATAAAGAAAAAACAAACTAAAGAGATGCTTTGAAAACTTAGAGGGTTAGGTATGGAAATTAAATAGGAGAAAAAGAATAGAAGGAAAAGATAGATAAAAGACTGGACACGAAGCTAGTGGTCCTTGGACACACTCGCTGCCCGAGGATGGAGGGCTCACTAAGACAATTTGAAAGACATCTCAGAAGCCATTGTTTGGCCACCAAAAGACTCTCACGTGTCGCTTAAATGGCGTGGCCAGAACCTACATATGCTAATGTGTGCAACTATTTTTTTAAAATAATATTTATATTTATTAAATTATTAATTTTTTTCTTATATCAACTTATTTGTAACTAAAAACCTAGGTTGAAAATATGAAAACGCCACTAGACATCAGTTGAAGAAATTTTACTTTTAATGGTAATTAGATCATTTTATTGTACCTGAAAAAACTAAAAAAAATTTCAATTTTAAAAACTTTGATTTTAAGAGTAATGTAGTCATTTGTGCTTTAAAAATGCAAAAAAAATTTTTTATCTCTTATTAATATGATAATAAACAATGAAACATTATGAATAAATCATGAGAAAAACAAAGTGATCATCTCACTGTGAATTGTTAAACTTCTGCATTTTAGATTTTTATTAATTAGTTAATTTCCTGATTTTATAACAAAAATTTAAGAAGCTATCTTAAATTTTTTTTATTTGATACATGTTTTCCAAATCTCAATAATAAAAAATGATGTTTTTGTTATATCAAGTAAGATAGTCGGCGCTTTTTTAATATAAAAGATAATAGACTTATTGAAGGAATAAATTAAATAAATATATTATTATATATCTTTGTGATATAAAGATATCAAAAACTAAGGAAGATTGAGAAAAATGGACAAAATTATTTTACAATAATGGTGAATAATGATATTTCAAATAGTAAATAGTCTCTCCCTAAACATTATTAAAAGTTTGCTAAAACTATCCGATTAGGATTTGCCTAAATTAGTACTTTTCTCGCATCAAGCATACATACGAGCTTAGCACTGCCATAAATCAACAGAAAAGGGGAGACGTGCGTTGAATTTCTGTCGATCCCAGTTTTTTTAACTTAGTTATTTATTATCATTCGTCTTGTATATTGTTTTGTCAATGTACATATAAAAATATCTCGATTATTTAAAAATGATAAAATATTATATATATATATATATATATATATATATATGATTTGTTAATATTCAATTATAAACATTTAATGTCAATTTCCCCGCACCACGGTATCATGCTAGTTAATAGTACAAACAGGGAATATTATGAGCAGCTTTTTCAGTTTTCAGACCCCAAGAGTCACAAGTCTCACTGTGTTAGGGTCATTGGTCAACATACGACCTTACCACCCGTTTTATCTTACCAAATCTCAAGTTGAGCATTTTTACCACTTCCAGTACAGATACAAGAAGGGTGATGGTTATCATGTTTCAGTATTTTTAGGGATTGTATTATGGGTTAAACACATATTTTAGCAAGATAATATCTATTGTTTATAAAACTTGTAGCTTTATATAGAAAGCTTATAATTTATAAAATAATATTTTTTTGATGGGATTTGAGGATACTTAAATGATAGAATAAGTGATATTTAAACAAATGACCATAATAAATGAGAGAATAACTAATTATCAAGAACAAAAATGTTTGTTCTTAGCTTTGATAAAATAAATATTCTGAAATTAAAAAGATATTTTTATTAAAAATATAGATTATGAACCTTTTACCTTGATAGTTCAATGAGTATTTATAACTCATATATTTTATCTTTTTATTTAAGATTGAAAAGTCACTTTTGCTCTGATAGCATTAATAAGAAATAAATATCTCATATACATATATTAACAAGAGACATATATTTATGATATAAATATTAATGAGAGATAAATATCTCTTACATTAATGAAGGATAAATATCTTTTATATATAAATATTAATGGGGGTAAAAGTGGTTGAGTTCATGCCACAAAGTTAAGTCCAAAGGAGGCTAGGACATGCTAGGCATATACCTCACGCTTGGGCCCGGGCATATTACCTAAGCCCATGGGGGCGTTAGGCATGGATCCAATGCTTGGTCTTAGGTGTAGTGTCAGAGCCCACGAGACACTAGGTGCATGCCCTGCATCTAAGCTTAAGCTTCACACCTAAGGCCAAGGGGTGTTTGGCATGATCCTAGCATCTAAATTCAAACATACTATCTAATCTCAAAGTACATTAAATGAGGGTCTAACATCCCGAGCCTTCAAGGCACTCAAGCTCAGGCTCCTCTCCTAAGCTCATAAGGTGTTGCCCAAGCCAACAAAGAGTTTAGGGCATGCCTAAAGCCTAGCGCCTAAACTTAGGTGTGCTACCCGAGCCTATGGTGCACACAGGTGTCATGTCTAATTAGGCTTTATATGCAATTAAGTTTAGGGATGTTGGGTTTGACAGCTGACCAAATCTCTACCTGCTTGAACTTGTTTTATAGGTATATCTAAGGATTTGGGCATGTGAGCAAGTTAAATCCATGTTATATAAGCTTGATATTCTATAAAATCTAGAGATGTTGAGTATGGACACAAGTCCCATCTGGATATTGATAAATTATCACCCTACAGAGATGTAGGCTCAAAACTCATTATTTATGAAGTGGCAATTGATCCATCGTATGGATATGGATATTCTTTTTATTTATAAACAGCAAAGTATAAACAAATTTGTTTTGAATTACAGTCAAGAATAAGTTTCAAGCTCTGCAAAAAGATTCAAGAAAGTGAAAATTGACAATGTATATGAAGCTCGAAATACAACGCTTATAAAAAAGAGAGTCTGGCATGCAAAAAGATGAGGCATGGCGCAGTTGCTTGGTCTGAGAAGGTGAGGCCCTTCGTCCTAAAATATTCGAACTCAGACACACGCAGAGATGCTTTAGAGATGGTCCACGGGAGTAGGTCAGTCATAGCGAGAAGTAGGGACCCTAAGAACAAAACAAAGAAACCTTTTGCTTGACAGCAGAAAGGAATCTAAGCTGTGACGGATTTGATATTAACATTTCAAAAAAAGTTATCAATACTTATTCCGTTGCCCTAACTTTTGATAGAAACATTAATGTCATCTCCCTTTTTATCAAGGTTGCATGGTGCACTATAAAAGAGAGTATATAGACAAGGGTGGTGCAGGTTAAGTTGGTCTCTTGTCCTAAATTTGTGTTTTCTTTATGCATATACAATGTTCTGAAATTTTCTTTTTGCGTGTCATGTTCAGAAGCGTACAGTGCTAGGATTTAGAGAAACAACTTAAGGTTTTCAGGGCTAATATTACATCTTTAAACTATGTAAAAAAAAACTTATATATAGAAGAAACTCTAATGCATTCTTAAAGACTTTTAATTCATAAATTCTATTGAAAAAAATAACAAGTCAATTTTTTATATTATGAAAAAATTTGACATGGCAAAACAATTCAAAACTAAGTAAGAGAAATAATTAACATTCAAAATTAACTACAAAAATAACAACTTTTGAGATTAATTTGATCAGGGCTTTCTTGACTTCGAGTAGTTATAACTAATCAATCCTTGTTAAAATAGGCTTGGAAAACCTCTTGAATGGATTAAATATAATTCAATAATCAAATTGAAAGTTATTTTTATTTTTATTATAGATTATATGTTTGGCACATTTCTGTAATTTTATAAATTTTACCTTATCTATTTAATCAATAAACACATCTACAATACATTTCACATCACAATAATTACACCAATATAGATTATTTACCAAAAAGCAAAGTACCTAATCAATTTTTTACCTAACACGTTTTAATATTTCTTAAAAAGAAAATAGGCAAATTAAACTTGTCAATTCTATATTTTTATGGATATAAAACAGCTTTCAAGTAAAGATTTCAAATCCTAGGTAAGTTTATTTTGCATTGAATAGTTTATAGAAAAATATTTTTTATAAATTTCTCATGTTTGTTTTTGAAAGATTTTTTCTTGTGTTTGTTTATTATAAAATAATTTATAAAAAAACTGGTTAATAAAAAATATTTTACAATTAATCTTTAAACTTTATTTCATTTGCTGAAAAATATCTTAATTCGTAAAGTTCCATAAAATATTTTAGGAATAATAATTTATTTATAATATCATTCAACTATTTCAATCATAATCGCAATCTCTATCTTACCACAATCACCACCTTCTTTTTCATTACTATTAAAACCCCACATCATCACCACCTCTCCCACCACAATCGTTATCTCACCACCACCACCACCACCTTCTTTTTTATCACCTTTATCTCATCACAACCATTATATTCTCCTTCATGACCCTACATTTACCATCACTATTATCATCATCTCACTACTCTCACCATAATTATCTTACTATTACCTTTTTCTTTTTTTTCATCACCATCATAAATATTTTTTAAGTCAATTATTAAAAAATATTTTACTTGAAAATATTTTACACAAAACAAACATGCATTTACAATATTTATTGTGCAAATTAACTAATAAGAGTACATTTGAAATCCATATAAGCTATGTCTTAATTAGTTCACATACGTTTATCATCAATTTATTTATATTCATGGAGCCACTGCAGTTGCTTTTGATATCTCGTCCCTTCTTAAAAAAAAGTAGTTAAAGCATGTCCATTGCACTACAATATGTTTTTTCGTTCGAGCAAACAAGATTTTGGTTTTAAATCCCTTTTGATTTCTATTTTTTTTTTAAAATGCGTTATTCACATTGCCCCGATGAATTTGTAAACCAAAATAATGATAAGGGTGATGCAGAAAATTTGTAATCTGCTTTAAATGAGTGTTTTTGTTGTTCAACATATTTTTTCAAAATGTTTTTTAAATTATTTTTTGTTTAAAGAATATTATTAATTCAATATTTTTTTGATAATTTTAATAAAGAAATAATATATATATATATATATATATATATTATTGTAATACATTTTTAATTGACTTCTAAGTAGCATTCATGAACGACATTACCAACCACAATAAATACTATATAATCTCTAAAAAAAAAGAAAAGAAAAGAAATATTTGTTGAGGGATTTTTTATACTCCCGGCAATCTCTTTTCCCAGATATCACCAGGTGGAAAAAAGTGAATTCAAGTTGGATTACAAGAGAAGAAGGTGAGCAAAAACGACAAGGAACAATTGGGTCAGGAATTATTTGCCCGTACCTCGCAGCGTACTGAGCTTATAATAATCCATCCGCAAAAGCCCATTACATATACTATACAGAACAGCCTGGATGTCACGAACTAGCAGAAGACTAGGCCCTCTGGTATTGTGCCACGGGCCCATCTTCAAATTATTGCTCTAAAAGCAGCGCACTACCTGGACATGGACCGTCGATGATCACTAAATCTCCTAAAGGCAAAACAATGCACATGCACATAGTCCATTATAAATACATAATGTCCAACAACTATGTGACAGGCACTAACATCTTTGGGGAGGCTACAGGACTGAGCCCTCTCGTTTTGTCCATATTTATTTAATTCAATCCACTAAATTTAAAATAGATTCCTAAAGTGTTTCTGTTCATTTGAATCGATACTTGATCATGTACGTATGGTCAAGTTCTAATTTTACCTTGTATTAAGCCTTCTCAATTACATTTGTTTTCCCTCTTGGGCTTATTTCCCTTCAATATGGGTTCCATGAGGCTTGAGCGATCTGCTGGGTGTTGACCAAAAGATGGGCCTAGTTTGGATATACCAAGCTCTTGGGTTGGACTAAAACAAAGAATTTCCAACTCTAAAATCAAGCTCTTAATCCAGACTCCAAATAACTGAATTTCCAATTTGTATGGGAAAGTTGGTCTGAGAAACTATCTTAATTTGGAAATGTCACAGTTAGATAATATTCATCTGACTGAAAAAAAATTACAACATATTTTGCAGATTGTCAATAAAATGAAACAATATTTCTAGAACTAAGAGGAGAAAAAGAGCTGAAAAATGAGAACTTTATGGAATGTATCATTGCTATCTTATTTTCATCCTTGCTCTAATCAATGTGAAAAATAAGTTCAGAAAATTATTCATTACTCTCTTTGATGGTAGTTCGATCTCTTCATACAAAAAAAGACCTTTTTTGTTCTCGAGAAGATATAATAAAGTGATTATTTGTGCTGAAGTATAGTATCTTAGTGCAATTGATGCATCAATGTATCTTGATAATTATTTAAGACTGGATATAGCCTTTTATGTTGGCTTGTTAACAAGATGTAAAACTCGTGTTAAATAGCAAATTCTTAAAAAAAAATTAAAAAGAAAATCTTTATGACAAGATGTGAGAAAATCCTCATATTTAAGGATTGAATTATATTGATTGTTAATGTTTAGTGATATTATGAATGTATGTATTGGAATGCTACAATGTGAAATAATTTGGTTGATTTTTTGTTGTGTAAATTGAATTCAGAAAATAAAAATATAGAAACTAGTAAAAGAATTGAGTTAGTGTCATGTGTTAAATGATATTTTATACTTAAAATTATTTAATGAGACGATAAAATGGTTTTTACATGGATGTGATTCATGTGAAAATATAATGTTTAGAATATTGGGTTATGTTTAAAATACAAATGTGGAGATATAAAAGTATAAAAATCTATAGATTGTGTAAGTATTTAGGACTATTAATGATGTTGTGATGTTACAAAATTAATTGGGATTGAGAAAAATTATATATGTAGTGTCTTTCTTGACAAGTGGTAGAATGGAAAATGAGAAAACATCTAGGTTAGATTCATAATGATAATTATGAATGGAAAATTTTACTAATAAAATATATACGTGAAAATATGGGACAAGGTGAAATTGTAACGAGATACAATAAATGGTTGGAAAAGAATAATGATATGCTTGATTAATTTGGAATAATGACTTAAAATGGTTCGAGATACTAATTAAAATATTTTTTTTTTGAAGTCAGGAAAGGCATTCAAGGTTGGATCGTAATCAACGAAGCACATTCATTTCTTTTTATTCTATTTATTTATCATATATAAAATACATTTATATGTAGATTTATTACTCATGTATCTTTTAACCATTAAATAGAGGTTATTTCAATTTAATTGGATAGAGAGATCTTTTGATTTTTTTTATTATGTTTTGTTTTCTCTATTTATTTGCCTATTAGTTATTTATTTTAGTTTATATTAGATTTCTTTTTTAAAATAATTTCTATATCACTATATATTTTTTTATTTTTATTTACCATGACTTCATAATAATATGTCAAACATTTACATAGAACTATCTTTTTCATTTTTTTTATGGACTGATCATAGAATTGATGTGGGCTGAACTATTCAACTCAAATGCAAAGCTCATGTATCACAATAACAATATCACAATAACAACATTGCCAATTTTTTAGGATGTTACTAGAATAGTGATCATTGCTATGCCACACATTGGACCAAACCATTTCTAACATAAAAAATTAATACTCAGGTGATGGTAGTGTTCATAAAAAAACATGAAAAATCTGAGAGTCATGCTATTTACTTGACCGGATCCAATAAATTTGATTAATTTAATAGTATGATAAAAAAAAAAGACAATGATAATAGATAAATAAAAAAAAACCTGAGATAATCTGAGTTAACTCGCTAAACTCATGATCCGACACGTGAAATTGGGATAGCTTTATAGAAAAAAAAAAAAACAATGAAACTCAATTTTTAAAAAACTAAATATTAAATGATGAAATTAAAAAAAAAAAAAAACCTCAGTTAACTCAAGCTAACTAGCCAAACTCACAACTCAGGTCCTAAGATCAGGATCGCCTTTTAGAAGGAAAAACCTAAAATAATCATGAAGTCAAATTTTCATCAACCAAATGTTAAGGCATGAAATCAAAAATGAAAACTTTAATAAAAAAAATTATCCAAAACAAAAAAAAAATAGCAATAAAAAAAATAAAGATCAGATTTAACATAAAAATTAAATTAAATTAAATATTGAGGGGTGAAATTAAAAATTAAATTCAATTAATAAAATTATTCAAAAAAAAATAAATACCAATTAAAAGAATGGGGATCAAATTATTATGGACCAAATATGACATATAAAAAAATTAGAAGGATGAAATTAAAAAAAATTCAATTTTACAAATTACTTTAAATAAAATAAATAGTAATCAAAAGAACATTGTCTAATTGTGAAGGAAAAACAAATTGGATGGATAATTTGAAAATTTAGAGAGTCAAACATGTAAATTAAAAAAAAAAAAAGAATAGAAAAAAAAAAAAGAGGCTATCGACACCAAATTAAAAGTCAATAAGCTAAATGTGTCGTCTAGGGAAGAGGGTCAGACTGATATGATTCTAACAACATCAAAAGAGGTCATCTTTAGTTGCAGCACGCGCTACCTAAAAACAACGGAGCAATGTATGCATCGCTCGTGCAATTCACATGTTAGCCAGTTTTGGTCTTATATTATATTTAATTTTTATTAAAATATCAAATCTCCTTCGGTCAATTTAATTATAACTAAAAATAATAATAAAAAGTAAAAAAAAAAAAAACCCTCTAAATACCAATTATATAAATTTTACTTCTAAAAATAATTTATTTATTTTACCGTGCTTTAAAAACTTAGAAAAACAAAATTGTCCCCAATTATTCTAAATGATAAGTAATAAACCTCGCCAAAAAATTATATTAACCTCAATAACTAGTCCATTGATATTTTTGTGAATAATTATACTATTTCATTCCGTAGTTCAATTAGTCTGTATCCATAGTAATTCACTATCCCTTTTGGTTTTTTTTTAATATATGAAAAAAAGAAAAGAAAAAAAAGGCGCTTTCCAGAATAAAGACGTGGTATAATTATTGTAAGACTATTAGGTAGAGCGCAATTAACAGAGGGAGAGGGTAGATAGAGCAACGTATTTTCTTGGATGGATTGGTATTTTGACTCTTGAATGTTAGTTGTGGTTGATGGGATGAAAGAGTGATCAAGGAGTACTTAAGACGTTAATAAGGCCATCAATCCATGATCAAATCAGTTTTTTAGCGGGAAAGTCCCTTCGAGGTAACCGCTACCCCCAGACTTTCTAAATGAGTATTTATTTTGTTTCATATTGGCCTACCCTCTCTGCATCCCTATCTGCAGTGTCAATACCTCAAGCGAAATGAGTGGCCGTCACCACCACCATCACAACGACCATTCACCACCGCCACCGGGTAAGTCTCCAAGAGTTTACCTTGTTTTAATGTTTACGTTTCATTCAATTTTCCTTTTTACAGAATTCATGTGTCTCTTAATGGTCTAATCATGATGGAACTTCTGTTATCCCTTTACTTGATATACTTTACAGAACTACTTAGCAATGCTTGTTTGACTTAGCTGTATATGGATTAAAGAAAATACGGCTGCATATGCAATTTTTTGTGATCATATTTTGTGAAATTCAGGGATTCCACCTCCACATCCTCCCCCAGATTTTCCGCCGCCGCCTCCTCTGCCGCCACCAGTGCCACCACCGCCTCCACCACCAGTGCCTCCACCGCCTCCACCTGGCTATCAAAGCTATTTCCATGAATACCCTGCACCCCAACCTCCTCCTCCACCCCCTCACACACACCTTGTCCATCATGATCATGATGACAGTAGTGGTTGCTGTTCATTCCTAAGAGGGTGGTACGTGTGATATCTGACGCTATTAATTTTTGGCTCCACATCTTTTAAAAGCATGATTATTCGATTTGTTTCTTGTTTTACAATTATCTGGAGTGCATCTCATTTGGGTTTCAGCTTCCATTGAAATTAATTTTCCCCGTGTTATTGAGCCCTTGGAATTTGTTACAGAAAGAAGTGATCATGTCTGAATTGGTGTTACTTCTTAGAGGGTCACTTGTTTTGTCTGATTAATATATTTTATCTGTCATTGACTTAATGCTACAATTGAAAACTGGTAATCTAGCTAGAACCTTTACTGGATCGAAATATGCATGTGTTTAATCTTTTGTAGAAGGCACTAAGCCAGCCTGTTAAAATTGACCAGCATGTACATATGGGGTTATGGCTTAGTGGTTAAAGGGACTTGTTTCTTTCCTCCATACCAGGATTCAAGCCCCACTTGTGTACGCCTGTCACCCTCGCGGTGTCTTACATGCTCACTAGGCTTGCAGGATGTTCAGTGAGCCTAGGAATTAGTTGTGGTTCTCGCAAGCTGACCTGGACACCCTGGATTAAAAAAAAAAAAAAAATTGACCAGCATGTAAAGCAAATGTGCAATTCAACCTAAATCCTCCTAGTGCTTGTTAGTTTCGATCTGTCCACATACAAGAAGATGATTGAAATTCTTTCTTAATGATTTGTAATCTCTAAATGTATCTTTACTTCTTTTCTTACCTCCGTACTTTGCAGTTTGGCTTGTCTTTGCTGCTGCTGTGTGTTGGAGGAGTGCTGTGGCTGCTGCTTTTAGGCCTTTTTATGTGTCTGGTCTTTTACATTCATGGCATTTGGTTACTATGTACTTTATAATCTGAGGACTTTCCTTAACATTATCCATTTAATGGAACATGAATCTTTAACTTATTGAATGAAATGTGCTAAGACTTTTTCAACCTTCAAAACTGGAGAGCTAGCATGCATATTTACCTTTATTTTCTGGTGTCTATTTTAACTATTATGTTTCAAAGTTGATTTTGCATATCATATTGTAGAGCAATGACTCCAATAATTCTACCCATCTATATTTCCTTACAGTGTAGTTAAGCTATTGGTAATGTTCCTGCGTTATAACAGCAAGTTCAGAATGTGTGGATTGTGTGGGTTTTGCACACTAGAATACATTGCTTACAAGTAATGGCAGCTGCCTGCATCTTTATGGGAATTTTTACACACGGATCGTCTCTTTCACATTTGTTTCGTGGATGAACATTTTAGAGTTTTTTTTTTTCTTGGATTTATTGATGTTCGAGACAGCCCTCCACAAAGCTCCTCCATTCTGATGATTGAGAATGAGTGAAAAAACTTGATCATTCAAGGAAGACGACGAATTGTTTGATACAATCGGTTCCATCTAATTGTCAGCTACAAGGCAGGGGCAGAGAATGCTAACCCTTTAACTAGTTATTTGACCATTAGATTTTTATTTTTTGGCTTGATCTTTTAGGTCATTCGAGGTGTAATGATGATGAAAATAATTATTGAAACTTCAAAAGAACACCCACTGAAAAACCGAAAGATTTTTTTATCAATTTCACTGTTTATGCCCAGGAAAAAACTGGGACTTCGATTATCGACTTAAAGCTGAAAAAACTGGTGATCTAGCCAGAATCTCTCGATAAGCTAAATGTGGAGAGGTAAATCAGACTAATTTAGTTCCGAAGCGCAGAGCTAAAGAGTCTCTCTGCTTGCTTGTTCTTTGTTAAGCTATTCCCGCTTGTAATTCATTTTGTTTATATATATATATATATATATATATATATATATATATATATAATATATATATATATATATAGATTATGACATGTATATATTTATTATCATTCTATTTAGCCTTTTTTTTAGTTTTTTTTTAAATATCAGTTATTTTCATAAAAAAAAACATGGATATATATTTGTTAAAATATTTTTAATATATTACATTTCATTGGTTATCTTATATTTAGAAAGTACAACAATGTAGTTTAATCAGGTATTATTTAATATTTTAAACATGTATAGCATAACATATTAATCAATTATCAAACATTGGTTTTACCTTTAAAAGACAATACCAACAACCTAGTACAACACGACAAATACCAAATAGACATGCATTTTGGATTCACATCTTAATATAAATAAATGCTAGCGTGTGATTATTTATTTAATTACCTCTAAAAGTCCACCCCAATCCCAGTTGAATTATAAATCTGGCAAACGTGAAATGGTAAGCTTTCAAAAATTGTTTTTAATAAGGTAAGAAGAAATTAAGATTCATAATTTGGGAAAACAAAGTCTGATTCCAGGAATCTATGAAATTCCAAAAAACTAGGAACGGATGGCACATTAAAACAATCAACGGTGACTAGACGTTGGTGACTTGATTAATCTCCCACTCTTCTACCGGAATATTAAACAGTACCAGATACCCCACCGGAATCCCTCTACTCTACTCTGACTGGAACCACAACCCCTTGAATACCCCCTCAAACTCATCTCTGAAACCTTAGAGGTGTGCTTGGCGCATGCAAATCTGATAAAGAAGGGTTTTACACAATAGCAATCTGGCTTCATGACAACAACCCTAATACTCTAGCCTGCAACGTTCCATCCACAGAAAATTTTGGTTATTTCAAGGATTTTCCTGAAACTCTTTTACCAGCTTTTAGAAGGATCTTCAAGAGTGAGACAATGGAAAGAGAACGAAGAAGAGAAATGTTGGGCCTAAAAAGTCTACATCATCAAGCCTAAGAGAGGGGCAAAGATGGAGAGAGAGAATGCAAGGATTGCCAAGAAAGCATAGCGAAGAAGGTTGTTGACATCTATAGCCATGACCTTGATTGTAGGTTCTTATACGAGGGTGTGTTATAAAGACTGATATGCAACACTTGAATTATAGACCGATATGCCTCTTTGTAAGGTTCTTCAGTTGCCTCAGGTGTATTGATGCTAGTAGATGGGATTATATCCTATACAACCAGGTTGCTTATTGAAGTTTATGTAGCTTGTTGTGAAACCTGCAACAATAATGGAGAATCAAATGATGAGGTCCTTTTAATCATGTAGTTAAGTAATTTCAATAAAAATAATATTTTAAAAAAAAATCAAGTTTAAGAATCTTGATCCAGAGAATTAATCTGTAACTAAAAACCATCATCATAACAAAGAACATGCTTACTGTAAGGCTAACTCATTTTAAGCAAAGGATTTTAGAACATTAATGAATCTTTACTACACTTGAAAATTATTTTACAGCCTATTAAAGATTCTTGTAGAACTTGAAAATTTCATATAACTTGTTCTGATCTATATCGCAAGGCTTTCCTAAACTTCGATTGACCTTGAATTTTACCCCAACATATAACAATATGTGGGAAAATTTGGGTAAATTGTTAGCGCAATCCAATTATCGAATTAAAAATTATGATTATTGTTATAAAACTGGATCGTATACACAATTATGCTAAAATCTAAATTTTCTTGTTCAAACCTTTCTTAGATCATATCATATTGTATAAGAGAGAAAACAAGAAAAACAAATAGATTTAATGTGATTCGACAATGTACCTACACCCACAAAAGTACGAAGCTTTTATTTCACTATCTGTCAAATTAGGATTACATAATGTGCATTTATAGTAAACTCTTCTTTTTCAATTTGTTCATTCCTTTCAGATTTCTTCAATCAAGTTCTTAATTGTTCATCAAATTTCAATATTTATGCAATTAAATCATTGATATGATCAAATTAACTCTTTAAAATTACAAATTGACCTCTAGACTTTAATTTCTTCCAATTAAAGTTTAAATTGACTTCAAATATAATATGTTCTTGTAATTAAGTCTCCAATAAAATTAATTAAGCCTTCTAAAATTCTTATTGAGTATTCACTTATCCAAATTTGTATTTCTTTACTCCAAATAAAAATATTTTCATCAAACGGGTCCTTTGTTAATTAAAACTAGGTTGTCAAATTTATCAATCTTATATATATTGTCCTCTAACTTTTTCACTTGTTATTTTGATCTTCAACCACTAACTTGGGCAATCTTCTAGGTTTTCTTTATGTATATCTTCTTGTATTTTGGATTTTGTTTTATATTTTTTGTTTTTGCTTTTCTTGATTTTTTTGTGGGGTCAAAAGTGGATAACAACAAGTGGTCATAGATAAAAACAAGTCAACCTCAATGCCAAACAGGCATTAAAAAATAATTGTTATATATAAAAATGCTAAATAAATAAAAATAAATCACTAGAAGGGCTATTAATGAAAATATAAATTTAAAAATTATTAAAAAAAACATATAAAAAGGTATTAACTAATAAAATAAAATAATAAGGTTGGGCACTGTTTGGCTTGGTAAACCAAGCTGAGCGTCTGGCCCATGAGATAAAGGTCGGTGTGGGGCTTTTATTTTTATTTTTAAGTTAATGTTGTTCGCCCTAAATTATTTTGGAAAAAAATGGACAATGCGTCATCTAGAACTTCCATGGTGGCCAAAAAAATAGGATCCCTATTTTTTCACCTAGAAAAATATTTTCAACTTATTTTTGACTTGAAACATTTATTTTTATGCACTTTCAAGGTAAATTGTTTTTTTTAAAAAAAAACCACATAATTTGAACCCGCTCATCATATCATTTGGGTTATCAAAATTGTTGTCAATGACAATTTTTTTCTCTACATCGGAATTTGAGGAGCCATTCTCTCCTCCATTAAAAAAAAATAAAAAATAAATAAAATAAAATTTAATACTAAAATCAAAATTTTTTAAATTAAAAGGATTGGTCACTTGATAACTAAAAAGGATGGGGAATTAAAATAAATTTTTTGAATAAATTTCAAATTTGTTATCTATGTTTATCCAATGTTTTCATCTCAGTCCTTTGTTTTTTAAATCAACTCTACCTCCAAAAACAATATGCAATTCAATTCCAATATGGATTCAAAATAGCTTAATTATGTAAAATAAAATTCCGATAAACAAATTGAATATTTTTTTAAAAAAAGTGTGAAGCAGTGAACATTAATTAATGCTACAATGAAAAGAGAATCTCTTTTAGTTTCTTTTAATATATATACAGACACACACACACATTAAATTGAAATAAACCATTTCAATTTAATACCAGCATGCCATACCTTCGGCCAATAAGGCTTTGTATTAATTATTACCTAGGATGCCAGTATTTCGCCGAATTGCTGGCATAGGTGGACCTACCGTTGCCGTCACGCTTAAAAAATTTTAGAGCCAACAATAATGAGATCGAGACCGGTGAATTTAAACACGTGGGTTAAATATCTCGAGAGACTCAGTCACGTGCCCCCTGTGTTTGTACTTGTTTGCGTTCACGTTACTTGATATCGCTGCCCATTGGGGTCAATCTTCTGACTAATTAGTTCAAAGTTCAAACCACCGAATTTTTTTTTTTGTATTTGTTTGATTGCATGATTGTATTTATTTTTTAAATAATTTTTTATGTTAATAATATTTTTTTATTTTTTAAAAATTATTTTTAATATTAATATATCAAAATAATTTAAAAATACTAAAAATATATTAATTTAAAATTAATAAAAAAATAAAAAAAATTAAATTTTTTTTAAAATATAAAAATAAACAGACCCTTCAAATATATTTTAGCGATCTTCTGCCGAATTTTCCTAGTAGCCTAGCCCATTGATTGGCCATTCAACGTGGATCATGATTTATTAATTCTCCATATCGTCAAATTTCAATTGCGTGGAAAGCTTAGCGTGTAGACTATTATTATCTGGAGACTACTTCAATATGTTGAGAAGAAGAGCAATGGATCGAAATTGGGAAGACATTATTGACTTGTAAGTATAATAATTATGGCTTTTTCTGTAAGCATGAAAAATATGGCATCCACCGGAATTCTAAATAGAAAAAAAAAAAATTCATCAACTTGCCCATTATGATGTCTCTAGTATCATGGTGCGGTGTTTTTTTTTTTAAAAAAAAAATATTTGAAAATAAGTTAAAAGGATTGTTTTTGGATTTTTAAAATTATAAATTAAAATCATTAAAAAATATTGATTTCATTTTGTTTAAAAGAACAAACATACTTTTAAAAAATACTAAAAAAACAAAAGTTGCCGCTATCTGAAACAGTATCTACTATCTAGATCTCCTTTAAAGCCACCCATGGTAAAATGTTTGCCTTGTTTTCAATGTTTTGGATTACTTTCGGTGGAATAATCCCTTTGTTTTGTTTTAAATAATTTTCTGACTTCATTAAAGGTATAGAAATTTGGTTCGGTGACAATTTTCTCCCACCGATATCTGAAACACGCGGTCTTAAATGCCCCCCCGCCAATTTCTCCTTCGTGTTGGAAAGTATTTTTCTCATATATATATATATATATATATATATATATATATAATTATGCAAATTATCTTTATTACATTAAATTATTATTATTATTAACAATCAACATTATTTGCTTTCTGCTTCCAAGAATAAAATCTTATGATGCTAAAAGAGTACATTTTATTAATTATTTTTTTGAACCCACTTTAAAAAAAGATAAATACAAGAATGAAAAATAAATTATAGTTAGTGATATTCTTATTATTTTTGTTGGGGTATAGATTTTATTTTATCTCTTTTTTTTTTGTATTTTTTAAAATAGACTTTCAGTAATAACTAAAACATACCCTGAATAATAACTAACTAGTTATATGCCACGCGCGATGCTGCAGGTCAATTATTTTTTGCATTTCAAAAATAGCCAAGATCTAAAAGTGTTAAGTTTTTTTGTAAAGTTATACATAAGAGTCTCAATTTTTGTTATATCGTCTGATCCAAGAGTAATGTTTATAATATTAATAATAACATTAAACTTGGGTTAACCCTTAGCATAAAAGTGTCTGGACTACAATACCAGATTCAATAGTATTGGACGTAGGTCTGGCTGCAAGGTTGTGTCATAAAAGTGTGAAAATTAAATAGATTAGTTAAAAAAAAACCAACAGGAAGAAAAAAACAAATGAATTAATTGGGTTAGCCCTTCAAACCAGGTTAACCCGTCATACCTTGAATTCGCATCATGAAAGTTTGATAATTAAAAAAAAAAACAAATTAATGGGTTAACCCAAAATTAACTAGGCTAACTCGTCAAACCAAGTTAACATGTCAAACCCGGAACCCGTGTAATGAAAGTTTAATAACTAAATAGAAAAAAAATTTAACATTAACAATTTAAATTAAATAAAAAAATAATTGAAAAAACAAAAGGCATCAGCCTTTTCATTGTGAACTGCACTGTGCAGTCCACAGTCAAATGCATAAAAATAATAAAAAAACAAAAAAAACTAAAGGCATCAGTCGAAAACTACTTAGAAAAAAATTTAATATTAATAAACTAAATTAATTAAATAAAATTAATTAAAAAGAAAAAAGAAAAAAAAACTAAATATAAAGAAATTTAACATTAACAAACTAAACTAAACGAAAAAAATAATTAAAAAAGAAAAAAAGTAAAAAAAAATTCAAGTTAACTTGTCAAACAAAGTTAACCCGGGATTCGTGTTATGAATGTCTGGTAACTAAATAAAAAAAAGTGAACATTAACAAACTAAACTAAACAAAAATTAATTAATTAAAAAGAAAAAAAATCCGGGTTAACTCGTTAAACCATGCTAACCCGTTAAACCCAGGATCTGTGTCATGAAAGTCTGATAACTAACAAAAAAAAATTTGAGTTAACCCGTTAAATCTGGAATGCGTGTTATAAAAGTTTGAGATATAAAAAAAATTTAACATTAACAAATTTTTTTTTAAACAATATCCATTAAAAAAAACAAATAAAAAATGAAGAAAAAGAAAAAAAAAAGAAAAAAAAATTTGAATTAATTGGGTTAACTCTTAAACCAAGTTAACTCGTCAAACCTGAGATTCGTGTCATGAAAGTTTGATAACTGCATAGAAAAAAAAATTAACGGGTTAACCCATAATTAATTTGGTTAACCTATGAAACACAGGTTAACCCATAATTAATTAAACAAAAAAATTAATTAAAAAAAAACCATAAAAAAAATATGGGTTAATCCGTTAAACCCGAAATACGTGTTATAAAATTTTAAGATACAAAAAAATTTAACATTAACAAAATTTTTTTTTAAAAAATATCCATTAAAAAAAACAAAGAAAAAAATAAAGAAAAAAAAGCAAAAAGCAAAAAAAAAAAAAACAGCAAGGATCAGTGTTTTTAATGTGGACTGTACAGTGCAATTCATACAGTAAAATACTAATTCCTTTTTAGCTATTTATAATAGAATTCCTTTAGTTTCCGGATAAGCCGCTCAAGGCTCCAATAAGAACAAAAAAGCCAATCCATTTAACAATGGCTGAAGTAACATCCTACCCAATCTACACACAGTAACGTCAGTCGGCAAAATAAAAATCAAGAGCCCAGTAAAAACCTAATTTGCACAGAGCAACGGCAGTTGGCAAAAGAAAAATCAAGAGCCAAAAAAAGAAAAGAAAAGGAAAACGACTTGTAGCGTCGGAAAATCGAAATCCAAAGAAGGGAATCAACGGCTAAGGTGGGTCATGCACAGGCTTGAATATGCCACCAAACGACAGCCTACACTTACGTATAATAGTTGGGAGCGGTACCCTTTATTGCTGGCACGGAAACCTCGTGGAAGATGTGTGCCTTTTTTCATGGGGCTGCCGACCCCACCATCCCCTCCCTCTCTAGAATTGTCTATGCTCTATACGACCACGCCTCTCTCTACCAAATCTCGTGCATTTTTCATTACCCTAAGACCTAACCAAAGCCACTTGACCTCTCTACTGGCCCCCCCTCCCCTCTCTCTCCCGCCCTTGCATTTAAGGTTCAAGACATTTACCAGCATTTCCCATTTTAAATACCAAACCTTTCGTCCCAGCGTGCTCCGGAGTATCTCAGCAGCTTAGAGAAGAGGAAAAAACAAATGTCGAGAGTAGCAGCTGTTGAACTCGATTTCTTTGCCATGGGTAAAGAGAACCAGTCGTCACCTTCCAAGTCCAAGTTTCTTAATCGCCAAAGAAGCTTTCGAGGTCCGTTTTCCGTTCCTTTGGGTTTTTTCTTTATTATGATTCCTCATTGCTGTTCTTCTGTTTATGGGTTAAAGCTGATTTTTGCTATTTCTTTTTGGGTTTTGTAGATATTCAGAGTGCCATTTCGAAAATAAACCCTGAGCTTTTAAAATCCGTGATTGCCTCTGGTTCTGCTGCCAACATGACTACTCCGGAAAATGGCAATCAGTTCTCAAACAAGTCATTCTCTGTGCCTTCCACTCCTAAACAGGAACAGCCTTCATTTCCTGTTCTCCCTCTCCATTCTCCTCTCCCAAGGTACTCAGCTATTTTGTCCACCGTGTGTACTCCTGGTGTTTAACGGTATTCCCGGCATGAAAATAATGTGTTGCTCTCTAATATTTTAGGCCTAATATGATGATCCCTACCGAAACCGTTCCCATGACTATTTTCTACAATGGAACCGTTTCCGTTTTCAATGTCCCTCGAGACAAGGTGTGTAGAATTATACTCTACTTAAACATTTGGATTCTTTAAACTCTGATATCAATGCACACCTGTTGTTTCTTGTTTATTTCTTTTATAAAGTGATGAATTTTTTTAAACGAGATTAAATTATTATTCAGGCGGAGAACATCTTGAAGCTTGCCGAGAAGGGAATTTCCAAGACCAGTGCTGAACCAATGACTGATCCAAAAACTGATCAACAACAGCTTTTTGATAGCCTTGATGGAGGTTGGTGCTCGCTGATTTTTTGTTACTGTGTATAATTTGCGTGGCGTATTTAATTTTTCTAATGGTTAATGCTGATAACGGATGCATTTACTGGTTTGCTGAGCAGATCTGCCAATTGCCAGGAGGAAATCACTGCAGAGGTTTTTGGAGAAAAGAAAGGGGAGGTAGATTCCTTTTTTTTTTTTTTTTTTCCCATAGCTTGATATTAAAATAAAAGTGGATTTTTTCTTTCTTTTGCACACATCTTAGTTTGCTTTCAATTTTGTTTTTAGATAAATTAATAAATGCTTGGGATGAAATGTATTTTATTATCTCTTGAATAAAGATATTTAGAATTTTAAATGTTTATAGCTAATGATGTTTGAGATGGTGGTAGATTTTATTTTTTAAATTGTTTTTTATTTTGAAATAATTTGTTTTTATATATTATCACATTAAAAAAATATAATAAATACAAAAAAATAATTAAAAAAAAAAACAAATTGATAAAACAGTGGCACAACTACAGCTAGAAACTATCTCTAAAACACAAATATGAACAAGTGTATTCGGTAATGTTATGCATGATATTTTTAAAAAATTAAAAATGTATAAAAATAATTTTTATTTTATTTTTAATATCAAAAACATCAAAATTATAAATAAAAAAATTAAAATTACATCAATTTAATATTAATGACCTTTTAAAAGGTTTAGCTATTAATGTTTTACATGTTTAACATCCTTGAACATATCATCCTCAAATGACCTTTTAAAAAGTTTAGCTATTAATGTGAAGTTAGTTGTACATCTATATATGTGATTATCTGGGTGTAAACAAAACAGTAGGCTTCTTTCAACAGGAATGATTTATCATTCAGTAATGATGGAGTATATTTTAATTAACATACAAAGCCACAAATATCGTATTTTATTAACCATGTAATTTTTATTTATTTTTTGCAATTTCTGAAATTTGTTATTGCATATCGTCCAGTCACTTAAATTATTGAATTGATACAATAGCTTAACAACCAAATAAATGAGAGTTTAGTGGCAAGGGGTGAATTTTGCACACATCTTGAATTTTGATCATGGATATTAAAATTAATTTTTTTTTTATTTTAATGTATTTTTAAATAAAAAATATCTTCAACAATCAATATTATTGTCTAAAGCATTTCTTAATCAATTATGAACAACCCAGCCATTAACCTTAATATCAAATTAAAGGATGTTTAAAAATATAATAATGATTGTTTTTTGCTTCAAAATATATTAAAATAATATTTTTTTATTTTTTTAAAATTATTTTTAATATTAACCTACCAAATTTTATTTTAATTTTTTAAAAATATAAAATACACGAAAAATGCAAGAAGACAAGGAAGGGTGAGATAGGAATGGGCAAAAGATGCTGTGCGCTTCTGTCAGAAAAGCAATATAATAAGTAGCACGCGGTTTTGATGTTTTGGCAGGTTGACTTCGGTGTCCCCATATGTTTGCAACACCTAAGGGGCGTTCTTAATGCCGGAAGACCATGAAGGGCTCCTACTGATTCTAGGCTAGGCCTCAAAGGCAACAAGAAAAGAAACGTTACCAGAATAAGTGTGTTTTCTCACCTTGTCTGCCTCTAATTGGCCTTCCTCTTTTGGCGGATGGCGATGAGATAGGTGGTACTAATCTACTGATAAATTATTATTATTATTATTATTATTATTATATGGGCTTAGTAGGGTCCATATTTGTTTTCCGGAGTCACGTTTTATTAATTGTCCTTGGCTATCAGGCAAAACACGCTCGTTGCTCACCACCTTCGTTGTAGTTTCCTATGGTCTTCGTGTCTTTTCGAGGCTATTTTTTTATTATTATATTTAAGAAGCTTGAAATCACATGTACACTACTACTGACTCTTTTATCGTTAGTGGGTTGTTTGATTTTCTTTTGTCTAAGAAGATTCAAATCACTTGAACACGTGTCTTCGTTAGTGGGTTGCTCATCACCTAGATTGCTTTTGACCGTGCATTATTTCTATGTTTGTTTGTTTATTGGATAAATTGTACAAAAGCATGTGTTTTTGCGTCCATTGTTTACTTTTGCTTTCATTGCACTTTAATTTATGTTTGAGCATTGCTTTTACATCACGTGGTTATCTGGTCAACTACCTCCGATTAAATAATTATTTGGCGATTTTTTAATATGAATAATTTTACGGTGCCGTGAGAAACTCTAGAGATTTCTTCATATTATTGATTTGTTTGGTAAAGAATCTTATGTTTATACGTTTTTTCCAAAGTGACCTAGAAAATAAGATTTTAAGAATTTCTTACAGACATCCTTAAAAAGGATAAGTTTTCAAATCTTGAAACTCGTGAAACTAACCTACTCCATGACAATTAAGTGTATGTTTAGTATTTTCGAATTTTCTTGGCTGTAATTTAAAAATAAAATTATAAATTATAGTTTTTTTATTAATTAAAATTTTAAGAGATTTTTTCATGAATTCATATAAAATTATAATTATAATGTATGTTTATAATCAAATATCTTCAAGTATAACACACAGCGCTATCAACAGCCTCTCCGGAACCAGTGTTTCTTGTCCTGTAATTTTCTTCTTCTTGGAAAGATCGGAGGGCCTGCATTGGTCAACATCAAGTCTTTTTTCGTGGACCGTGCAGGATAAAGGGAAATAAGAAAACCTGCATGTTAAATGCGCATCCCATCATACATTTTTATGTCTACATCTGCCGTGCGTTAGGACTTAGGTAAACAACATTGATGCCAAGCAAGCCTACTTCGTTTCTGGTTACCTAACTGGCAAAAGCAAGAGGTTGAGTGCCGACAGATACAAACGTGATTACTTTTGGACGAGGCTCCTAGTTTCTGTCACCGATCACCGACTCACCGTGATAGCTAACCGATACATCGGTAAGCTACACGTGCCATCATCTAGGAAGGGAGGGTTCACCGAGATGATTCCAGCCACGTTAATGTGACTATCTTTGACCGTCGTAATTAAGCGTACACCAACTCAAAATAATAAAGTATAGTGCGTGGCCTGTTATGTGAAATTCACGTCCAACCAATTTTATTTTTTTAAATTTTATTTTATATTTATTAAAATATTAAATTGCCCAAACCCAACTTTGATTAAAAACTAAAAATATGATGAAAAGTTCAAAATAAAAAACTATAGACACTAGTTAAATAGGTTTTGTTTTTAAGAATAATTTATTTGTTTTATTGCACTTAAAAAATCTAAAAAGTCAAAAAAGACTTCAAGCACTTGTTAAATAATTTTTATTATTAAGAATAATTTAGTTATTTTATCATGTTTTAAAAATATAAAAAAACTTTATTATTAGTTAATTTGATAATAATTAATAGACCTTACAAAATAAATGTATGAATTCAGTCCATTAAGAGGAATAAAATGATTATTATACCGTTTCAATTTATTGTGCAATGAGTCCTTGTTCATGATTCCTTGCAGGTTATTTTAATGCGGTTTCTAAGAAGATTGGTAAAATTGACTTATTAGATATGGGTTAAATTTGATAAAAATAAAAGATGATGGTGTTATTAAATGATGGATATTTCTTAAGAAATTAACCCTCTCAAATTTGATTATATATTTTTTTTTGTTAATAAAAAGTATTTTCCAATTGATAATATGTTTTTATTTTAATTTCATGGTTTCTATTTTATTAAATTCAATTCTTTATTTTTCCTCTTAACTTTTGAATGATAGTAAGATGCCTCGTAAATATTAGGAAGAAATTTAAATTTATATACAATTTCATTAACATTCCTGATATAAATAGACAGACGAGTGGGGGGATTGAAAAGCAAAAATAAAAGATGCAAGAACTGACACGAAACCAAAGATTTAAGGTGAAATTAAGAAATCATTTACTCCATTTAATTTTATTTTCTTTCAAAAATACCATTCTGCCTTGCAGAGGAATCTAGTAAAGCTACTACAATTCAACTCTTCCTTGTTCCAAACACAGGAACTTGTCACAAAATTGAAATTAATTCTCTTATAATTGTTTCCATCTCGTAGATGGATTTCCAGTTCTAAACCGATGATATCGAAGCTTATCAGAAGCCCAGCTCAGTGCCCATTGACATCAAGCCCAGTTCTGCTTCCATTGACATAACAACTAGCCACAAGACACAAACCTGTGACTTCACTTTTTAGTTATGAAAAATAGATTATTTTTACCGAGTTTCATGATAATTTCGACTCATCCATGAAAATAAATCCATGTTTGAACACAGATAGCCAGCCAGCGTTATGATCAATTTATCTATGGTTAAATTACAGAGCGAGATCCATCATGAGTCAAGCAGATTAAGATCCTTACTTTCAAAAGTATAGACAATCATCGGTAATTTACCGCAACCAAACTGGTCAGTGCATGGATTTAAAGCCTGTTTTCCATTAAACGAGCGCACACCCTGTCTTCTGTCGAACCTGGGATCAAATAATTAAATAAATGACAAGAAAAAAAGGCAAAAATACTGGAAAAAAGGGGTAGAAACAAGCAAGAAAACTAATTTGATTCCCTTTTTGGAGAGAGGGAGGGAGTGGGAGAAATAAACTCAAAACTGGAGTGAGGTTGATGAAAAGAGCATCAGTTTTAAAAAGCTCGAATTTTGAAGCGTCATGGATTAATCAGCATTCAAAGTATTAGAAATTTCATCATCTGCTCAGATCCTCACCTTCCCCATATTAAATCAAAACCTCGTAAAAGAGAGACAGGCAGCTGAATTACACAAGAAGGGATCAAATCAGATAAACAAACATAAAAGAAAGAAAAATATAGAACGAGATCTTGTTGACCCTGAGCATATTAGCCTACCAGGACGTGTGTAAGGTTGCCATAAGGTGCTTTATATAGAGTATAGACTAGGGAGGATCCAGAAACCCTAATCACCAAACCAAACTCAAAACCGACGCCGTTTGCTTTTACAACTTGAACGCCAGCTGTTTACAGGCGCCTCGACATGTCAGCTTGAGTAACCTGATTCTTAACTTTTTATCGTCTGAAGCCTTTTTTAAAAAAAAAATTAAAGTAGTGTTCCAATTTTTTTAAAAAAATTTATGTGAGGCGTTTGAGTTAACTTGTATGTATTTTAATTAATTTTTATAGAATTTAAAATTAATAAACCTATAATAATAATCAATATTAATAATTTCTAAACTTGAACTTGAAATTAAAAAAAAAACCAATAAAATTTTTAATTTCAAACTCTCGCTTATAACTTAGTAACTTAGTGTTCCAATATCTCCATTGAATCAGTCGAGCATAAAAAGTATGTCCGTCGATTGCCTCTTTAAGCTACATGTGATGGAAAAACCCTCGAAATCAGCCCTGCTTTTGTGTCATTTATTTATTTTTATCCTTGTATTTTAAATTTAGTCAATTAACTCTTGTGTTCCTTAAATTCATTTGATTAACTTTCATGTTCTTTGAATATGTTTGATAAATTCAATAAATAAATTTTATAAAATTCTTGTGTTAAATGTGCATGCTAACTGTGTGGCATTAAACACTTTCTATTATGAGATGGTTTTTATGTTTATGCGGAACCTATATTACCATATAAATTGTCTTAACAGTACTTTATTAATATATTAATTTATTTTTCTAAAATAACTTATTTGATAATATAGGCCTTATAAGAATATAAAAAAAGTTTATCTCATAAGTAAAAAATATTTAACAATATCTAATCCTAAAGTTGAGATTTGATATAAGTCGATTATTTAGGTTAATTCGTTGAATTCATAACTAATAAAAATTAATTGAATAAATTTAAAGAACACTAGGATTAATTGTCTATATTTAAAACAAATGAATGAAAATAAATAACTAACACAAATACATGGATATATTCAACGATTTTGCATTGCTGATCTCATAACATGGCAAGATGTCAAGTTATCATACCGATGAGATAATAATACTTCTGTAAGTTAAAATTATTAACAGTGAGAATGAATATTTAGTTTATATGCATATAATTTTATATATTATGGCAAGCTTATAATTAAAACTAAAAAATCATATAAAATTTATAATATACATATTAAATATATATCCAAACTTGCACAAGACACTAATATACAATCTTTAGCATGGATGTTAATCATGTAATATATAAAAAAATAAATTATATCAAATAAAGGTATATCCCCGTCAAATCACTAAAATATTATTAAGTTTTGTTGTTGTTAAATATTAATTCTTTATCTTTAAAGTTATATTCCTTCTTATTCAGTGCAAATATGATATTTGTAATAAACCTCTCAAAATTTCAATACCATCACTTGCTTAGTTGCATTTTTAAATAAAATCTAGAAATATAAGAAAATTGACTTAAATATATCTATATAAAAACTAAACCTAAACTCTAAATTAGAAGAAAAATAAAGTCTAAAAATTAGAAAGGAAAAACACTAAAAATTAAGGTGAAGAAGAGCCGTAAAATCTAGCAAAAAAGTGTATAAAACTCTTTCTTTAACCGGCCTCCTTTTATAGTAGATTTTGAAAAAAAAATTAATAAAAAAATAATTCCCTTTATTATTAGCTTTGATTATCCATCATAAAATCATAATTAATTTTGACAATTTTAGCTTTAATTTTGACATTTTCTAAGTTGAAAAAACTTCCCATAAACTGTTCAAGTCATTGAAAAAACTTATCAAACTTTGTTCTTGGACAAGAAATGCTAATGGATTGGCAAAAAAATAATTCATTATATGTTAAAAAATTATTTTTATAATAAATCTAAATCCAAGTCTAAATAGGTTAGTAAAAATCAAATCCAGACCTAGAACCTCGAGGTCTGGGGCTTGAGTCTTAATTAATATGAGTTCGTGTTTTGGGTTAAACCCATACTACCTTGTTAGAGTTCATTTGTGATTATTTAACTTTCTACTATATAAACTATAAGAAATCTCATATTTTTTTTAAGTGGAATATAGTGCTTTGGCATGGGTTTCATATAGACATGTTAATCAATGGTTCTTTTCAATCAATTTATTATTTATTTATAATTTATTTTAATTATGATAATATTTTATGTTTATGAAATTTTATTAGAGAACAATTTCCAATAAAATTTTAATCCTAGAAAGTTTTACATCAAATATGTCTATTAATTATGTTTCATTAAAACTAATTCCAACAACTTTTAAGCCTCAACACTTTAACTCTTACATTTTTTTTTAACATATAAGCTCTTGAAGTTATATGTTTATTAACTATTTTCACTTTTAAATAGGGTTCAATGGAGCATAGTTAGCTACTTTACTAACTTTTCTTAAATGAAAGAAATTATGTAATTCGAAGTGGCCATTGAAAAAAAGAAGAAGCAAGCTCTTGCATGATCTATGAGTCTGTGCGGGTACAAATACAATATATGGTTTGCGTATCGATGAGCTTTGCAGCGGGATGTTTATAAATATAGATCAAGTTTCTGTTATAATATCAAATATCTTGCACAATTTAACTATGAATAGTCAATTTATTCAATAGTGTTACTTTGGCTTAAATAACCATTACAACTTGGAATCATGGGAAAAACAAACCACATCTTCTTAGCCGAAGATTGTGGTAACAGAAAATCACAAAATCATAAAACAATGACTAAGTCATATTCAGCACTAACAAACTATCTTACTAGCTCCTAAAAGACAAGAGCTTTATTCTAACTAAAACAACTGGTTTCCAACATATCCTCCCCTAAACTGTACTTGCTAACAAGTCAATTTATATTCTTGATACTCTGCACTCCCAGCAGATTACATAGCCTTGTAAATGATTATAACTTTAAAGGTTTTGTCATGATGTCTGCTACTTGCTCACGAGTACCACAATGAATTAATTATACATCACCTTCCTTTACCAGATCACGTAAAAAATGAAATTTCATGTCTATGTGTTTTGTTCTTCCATGGAGAATTAGATTCTTTGATAACTTTATAGTGGAGTTGTTGTTGCAAAAAATCTTAACGCATTTACAAAAAGAGAAACCAAGACTGTTGAGCACTCTTTTCATCTAAATGCTATGGCATGCACATGCAGCAACAACTACATACTCTGCTTCAGTTGTGGAGAGTGTCACCACTGGTTGCTTTCTTGAGCTCTATGCAACTGCTCCTTTATTTAGAAAAAAAACATAACCAGACGTGCTTCTTCTGTCCTTTACATCGTCGGCATAGTCACTATCAGTGTAGACTTTGAGATCATCTTCAAAATTCTCTGCACTTCTTCTACAAAACACTCCTGAGTTGGTAGTTCCCTTCACATACTTGAGAACCCTTTTTGCTGCTGCCATATGTGAGGTTTTAGGATCAATCATGAATTTTCTTAACATGCATACAACAAAAGTAATGTCAGGTCTAGTCACTGATAGATACATTAAGCTGCCAATTATTTGCTTGAACAAGGTTGAATTCTCATTGTCTTCTCCATCATCTTTTATTAATTTCGTGCCTGGCACGATAGGATTTTTTATCGGATTGCAGCCTCCCATTCCAAATCTTTCTAAAATTTCCCCAGCATACTTCATTTGACATAAATATATTCCTTCACAGCTCTGTTGAACCTCTACTCCTAAGAAATACTTCATTTTTCCCAAACCACTCACGTCAAATTCTAGTTTCATTGATTCCTTGAATTTCTCTCATAGCTCCACATCATTTCCTATGTAGATTAAATCGTCCACATAAAGGCTAATAATTAAGCATTTACCTCCATCTGCATGTTTAAGAAATAGTGTGTGTTCATGACTGCATTTCTCAAAGCCTTCCTTCATGAAGAATCCTTCAATTCTATTATACTAGGCTCTTGAAGCCTGTTTCAAACCGTAGAGAGCTTTTTTAAGTTTCAAGACTTTATGCTCTTCTCCTTTGCGAACATAGCCTTCTGGTTGCTCCACATAGACAGCTTCCTTTAATTCCCCATGAAGAAATGCACTCTTGACCTCTAGCTGGAAAACTGTCCATCCTTTCTGTGCTGCTAGAGCCAAGATTAGTCTTATGGTGTCCCAATGAGCTATAGGTGTAAAAACTTCACTGTAGTCGATCCCATATTTTTTAGCATATCCTTTTACTATCAGGCGTGCTTTGCATTTATCTACCTCTCCTTTTTCATTCAGCTTGGTTCGAAAAATCCATTTTATACCAATTCTCTTTATCCCTTCTGGTGGAATTACTAGCTCACATGTCTTATTCTTTTCTATAGCTTTCATTTCCAAATCTATAGCTTTTTTTCATTTTTCCTGTTTTACTGCTTCATCAAAGTATACTAGATCATCATGTACTATAAAAAAACATTGAGTTGTTAGGAAAACCAGCTCCATGAACATAATCATCCATCCATCTAGGTGTTCGTTTAACTTTTCCTTTAGATGTAAAAGAATTATTTTCCTCTGCTTTATCATTTGCTGGCGCAGCAAGACCATTTGCCCTTGAAGTGTCACCATTTTCATTTTCCAGTACCTCAACATTCTCCCCTGATGCAGTATCATCATTTCCACCTTCTATTTCAATATCATTTTCAGCTCCCTCTGTACCCAAATCATCTCCTTATACTGATTTCTCATCATAATCACTAATTTCTCCATCATTATCTGTATCTTCCCATGTAAAAATATCACTTACATCATCATCACTCTTCTTCCAATTCTAGCCCTTATTCTCATCAAACATTACATCCCTACTAACAATCACCTTTTTAGTCTTAGGATCATAAAGTTGATAGGCTTTAGATTCTTCACTAACACCTATAAACACACAACTATAACTCTTCTAATCTAACTTTGTCCTCCCTTTGTCATGTATATGGCACATTTGCAATGCAGTTGAAAATTCTAAAGTACTCAACATTTGGTTTGTTTCCACTCCAACACTTTTTAGGAGTTTTTTCTTTGACATCCACAGTTAGACTCCCATTTAACACATGCATTCCCCATCGAACTGCTTCTGGCCAGAACAATTTAGGCATTTCCTTCTCTAACAGTAGGCATCGAACCATATTTAAGATAGTTTGATTTTTATGTTCTGCAACTCTATTCTGTTCGGGAGTGTAGCAGCAGTAAGTTGCCTCTTAATGCCATGATTAACGCAAAACACATTGAATTCGTTGGAAGTAAACTCTCCTCCCTTGTTTGTCCTCAAACAACTTATATCACATTCTGATTCCTTTTCCACAAACCTTTTAAATATTTTAAAATGGAAAAAGTTTCACTCTTTTCAGCTAAGAAATAAATCCAAGCCTTTCTACTGAAATCATCTATAAAGCACAATAAGTACCTTTTTAGACTGTTTAATGTTGGAGTGATTGGACCACATAAATTTGCATGCACTAGTTGAAGTCTTCTTGAAGCTCTTCATTGACTCTTCTTGGGAATGACTGTTCGATGTTGTTTGCATAATGATGCACCGTGCATGCTGTGTTTTTTTGCTTTGAGTTGAGGAAGGCCTTTGACAAGTTGCTTGCTCTCCAAGGTTTTGAGACTCTTGTTGTTCACATGGCCATAACGGTGATGCCACAGCTCTGATAAGTCATCCATACTTGTTATTAAACAGTTTGAAGGCTGAGTAATCATAGTGGCTAGTAAAACAAACATTCTATTTGCTGCCATAAGAGTTTGCATAATAAGGCCTTTCGTAGGATGATATATTTTACAAGCTTTATCCTTTATAACAATAGTAAGTCCCTTCTCTTGAAGCTGTTCAATGCTTAATAGGTTATTCTTAAGCTCAAGAATGAAAAACACATCTCTTACTACTTGAGTTAGTCTTGTAGTCACAAGTTTAACACTCCATTTACCCATCACCATTAGTTTTGCTCCATTGCCCAGCTTGACTGAGTGTCTGAACTGCTCATCCATCTATATTAACCAATCTTTATTTCTTGACATATGATTAGAACATCTTGAGTCTAGAAACCAGACCTTTTCTTTGCTTGTTTTCTTATCCTGAAAGTAAGCCATTAGCAGAAGTTCTTTCTCTTCATCCATCTCAGCATAATGTGCACTCTTTTCCCAATTAGGACACTCATTATGAAAATGTCCTAGTTTGTGACATTTATAGCATTCCACAATAGCTCTGTTGAAACTCTGTCTTCCTCTACCACGTCCACCTCTCCAAGCTCTTCGTCCCTTTCTTCCTGCTTTGTCTTCATTAGTAACCTTAAGAACTTGCTCTTCTTCTTCTTGACTCTTCATCCTTTGCTCATGCACCAGAAGACTGCTCTGAAGCTCATCTATAGTCATTGTAGTCATGTTGTTAGATTCTTCAATTGAACAGACCACATAGTTGAATTTGGAAATCATTGATTGAAGAATCTTTTCTGTGATCATTGTTTCATTTAGATTTTCACCATGAGCCTTCATTTTGTTGGCTATGGATAAAACTCTAGCAAAGTAGGCATTTACAGTTTCTCCTTCCTTCATGTGAAGAATTTCAAAATCACAGCGTAATGATTATAATTGTGCTCTTTTAACCCTTATTGAGCCTTGAAATTTTTGTTTCATGGAGTCCTAGATTGCCTTTGAAGAGCTTTTGTCATGAATGGTTTCAAGCATGTCTCTTTCAATTGCTTGATATAAAATTTTCTTTGGCTTCAAATCTTTTAACTTGTTTTCTTCATACTCCTTCCTTTGAACATCTGTGAGTGGACGACTTTCTGATACTACTAAGGAGAAAGACGGTGCTTCTCCTGTGAAATCCACCATGATGCCACGATCTACAACATTCCAATACTTTTTGGAACAAAACAGATTCTCCATCAGTTCAGCCCAATGATCATAGTGTCCCACAAACTTAGGCACATAGCCATTGCTGCTTCCTTCTGTCATTTTAAAGAAACACTCACTCAAATCTTTCTTTTCACTCTGGTATTCACAGTCAGCCCTTGTTAAGAGGCTCTGATACCAATTGTTATAATATCAAAGATCTTGCACAATTTAACTGTGAATAGTCAATTTATTCAGTAGTGTTACTTTGGCTTAAATAGCCATTACAACTTGGAATCATGGGAAAAACAAACCACATCTTCTTAGCCGAAGATTGTGGTAACAAAAAAATAGAAAATCACAAGACAATGACTAAGTCATATTCAGCACTAACAAACTATCTTACTGGCTTCTGAAAGACAGGAGCTTTTTTCTAACTAAAACAAACTGGTTTCCAACAGTTTCAGCGTTGACTCTTATTTTAAAAATAATCTTTTTCATTTCTATACATTTTAAATAAATAAAAAAATGATATATATCATGTTTAAAAAGTTTATCAATGTACAATTATTGGTGAGGAAACTTCGTTGGCAGATAATGCCTTTTAAGTAAGATGGCTAACGAGGAGGAGTTTAGTGCGTTTTGAGTAAAAATATATTTTAGATTTTTATATATTTTATTTTTTAAAAAATATTTTTATGTGTTTTTTCTTTATAAAATATTTTATAAGAAAAACTAGTCAATAAAAACTATTTTTAATTTAATCTTTAAACTTAGTTCATTTTATGAAAAATATTTTTAGCTAATGGAGTTTTGTAAAATATTTTTACAAATAGTAATTTACTTATAATATTATCTGACTTTTTCGGCCACCATCTTCATCTCATCACCACCATCTCCTTTTTTCACCTTCTTTTTTCTCACCATCATCATGACTAACTCCTTCACTATCACTGTTATCTCACCATAACCACCACCTCATTTTTCATCTTTTCACTACCATCTTCTTCATCAATATTATCATTATTTCACTACCATCATCATTATTAAAAATATATTACATGTAAAATATTTTACACAAACCGACCTAGAGGAAATGTAAACAATCTTTAACATAGAGTACTTAGATATGTAATACACTAACTGCATTAAAGGATTTTAGTGTGGAAAAGGCTTTTATAATGAAAAGCTATCGAGTTAAAATTAAGATAGGGTTTGCTTTTGTGGTCTATTTGTTTTTTAAAAATATTTTTAAAATTAATTTTTACTTGTAAAAGTATTAATTGATTTTTTAAAGTGTTTTTCAATGATTTTTGATATAAAAAATTAAACTAAAAAACATTATTTAAATATATTTTTAATTAAAAAACACTTTTAAAAAAGGATTTTCTGTCACATTACTGTTGGGATATTGTCACTTATGTGGCAACATCTATAACCCATCTTCTAGAAGAAGATGACTGCCATTGTCAAGGAAAGAAGGTTAGCTTGTAAGAGTCAAAGAGGGTTGTTGGTGCAGCAACCAAAAGTCACAAAGTAGGTAGAGGTTAGGTGGTCATTATTGTTGACAAATGAGTAAGAGGAGCTGCCATTGAAGCCTATAAATAGAGACATCACTTGGAGAGAAAAAGGTAAGAGTTGAGAGAGTGTGTGAAGAGAAGAGAGGAAGAGATAAAGAGGAGTGGCTGCCAAGAGGAGTAGCCCTGCTGCCACATGCAACAGTGTGTGAGAGCAATGAGAGTTGAGTTTGAGACAACAGTGTGTGAGAGCAATGAGAGTTGAGTTTGAGTGAAGTGATCCTCCTCCTCCATATGTGTTATAACCCTTTCTCTATTTATCTCTAATAATATTGGCTCTTCTCTCGTGGATGTAGGTTGTTTACTGAACCACATTAAATATTGTGTCAGTGTACTTAACCTCCAATGAGCAATGATCAGAACATCACTGGTCGAATTCCCTAATAATTACTTAATACTCTACAATACTGACAAATGAGTCAAAACTCTTAAATAAGATCATCGAGGTGGCATTTATAAAGTTAATGAGGTATCAGAATCAATGAAATTATGACATTTGACATTTAAAAATTTGGTTGTCACAACCAATGAAATTGTGATTTTTGCAATGATTTTGGTGTTTTAGGTTTGTAACAAGCATCTTGTAAAGAATTTTGTTTATAATCTCTTCGTCAAAGAAAGGTTAAGAACTTAATTTTAAAATCCTTGACGAATCTTGCATTGATCCTTCCAAGTCACACTCACTCTCACATCATACTCTCCATTGATCCTACCCTACATGCATCCGAAGCTCACAAATAAAGGTTGATTCCTCATGATTTCTTCAAGTAACAACAAGAGAGTTGGTTTAAAAGATAAGTTAGGAATGTGAAAAATTATCTCTTAGAGAGAAATAGAAAAAAACAAACACGAATAACATAAGAGAGGAGCAAAAATATTTACTCAAGATGCACACCTTCTCACTTTTGGAGCAGGCGCGCACCTACTAGTCTTTGGAGCAGATGCCCGCTTGCTCTCCCTTGAGCAAGACACACTCTCTTCTCTTTTATGTGAAAAACTTACGTTAATTCTCTTTTGATGATTTCTTTTTGGATATTTGCCATGAAATCTTTTTACGTGAACAAGCATTCAATCATGGAGAATGCTGAAAATATATATAGACAACTCTTACTTGGAAATAAATTTAGAAGAGTGTAAGTTGGTATAAAAAAGGAAAGAAACATGCACAGAAGGAAGGATACTGAACTCTGTGAGAAGGTAGGAAATAGATGTGCAAAGGCATGATTTTAGAGAGGAGGTGTGCCCTCTCTCAGTAAGGAAGCAGGATCGCACATGAGTTTTAAAAATATGTTTGGTATAAAAAATTATTAAATTAATATTTTTTAATATTTTATGATGATTTTAATGTAATGATATTAAAAATTAAAAAAATATTTATTTTAATATATTCTAAAGCAATTTTGTTTTTGTTAAATACACTATGTACTAATTAAAAAATTGCTCAGTAAACATCTTAATAAAATGAGGCAGTATAATGGAGGGGGCCGAAGAACGAGGTGGCCCAGCACGGCACAGACCACACAGTACGTTTTGCCAAATGGCATGACAAAACTAGGGGTCGGAACTCAGTCACCCGCATTCATTTCAAAACGCCGGGTATCTCTCCCTCCACCATAGCCGTTTAACAAAATGCTCTTCCTTCCATTTACCATTTTCAATTTTTTTGTTAACAAAAAAACAAAAGCGCATGATCACACTGCTTCGCTCTAAACACTACAATTTTCAATTCCAAATCAGTGTAAAACCAACACTTACAAATACGGTTCTTTACTTCAAAGCTGTATCCAATAGGGTGACGACACCACAGGAAAATCTCTCCACT
Organism: Populus alba; assembly: GCF_005239225.2. Taxonomy (NCBI): domain Eukaryota; kingdom Viridiplantae; phylum Streptophyta; class Magnoliopsida; order Malpighiales; family Salicaceae; genus Populus; species Populus alba. The sequence goes on from NC_133284.1 coordinate 6,087,286, forward strand.
GTGAGAATATAAAGAAGGGAAATTTCTTAGACTTGTGTGCGAACAACGTTCTTTTAATTTTGTATGTAAAATACGACTCATAGGCTGATGCAGCTATGCTGTTCGATGAAATGCCTGAGAGATATATGGTGTCGTTTGTTACTTTGATTCAAGGTTATAATCAGCGTTTTAGATCTTACGATGCTATCTGGTTGTTTTCTAGGTTTCATGGAGAGGGTCATGAGCTTAACCCTTTTGTTTTTAGTACTGTTTTGAAGTTGCTTGTTATTGCTGAGTGGACTGAATCGGGGTTTGGTGTCCATGCTTGTGTTTGTAAGCTTGCGCCTTTGTGGGTACTGCTTTGATTGATTGTTACTCTGTTTGTGGGTATGCTGAATGTGCAAGACAAGTTTCTGATGCGATTGAATGTAAGGATATGGTTTCTTGGACTGGGATGGTAGCTTGTTATGCGGAGAATGAGTGCTTTGAAGAGTCTTTGAAGCATTTTTTTTCTGCAGATGAGAATTGTTGGGTTTAAACCAAATAATTTTATTTTTGCGAGTATGTTGAAGGCTTGTGTTGGGTTGGAGGTGTTTGATGCTGGAAAGGCTGTACACGGACATGCTTTTAAAACATCTTATGTGGAAGAACTTTTTTTCGGTGCTGAATTGATGGACTTGTATATTAAGTCTGGAGATGTTGATGATGCTTTACGTGTGTTTGATGAGATGCCTAAAGGTGATGTGATTCCTTGGAGTTTTATGATTGCTCAGTATGCTCGAAGCGAGCATAGTGAAGAGACCATCGTGTTGTTCTGCAAGATGAGGCAAGGTTTGGTGCTTCCTAATCAGATTACGCTTGCTAGTTTGCTGCAAGCATTTGCGATCTTGGTGGATTTGCAATTCGGGAAGCAAATCCATTACCATATAGTTAAGGTTGGTCTAGATACAAATGTATTTGTATCCAAATGCTCTAATGGACATGCATGTAAAATGTGGAAGGGTGGAGAACTCAATGCAACTGTTTGTGGAATCACGAATTTGTACTGATGTGAATTGGTATAGGGTGATTGTTGGCTGTGTGCAGGCAGGCAATGGTAATAAGGCATTGAGTTTGTTTAAAGATATGCTTGAATGCCAAGTTCAGGGATCGGAAGTGACATACTCTAGTGTGCTCCAGGCATGTTCTGGTATTGCTGCCATGGAACCAGACAGACACAGTCATTCATTGCTAGTGATAACTATTTATGACAAGAACACTGGTTGGAATTGCTTTGATAGATATGTATGCCAAGTGTGGAAGCATTAGAGATGCATGTTTATCGTTTAACATGCTAAGGGAATGTAATCAAGTGTCATGGAGCGCTATGATCGCAGGATATTCAGTGCACGGGCTATGTAGGGAAGCTCTAAAAGCTTTTGAATTGATGCAGGAAACAGAGTGTAAACCAGACAAGGTAACTTTTGTTGGTATCCTGTCAGCATGTATCAATGCAGGACTTTTCGATAGAGGACAAGCTTATTTTAAATCTATCATAGAAGATTATGGTATTGAACCATGCGCAAAGCACTACACGTATGGTTTGGATTTTTGGGAGATTGGGTCATCTTGATAAGACTGCTAAGCTGGTCAAGGAAACCCCATTTGAGCCTAGTGTTATGGTGTGGCGGTCCTTACTCAGTGCTTGTGTCGTTCATATGATGTTGAACTTGGAAGAATCTCTGCTCGGCGTGTTCTTGAGATAGAACCAGAAGATGAGGCAACATATGCATTATTGTCAAACATATATGCTAATGCAAGGAAGTGGGGAAATGTGGCTTCCATTAGGAAAAGCATGAAAAGGAAAGGAGTCATGAAAGAACCGGGCCTAAGTTGGATTGTGAACGACGGCGGGGTTCATTATTTCTCTGCAGGACACATTTCACATTCTCACACAAAATGATTAAAGGGATGCTGAAGTGGTTGTACGTGAAAGCCAGGAATGAAGGTCACGTTCCTGATTGTAGTTCTGTTTTGCTTGACGTGGACGATGTTGATAAGGAACGGTGGTTGTGGGTCCACAGTGAAAGACTAGCTTTAGCATATGATCTAATTAGAACTCCATCCCTATGCCATGTTCACATTATAAAGAATCTCCGTATATGTGCTGGCAGTCATACTGCAATAAAATAAATGTCAAAGATTGTGCGCTGAGATATCATTATCAGAGATAGGAACCATTTCAATCATTTTCAGGAGGGGATTTACTCTTGTGTCGGCTATTGGTGATTGACCTGCAAATATAGATTTTGATTTTTTTGGAGCTAGAATTTACATCTCTTTGATAAAGTTCCTTATCATGGTGGTTCGCATATTAGAAGGAGGACTAAACTTTCTGCTTTATAGCCATGAAAGCAAATCCATAATAATTTATGTCCGTGCACTGCTAAACTCTGACCACTAAAATGCATTTGTGCATCAGCCATATGTCAGCTCAGCTGCAAAAGGTACAAAAATAGCGAAACAACCTCTTCTAACTTTTTATGATACAGTTTAGTTTGGGAGTTCGATCATAAGATTTAACTTCTAACAAACACACATGTTCCGAAATGCAAACAAATGTTGCGTGAATAATCTGTTTATTTTTGGTACCACATTCTTAAAATTGCTAATTGCTTTGTTGGATGATACTATTTTTGGCCTTTATACTTCTCTGTGGCCTCTAGCTCATATGCACAAAGTTAATTGTGTGTGGATTCAAGGAAAATGAGATCGATCAGAGAAATTAATGGTCAGTTAACTCTGCCAGTTAAATCCATGAAATAGCATAATTTGTTTTTTCTAGAAATATGTGGGAAGGACTTAATCTTGCACAGGGACTAGTTCTAGTGTATCTCAATGGATGTTTTTTCTATTAATTACAATGAACTGCGAATTTTGTGCACTGGCAATTTTGTGTGCTAATTTATGTTGTAAGAATTGGCAGCTCAACAAGATGCTCAAATTTGTGGAAAAGTTTTGACCTCTTATGCTTTCAATAGAATCATCTTAATCAACGAGAGTTAGGAGGTGATGTTTAATTGAGCAATTTGGTAGTCATGATATTTGGGTTTCAGGTAATGGTATTTTTGGAATGCAAAGGGCTTTACTTCTAATAAATTGAGAACTTCATTTATTATCTTAATTGGCTGACTGGATTCAAGCAGTATTTTTTGCATTATGATTGGAAATGTTATCTTTAATTTTGCTTATCATTTTCTGCACAAAAGTGTCAAAGTGTTGAATTTTCTGTTTTATTTTCTTAGAGCTCAACAAGAAAAAAAGATGTTAGAATCTGATATTGTTATTTGGAATGTTCATCATTGACCTCAAATATTCTTGCAGTTTCGGTATTCACAAAGGATGGATTCTCTCCCCTAGAAAATGAAGTGTGCGAGGTTTGGAGGTATGGCTCTATAAATACCCGTTAATATATTAATTGATCTTCTTGAAGTGGTGTTTTTTTAATTTGGTTTAGGATAGTTAGCAACTTCTGAACTCTGTATTGAGTGATTGATTTGATGCATCCCCAATTATTCACATCTGCTGGAGAAATTTTTTGCCTTTGAGAAGGATGTGGCTTTATAAAAGATGTGCGTGTCTAAGTGCCTGATGGATCCTCTTGGATTTTCTTGCTGATCATCCTATTTTGACTAGTCTAGCTGATGAAAGTGCCTCTCAGCTGTCTTTGCTGAGGGACTATATACTTACACAAACACCTTAAACTTGCACAAGGGTAAGAGAGTGAGCTGCCTCTTTTCTCTTGAAATATGCTTCAACTTTAGAATTTTGGTTTTGAAAGTGTTTATCTTGTTTGCTTTTTAAAGTTGTTATTGATCATCAGAACTTGTGAACTAACATTGAAGCTTGGTATTTTGATGCACTGCCTTGATATATGTATATGATGCATCTTCCAGGTTTCATTAGGGTAACTGTATCCACTTTCCTTGTTGACTTGATTTTGGGCCATAAAAATAAGAAGAAAAGGGAAGTATTATCACTAAGCAAGTTTCATGGATGGAGATATTTAATCATTCTGGTGGTTGGGATTTATATGTATACAATAATAAGTTTTTATTGAAGCTTTTGGACTCAGACTGCCTCTCATTTTTGTTCAAACATAATAAAGTTGGTTTCAAAGCACCGCCTTTGATGGTCTTTTCCAAAGCAGCTATGACGATTTGCAACTAGAGTTTTTTCTTCCAAACTTTTGTTACATAAATATGTTACCATGGATCGTCCATGTTTTATGTTGGTTAAATCATCAACTTTTGATTATTGAAGTTGCGCTGGAGAGACTTGGTTGAATTAAGTCATTATTTATTTTGTGCAATAAACAAAAATGAAGAAATTCCCCAGCACTGTATGTGTGCGGGCATATTTATGAATTAAACAGTTATGGCCCATATGAGTATTGAAGGGAAAAAGAAGAATAAGAATGTGAATAACTTTCTCTTATGCTATGGAATTTTACTGATTACGGTTTTTACTATATCTTTGATATTCTCTGTTTCTTGCACACTTCTTGCTTCTTCTTTTTTCCACTTTTCTAAAGAGGTTATCGCTACTCAGTTGGAAGAAATAGAAAGGGATGAGAAAGTCAGATTAAAAGGTTTAAAGGGGAGACCTGCGTGCTGTTAGAATCAAGAAAAGTAGAGAAGATGTCTGTAGAAATAGATTTTATTTTATTTTATTTTTTTTTTGGGGGGGGGGGGGGGCATGCTTAATGTTGATGGTAGTGATGAAGATGTAATGTCAATGGTAGCAATGAAGATGAGTGTGCAGTTAGAGGGAGGGAGGGAGGAAAATGAAAGAGAAGAGAAGAAAGATATAAATTTGTGAAAGTTAATAGCAAAATTCAAATTTATAGGATAATTACGAAGAATTTGAAGACACGGGAGCAGGATATAATTAGAAATGAAAAGGCTAATTGTCTTTTATTGTGGTGGCTGCAAAATAGTTATGTGTAGGTTGGAGAGAGATTAAGAAGTAATTAAGAACACAGCCAATTGCCATGCGTGTGATACTTTGTGGAGGCCCTGTAAGTACATTGTCCACATACCGTGTTTGCTCAAAATTTCATAATCATTGTTGCCAGTACAAGGAGTGACTAGAATACTACGTATTCCAAGTGATAATGTGCTATTGGCTTTTTCCGTTGTATGTTTGGATTTGTAATCATAGTTCTTGACAAGCATGCCATTCCCATGAATTTAGCATCATCTATCATTTTCATACTCTATTCAAAGTTGTGGGCAATGGGAAATCTTTATTTAAATCTAGTCACAAGTTAGATAATGTTTAGATTAAGCTGAGAATATGGTGCTCGTTGGCCACAACATTTGTCCTTGGGATCCTTGCTCATGCTTCATTCAGATCCTTCATTGTTTAAATTCATTATGGATGATATTCGTGATATGTCACTCTAGAGTGTGAATATTGGCAATTATTATTATATTGCAATTTGCATCTGAATGTTTCATGCTTCCACTCGTACATGATAGGAGGCATCATGTCACTTTGGAAAAGTTCTGGGTATTGGAATCCTCGGTGCACTGCTTTGCACTTCTGATTTGTTAGTCATGTCCCAAATAAATCTCTTGTCATTATTGATGTTTTGACTCTTGAGATCCCTTCTCATCTTTCAAATCATGTTATAGCACATAGAGAATGGTGAAAAAATGCCATGATAACAAGTTCATTACATCTCAATTTCTTACTTGATGAAATGGCTATGGTAATGCAGATGTTTCCACATTCCCATTCACAGTTTTGTGGTTGATTTTGGACTTGGAATTATCTCCCAAGAGAGCTATCTTTTGTAACTTGCCCCTGCCTCCATTGGTTGAACAGCTCAGTTCTGCTAGCATCATGTGGGTATATCTAGTGCTGCCATTTTTACCTTGTCCAGAACGGCTACTACCATTACTCGTGCATTTGTGTTCCTCTGCAAAAGCTAATGGTATCCGCTGTGCTTTGTTCTCTCATCATGAAGACAGACAGAGGGCTTTTCAAATATGTGCTTCACATTTAAAATTATAAAGGTTTCCATCGTTTGTCCCGTAGGCATCAAATTAGATTGGTGGATATCAATTCCAGAAATGTCAAGGCAGCTAGAATTTTATTTTTTTTGTTGAAAGCTTGTAATGAACTGGGTTTTCCTTTTTATTAATTTTAGAGCAAACTTCTAGCTCATTTTGCTTGACAAAGTCTCAAGAGAGCACTGGTTAAACTTACAGATTAGGGAAACCATGTTGGTGAATTTTGCTTCAGAATAGAATTGACAAACCAACTATAACGATTGGATGTTCCATTTCTCCCACTATCTCCTGGTTTAAACTAATCATGTCAATGGATACATGAATTACAACTTGACTTGGTTTCAATTTTGTCTTACTAACCATAATTTTTTAGTCTCATCTATCTCACAAGAGTGCGAAAGTGGAGTAAAGCTTAAATCACATTTATATCCATAACTTTGCAAGATTGAATAGAGCGTCCCTGTTTTGGACTAAATTTCTCGAGACATTTCTAAATGATAAAAAGTAGGAAGCTATCCTTGTTGGAGAGTTCGTGAAAACGACCTCACCTTGCTTTCAGAATTAGCAAGGACAGACACAAACTGACAAGTAATTAAGATTACCACCGAGTAAAATGATTCCTCGATGACTTCATATTAGTTATTTTAAAGCATATGATTGATAACCCAAGAATTTTAATTTCATCTGTTCCTTGATTGCTCTCAGTTTGACGTGTTTTTTCAGGAAATTGAAGTGACTCAGAGAGACCATATGTTATGGAGTGGAATATATCTCACTGCAAGATATTAATCTGGTCCTTCTCTTTCAGCTTGTGGTCTTGAGGGATGCTTTATAGTAAACGTCCTGCTCCCTGTGTCTCATGGCTAAAGCCGTCTGAGAGTCTCAAATATTGAATGGATAACAGCCTAATTATTATCCTCACAAGATTACTACTATAAATAACTAGCCATTCTGGCAAGCTTACCATCGGCCACCAGAATAATTAGAACATGGAAAAAGGATGCACCATTTCAGGAGCCATGTGCAGGCTGGTGGTCCTGTAAGCTGCCATTAACTAACAAGGCAAGCGGAGAAAACATTCACAGTTTCCCTGTTTGTTTCTCCTTTATGGAAACCTCTTTAACGCTAGCGTGGGCTATTGGTGAACTTATCTATTAGCCCACTCTATTTCTCTCACCGCTACACCATCAGTGTAACGAAGCTTCACAATGGCAACAGTATCTACATCATTTTTTGAGATGGCCCAAGGGTAAAATCTGACAATTCATGATATCCACACGAGGTCTCATACTTAACAGTTCCCAGCATTTGTTTTGCCTCTCCGGTGTGCGGAGGGTGGAGGGCTAGCCACACACCTTGAGACGGAAGTGTGTTCATTGAAGTACCAAGAATTGAGATGGTTCTTTCTCCGAGTAGCATTACCCTCGGAAGCCTGCTTTCACCTCAAAAACAGCACTTGCACAAGAGATTGTATATGTTTGTATGGGAATAACTTGAAGGAACTTCCTTCCTTCCTTGAAAACCACTTTTAATTAGCTCTTGACCATGCTCTGAAGTTACATTACATGGACGTAATCAAGGGAAGAAAAAAAGGGAACAATTGACAGATAACATCAACCCACTGGAGTTCTCTTGCTCGTATATTCTTCATAGACATAAATATAACTCTTGCATTGACTTGAAGTCACAAACGAAATCAAATGTTTTAAAATTGCAACCATCTAATATTTCTGCCTTGCACCATGTAAACGGCCAAGCCACTTGTGTAAGTTTTAACTATAAAAAATATAGTTCAACTGATTAAGTTTTAGTTTTGTTTTTTAAAGATTACCAATTCGAGTCCATTAACTTTAGGGTCACTGGAGACTTATATAGTCATTAACTTCAGAAATCATGGAATTAATCAAAATACACACAAGCTGACTTAGACATCTATATTAATAAAAAAAAATATACCACAAATTTTATTTCTCACACTAACATCTCATGCCATACAATTAAGATCTTAACCTTATAATCCAAGGAAGAATAATAAAAAAAAAGGGCGTGCTGACCTCTTACTTTTTCCTGAACGTTTGCACATTGTGTATTTTAATTATACGCAGTTGGATCATTGATTGACCATATCAAAGATGATCCATCTCATCAAAGAACCTATTATTATAGCTAGTGGGAGGCATACACGTACACCATGCTATGTCACAAGACAATGCTATGAGAAGGTTGTGCACCTCCAAAGTGCGGAGCCATCTTGGCAAAGACTCCCGCTGCCACACACAGAGACATTTTATTTTTCTTAGCTACTTGTAAGTTTTTATTTATTACATTTTGATGATAAATCAAACGTCGACGTGACTCAACCATGACAGATCCATTCATGTTCCAAAATCATTAATAAAGCCAAGATCATATTCCCTCCCCCACATGAACTAGGATATGCATGGGCCACCCTCTGCCCACAAAGTTCAAATATTGCACATAGAAACAAAATGTAATTTTGATATCTCGGCACTCTACTACCTAGTTTTTTTTTTTTTATTTAAAAAGAAAAACAAAGTACATGTATTTGATTAATTAACCTCGTAAGGTGTGTGCTCGAAATGAGGATCATTCATTAGTAAAAGAGGAGAAAAACAAAAAAAAAAACAAAAAAAAAAAAGGACGGTGGCATAATATATATACATATAAAAGCGGAGAAGAATACGTGTTGATTAAAGTGGGGACCACAATGGAGCCCCCATGAACTCCGGCTTTGCACGCGCAGTCAGGGATTTGGGACCCACATAGAAGCAGGCCCACGCACATCCATGCAAAAATAAAAAAATAAGAAAGTAATACTAGGAAAAAAATAAGAATTAAGAGCGTGGAATTTTATGGACCCTCATGGCTACTTACTCTGTTTTTTGCGTGGGGAAACCGAGGCTGCATGCTCCTTATCCTGAACCATCAGTCACCCTAGAATAATATATAAGAATCCCTTCTCTGGTAGTATTTTTATTTTTTTAAAGTAATAATTGTTTTTGAGGGTGGTGGTCATCATCATCATTGTTTGTTATAAACTTGGAAAGACGCAGAGCCCGAGCTTTCAAGACTGAGTTTTAACGGTGCGGAGCACTGAACCCAATACAAAAGGTATTTCTCTGAGAGCTTCCTCGCACAAGAACTGTACAATGGTTAATTAATCAGTTTGCATGTTTGATTCTTTTCAGGGACTGATTTCCTTTGTTTATTTATGAGAAATGACAGAGGAGGTGCATGGATATTTGCTCATTATGTAGAATATAATTAGCCTAAATCATCTAGGTTTTATACCTGTGTTATAGGCCTCTAATTACCCACTCCAATATCCAACAAGGGATGTCATCATGAATTCTACTTGCCTTGCTGGTTGTTGTTATGTGCATGGATGTTCATTAACGTAGAATTATACATATATTTATGTGGAAATTGATGATGTTAGAGGGGAAAAAGGTTAATTATGAATGCCTAGAGGTGCGTATGGTACATGCCTACATGGTTTTGATTCATGCTTGTAACTGAGACTATTTTATCAGCTCAGAACTCATGTGATTACAATCCACCGGTGAGTACTTTTGTGTAAAAAGATTGTTAGATCTCTTTAATTTACAAAAAAGGGTGAAATTTATATATATAGATAGATGATACTTATTATATTAGATGTCACTTTTATTTGAATGAGAGAACAATATATTATATGGAAATTGCTTTATAATTTTTTTCTTTATGCATATAGCTCGATAATGATGCTAGTCTCTAACTTCTAGATAGAAAAAGACAAATTGAAATAATGATATAATTGAACGATGATAATTAGTTTCCAATTGATTATCAAAAAGCTAGACAACCTTAGATGTTGTGATTTGATGTGATCTTTGGTTTTGTATGTAAAAATTGCAAAAATCACTCACATCTAACATATATAGATTCCTGAACATTTGCACATAAAAACATGTATTGTTGTTAGAAGAAGGGAAAAAAAATGATGTTCTACCTTTTTTATAATAGGAAAAAGGCCAATGGTTTTTTTAAGTCACTTGTTAAGAGAATAATTATCAATGGTTTCTGATGGTTTTTTATTATAATAATTAAACGACTTTGAAGTCATATATGTGTTTTATCTACTTAACATTACTTATGAATTAACTGTCATTGGATCTCTGACCCAACTACTATTAGCAATAGCTTTCTTGAATGTAATAGCTGATTATATATTGCCCAATTCATTTAATATTTGACTAACGTAAACGTTTATAATCTCTTCAAAAATAGCTTCCTGAGATATATATTAGAAAATAATATAAATTATATTATAGGATTTCAATTAATAGTTTAAATTATTGAGTGCTTTAGATGATTTTTTAGTATAGTATCATAGTGTTGTTGATTAAGTAGTTACAAATTCAAATCTCACCAACTCCACCACTATTTTATTTGATAGAATTTAAGCACAGGGTAGTGTGTGTATGTGTAATTTTTAAACACAAATAATTTTTAATTGAGGAGGTATATTAAAGAATAATATAAATTACATATTGGTTCTTCACTTGAAGGAGTTGAGATGGTTCTTTTACAACATGTTAAACAAGTCTTTTAGTTAGTTGGATCTTTTATGAAATAATAACCAATTAAAAAATAAAAAATTTTAAGCATAGTTTTTAGACCCGGTTCGGTCCAAGGGTCGGGTTTTGGGTTTTGACCAGGTCACCAGGTCGTCTAGGTCAATTTTTTTTTTAAAATCAAAATGACGTTGTTTTAGTAAAATTAAAAAAAAAAAAACAAAAGTCAACGAGTTGCAACTGGATTTTTGACTGGGTCTTACTAGTTCAACCGGGTCATTGAGTCATACCAGGTTTTTCTTCTCCTGTTTTTTTTCAACCCGACCCAGTTCCAACCCTAAGTCTCGGATTGACTCGCTGGGCCAAGCTGAGTTTTAAAACTATAATTTTAAGTGTCAAGTTATGGTTCAACTAACACCGAAGTTCTTTAAGGATTCAAGTTCAAACACTTTTATTGTAAAAAAGAAATTTAAAACTTTTAGCAGAAACATTCCTCTTATTAAGTAAGGATTTTACTTAATCTTATATAAATTTCCCGAGCTCTAATCTAATAAAAAAAAAAAAGTGTATTGGTCTCATATTTAATTACGTTTTTCCTACTTCACTGTAATTTACTTGCTTGTAATATTTTTTTTTTCTATTTTGTTTACAAAGCTGGAATATCCATTTCAAAGTGGGATACGGAGACACCCACTTTGATATATATGGATTGATTTGACATAAGAACATCAAATGTGGATTCTATCCCCAAGAAAACATCCTATGCAGGAAAAAGAAAATAAAAAGGAAATTGCAGTAGAAGTAGTGGCATCTGAAGACAAATGATTATATAGTACTTTTCCTTTTTGTCCGAAATTGGTGCGATCGAGCTGGGAGCTATTGCCATCATATTGTGCTTAGTTTGTCACTCAGATGAAGTGACTAATAGGGATACGATGCTATTAATTATCATATCATTGATCCAGGGGGAACAAGAACAACCATCCATTAATAGGAAAAAAAAAAAAAATCTTGTTTTATGAGTTTGAGAAAAGTCTGCACCAACCATTCAAATTGAAGGTGAAATGATGTGAACAAACACAAATGTTTTATGAAAAAAAAATATAGGTCGCATTCAGGGAGAAAAATAACTCTGTTATCTAAAAATATTCCAATAAAAATAAAATTTTATGTTTGAATATGATTTTTTCTATTTACAAAAACTAAAAAACATGTGTTTTGAATTGTTTAACTTATATTTAGGAGTTGGTGTAAAAAAACATCCATAAAAAATATATTTATTTACAAAATAATATCTTTATATTTCAAATAATAACTAAGAAGCCCATTCTTTTCAAAACACAATCCCATATAAACAAAATTAAAAAAATATAATAAAAAAGAGAAAAATCAGAAAACCTAGCCTTCATTATTTTCCATCTTATTAGATTCCCCTCTCTCTCTCTCTTACATGGTCGCCAACCACTTTAACCCAGCTCTCCTCACAATGACAACCATAGTTACCGAAGGCCGATCACCACTTATAAATCTCTCCTTCCAATTGAAGCACACGAAAACACAACTTTTCTTCATGCTGATAAGCCCTTTATCTTTCTCTTTTATGTTTACGTTTCAAATGTGAAGACGGAGCTTTGTTACGTGCCCAAATCCCATGTTACTATCCCAAGTCTTAATAGTTTATATCTCCTAGCTATAAATCGCGATAAGTGATATATCATGAAAACAAACACGAATCAACTTATCTTAAATAAAATATTTTAAAATAATAATAATTATTGTTTTAATATAATGAATTTGTTATCCATAAATATCTAAAAACCCAGTTAGTACATAAAATTAGGTTGCATCTCGTTTTCTTTTCTATTCTTACCTGTTTTACATGTTCGTCATCTTGATGACCTGTACGATAGTAATGTTAATGCTAAGAGAGGAGGAAAACCAAACTTAAAACACTATAAGGCAAAAGATGAATCTAACTATCACAGTAAAAGTGAGGGGGTTAACTTATCACTTTTTGCATGTAATATAAACGACCTCAATTCTAAGAAAATATTAAATATTGAGCTCCTGATCTCTAAGTAAAAATCAAGAAGTCACTTTCAATGCACACACGAGTACTAAATTTGAGAGAAAAAATTGTCATAATTGGACTACTCCAAAACTTGGATCATATAACTCTTTTATAAAGTAAGTTCCTGTTTATTTTTGTATTTTAAAAACGTTTTTAAAAAAATTTAAAATTTTTAATTTTTTTCTTTGTTTTAAATTAATTTTTTTGATATTTTTATATCATTTTAATATGCTAATGTTAAAAATAATTTTTTAAAAATAAAAAAATTATTCTAATACATTTTAGAGTAAAATATACTTTAAAAAACAATCATACACATTCTCAAACATATTTTAAATTATTTCGCCAGCAATTCATTGGCTTCATTGAAATCCATATTGAGATTAGCATTATTGATATTTTCTTGTTTAATAAATATTATCATTTATTATATGTTTAATTTAGTTTTTGGTAAAATTTATTGAAAAATTTCCTTGGGAAAATTTATAGTTGTAATGGTGACACGCAGGAGCTCAGCAAGAGAAATTTAGAGTTCTGAAACGGAAAGAGGGCGTCGGTTCTGTAGGGGCTGAAGAAGAAATTTAGAGCTCAGCAAGAGAAAGTGGGAAAGAAAAGGAGGTGGAAAAGGTGATCCGCAAGTCAATCGTAGTGTAATTGCAAGTACCCTTTTCGTCATTATCAAAGATGGACGTAAACAATGATGACAGGGAAGAAAGAAAGTGGTTGATGTTGAAAAAAAGAAGGAAATAAGCAAATCTCTGAACCAGCCCGCCAAGAAAAAGAGACACACATGCACATGACTATCATAGTGTTTGCGCAGCCGTGGAATATTTTTCGAAACTTATTCTTATTTAATTATATAAAAACTAAAATCGATATTTATAAAGAAAGTTAAGATTCTTGAAAAAAGAATATTTTTCAGTCAAAATTGAATTCTCTCGTTCATGTATTTCTCTTTTGTTTTAACAGTAACATGTATTTCTCATTAGTAGCATGATTTATTAAATAAAGATTAATAGAAAAAAATTTATTTATCAAAGTTCTAATGAATTGAATTATAGAGAAACAAATGCCTCTTTTTAATAAAAACTTATTCCAATCTCATTGATCTAATATAGTCGTGGAATTTGACAGGTTAATTAAGATTATTTTTAATTATTAATTTTTTTTTTCAATCTTATCATTTAATATTGAGTTAAATAGAAATTGGGTTTTATAATTTATTTTAATTTATTTTTTATGAGATTATTTCAGTCTCATAATTTAGATCATGTATGTATATTAGTTTTCTATGAATTTCAAATACAGTTAAGATAAAAATTCCCTACATACAATGCTACAAAAGAAATCCAAAGCAACAGGCTTAATTATGGTTAAAATTAGGAATTAAAGTTCTCCTATACTTCTCTCCAAAAGCGCCATCAATAACGTCATATATATAGTGGCCAGCTGTTTCAAGTTGCCAAACACTTTCTAATTAAGCCATGATAATATTTTATTATAATCTCTTGATTAATTTAGTAATGCAATACAATTATAATTAAACAACAATGTAATTCATATTTTAAAATCCTATTTGAATTAAAATAATTATCTATGATACCAGAATATTAATAAATGAACAATTATGAATTTAAATTTTATATTTTAATTAAATTTATTTAATAGCACAAATTAGTGTGATTAGTTTGTGCATTAAAAATATATATTAAAAACAAGGTTATAAATCATGTATTGAAACTTCATTTAATATAACCTTTTTTTTTTTAATGATTGTTCGATAATTACAACCTTTAAAAGATAAAAATTAAATGTCTAATACTGCAAAGAAGTCATATTTATAACACGTATACCTTTTCTACCAGTGATTTTTACCTTCATACCTTTTCTACCACTACAAGAAAAACACGTATTACGTACTGATATAAAATCATTTTGTAATTTAAGAAATTTTTTTTGATAAATTGGTTATTCATGAAATTCAATCCATTGATAATAATATATCTATCTGTAATGTTTCTTCTTTTTCTGCCTCCATTAACTGACAACATCAGTTCCATTAGTTCAATTGAAAATTCATCTCTCTGCCATGATTTGGAGGGAAACAAAAGTATCAATAGATTTTCATTAAGAATTTCAATTTATAATTAAAAAAAAAAACTGAAGAATAGCAATCATAAAAATATTAAAAAAAAAAACATTTTTGTTACTAATTGTCAATAAGTCAAATTTCAAAAGCTAAAAAAATATTTATGATTGTTGACAAATTTTCAAAGAATGTGATACCCATAGGTGCTGTTTGTATATGTAATTGAAAGTATTTCCATTAAAAACACTCGGAAATAGGTTTCAACAATTTCTGCTGATGTTTAAGAAAAACTTATGGCGGCAATTAGTATACCAATAGAATCATTGATGGAAACATGTTGTTGCCAAGATGCTTGGCAGGGATATGCATTTCATCGATGATTCTATCAATAACTTTTTTTTTTAATGGTATTTCTAATGGAATATTTAGGTAAAAAATATTGTAACCCATTTTTTATTGATAACTCCGTCAGATCCTTATTTGTTGATGAAATATTTCATCGTATATCCCATCGAAAATGCAATATAATTGCCAATATAATATTCTATCGCCGATTTCATTGCCTATTTCATCGAAATGTGAGTGACTAATTTTAACGAAATCACTATTAGAAGATTTTGTTGGCATTTTCATTGAAAATTCCAAAATCTTTCGTAATTTTCTAATGAAATATAACCTAAATTTGTTGATGGAAATGTCAACGAAATAAACTATTATGTTGGTGATTCCGCCAAATTATCACACTTTTTAAATTCTGTTATAATCCCAAAATGCATTTGTGATTATAATCCTTGAAACTCAAAACAATAACATTAATATGAATCTTGTTCGGCAATAATTATATTAAAATGATTTCTATAAACAAAAGTTATATTAAAATGAATTCCATAAAAAAAAAATCCAAACAGATTAAAATCTTTAAAAAGATGATAGGGAAGGAAAATATTCTAAACCTGAAGCACTGGGAGGGGGAGGAAAACATAAAGCGAAATATGCACGTATTTCCTCCCATTTTCTATCATTTTCTTGTTCGACTTATGCTCTTATTTCTTCTTTTATTTGTGTCCTCACTTTAGTCATTTGTTTCTAAACTCTATCTCGGACCATCTCATCAATGACCAATGATGTCTAGCTTGCACTAAATTGTTGTGTACCTACCGTTGAAATAGTATAATCCACCCTTATATCTCGTGTCGATGCCATAAGTATAACATAAACCTGATTTCTATCGGGTCCACTAGTTGTTCCAGCCTCCAACATTTTAATATTATCACTTAAAAAAAAATTTCCACAAATTTCCAACTTGAGAATAAAATTGAAAAAATCCAATTGATACCCATTAAATAACTCATCACTTATGAAACCTATATAGAATATTGATGATGATAGTTATTAATAATATAACTAGCAATTCAAAACTCAACTAAAAGTGAATTCATAATCCAATAACTAATTATTATTTCTATATTAATTCATTTTTGCATCAAAATGTGAACTAAATAATAAAATTAAGAGCAAATAATCATCACCTAACCAATTATCTATTATTTGTTCAATTCAAGATTATGCAACCTAAATTAAATACATTTTAATATTATCAATTCCATAAAAAATTAATTTCCGTAAATTTCCAACTTGAGAATAAAATTGAAAAAATTTAATTAATATCTGTTAAATAACCCATTATTTCTTCAAAAAATTGATCATTATAACCCCACACTTGCATTTATAAAGGGTATCTTTAAGGAAAGATAATGGGGTAAACTGACTAAAGGAGTATTTGTTCTATATATTGAAGTAGTTATTGAGTTTTATGACAATTATAAGTTTGTCAATTTTGATGACCACTTCATTACTTTCATTGTTTAAGGTCAAACCCTTGAGCTATCTCCTACTGTCATTGAAAAGTTATATGAGTTACCTGAAATCATATATCCTAGCTTTATCTATAAGGGAATAAGAGCCCCTTCCAAGACTCGAATGAGTGATATGTTTGTTGGCTCTATATGATCAAAATGGTTTGTCAAAATAAACTGCTTATACACATTATGTCACCTCCTTACCTATTATTAGCAAAAATTATGCCAACAAACCTGTAACCTATTGCAAGACATACTAAGTTAACAATTGAAAAAACTCAGTTCATGCATGCTATTGCTATAAATGTTCTTATTGATGAAGCTACAACTGAGAAAGAAGTGGGCATGCCTTTTAAAGGGTTGATAATTAGGATAGAAGTCATGGACAAAGTACCCATTACATGACAGTAAGCCAATAATCAAGATGTATGGAAAGATCTTAGTTCTAACTCTTGTGAAATTTGAAGTTGTGGGAAGTGAAAAGAGGTCACATCTTAGAGAGTTTACCTTCTATCTTCCCAAAACTCCTCAAGCCAACCCCTACTCCTCCTTACAATAGAACAATTACAAGTATTATTAAATATGTTTAAAAGTTTTACTAGGAAGTGGGAACATAGGATTGATGTAGTTGATAAGTTGCTAATAGATATGAACCAAGATATTGTGTATGTTAATAACAGACTTATTCAACTCAACTTGGACATCGAACAAGTGCATCAGTTGTTATTAGTGATGATGAATATGATAGGTGCCAAACCAAGAGGGAGACAAAGATGCATGCAAGGAAGAGAAAGCAAGCCAGCTAGCTGTCAAATTTGTATTTTTATTGTTCTGTAATTTTTTTGATTTTTTAATTAGCAATTAATATTGAATATTGAATATTCTAGTCTATAACAGCTAGGATATTTTTTTTTTTTTTGTAGCATAGAAACCTGTATGTTGAATACTTGATACGCTTTGAAGTTGATGCATGTAGTTGTATAGCAATAGATGATGCATGATAGTTGCACTTTGAACATATTATAAACTATTAGGATGCAACATGCTACATGGAGTATTATTTGAATATGTTATGAGCTGATTGCATGAAACAGGTTAGGAACTATTAGGATGTTGTTGTATAAATATTAATAATTGCTCTCATACTATATACCACTGTTTCAATTGTACTTGCATGAATACTTTAAAGAAGTATTTTTTTATGATCAAACTATCTAAACTACTTGCATGATAATTCATCTTTATTATGTTTTGTCATAAATCAACCAAAAAGGGTGATTGTAGATGTCAAAATGATTGGCTTTGATTGCTAAATGATTATTTGCATTGCTAAAGATGAATTTGTTTAGATTGTTAATTTATCTAAAATTAGATAAGGAATGAGTCAAGCTTATCTTTTAGGATATAACATGATTATTTATGTAATTACTTAATTTGTTTGGATAAATTATATAAGAAGTTCAGATAGAAGATAAATACAAGTTATTTGAAAAGAACTATTAGACAAGTGTTTTTATGAAACTCAAATAACAGTATTGTTATAACTCATTTTTGAGTTATTCCCTAACTCACATTTTTTTTTGTTCAAAAAAACAAATCCAAAAAAATATTATCAAAAAAAAATTTGATAGTGAAAAAGGATGTCAAAATGCTTAAAAAATGGTCAAAAATTGGTCGAAGAGGTTTAAAAATACAAAAATTAAAATTTGACAGTATTTTATTGATTGATGATAGCCTTGTTGACAAAAAAAATTCAATTTGAGGAAGAAAAATCTAAAATCAAATGTTTATGGACTCAATTAAATTTTATTGAAGGTTTAATTGAATTTATGGAGATTTTGATTGCAAGAAAAATTTATTTTGAAGTTAGTTTGGGCTTTAATTGGAAGAAATTAAAGTTTTGTGGTCAAATTATAATTTTTTAGAGTTAATCTGGTCAATTCAGAGGCTTAATTGTATAAATATTGAAGTTTGATGGCCAATTAGAAACTTAATTGAAGAAATTCGAAACCAATGACCAAACTGGTCACACTATTATAGTGTGAAGAAGAATCTCAAGGAGAATTGTTCACTGAATAGTTGAAGAGCTTGTAGACTCCTAGATGGAGTTTCTATATTAACTGTTAGGAACTAAATGTTCCGGTTAGAATGAAAATAGTTTAGAGATTATCGGGTATTTTTGCAAGTTACTACTAGACAAAATAGAGTGTTTGTATTAACAAGTAAGGTAATATAGTTATAAATAATTTGTAGTTAAAAATATTTCTCTTGTAATTTTCTAAACCAGTAAAAGTTGTATATTTTAGATTCGGCGCTCAAGAGGGTTTTTTTTTAATCTTTGGAAGAGTTCTTCAAAAGATTTTCTGTTTATAATCAAATAATTTTGTTATACTTATATTTATTGAATTACTGATGAGTTTTACAAAGAATTAACAAATTGCTTCTTAACATTCATAGAACAGAAACAGGACTGCAATCCTACAAAAGGATAGGAATGTCTATTCACTTAAAAGAGCACCCGTTCATGAAAGAAGGGACCCCAAAAGGTCCATGTAAAAAAGGTGCTTGCGATCAGAGGGGGCATGCAACGCGAAGTGGTAATCCAAAAAGGAGGGTTTATGGAAAGCTGCCTCCCTTTTCCCTTTGGAATGATCAGCCGACAACCCACTATGGAGTATGGAGAGGCCGTGCCGAAACTATCCGGCAAGCCTACAAAAGGGATCTCTTCTCTCATTTTTTCCCTTTTTTTTTTATCCACCATCAGAGTAGACAAAAACTCTACCCTTTTATTCAAGACCTGTCCCTATCAAAAGATTGCGAAAGGAAGCACGTTGAGTGTTCTTGTTTCTGAAACGGGTTCAGAGAGGGAGAGAGTGGGGGATTTCATTGCATCTTTGTCGCACCTTGACCTTTTATTTTTCTCACCATCGCCTTATCTCAGCGGTCGATTCAGTTTAGCTTTATTGTGCTATGTGAATTTCTATATCTTGATAAATTAGAAACGAAGTCATTTTGTTACGTTTTTCCGAAGTTAGCTCCATATAAATTATTTTTAATCTTTTTACAGTATAATTTAAAATAAAACAAATAAATTCATAAAACAAAATTAATTGATATATATATATAAAGTAGTAGTAGCCTAAATACCCGTTCCCTGTCTTAAAAAAACACTGTAGCCTTAAAATATCTTTTTTATTTAAAAATAAAAATAAAAACCAAACGTTCTAGAAGGAGATGTGCAATTGTGATTATCAATTTTTTAAGAATTCAAATTGATTAGCTAAGTGTATTCAAGTTATTTCATTCTTTTTATAAGCAAAATATGGAGGAATTTATCAAAATGTTTAATGGAAAAGTAACAAGAGGACTTGATTTCAAATATATCAAAATGCATGGAGATTAGATTTGAAATTGAGAATATAAAAAATAATTCTGGAAGGTTTGAGTAAATACTTAGATATGTGGACTCGTGTTGTGCTGGGAATTAAATCATTTTTTCTTTTGCATAAAACAATGATGTTCAGACATCACAAGCATGTTTTAAAATAGAAAAACAAATATGCAATTCAAATTAGAGACCCGATTGATTCAAATAAGTTGATTTTATTTTAATTAAATGATAAAAAATAGACAACAAGATCAAAGGGATCAAATTAAAAAAAAAGTTACGATAACATGGAAAAAAAATCATTTTTCAAAGGGAGAAAAAAAAATATAGCTCAATTCCCAACCAACTAAATACAAAATAATAAATTTGACAAAAACAAATCGACCCGAGTTAGCATGATAAAGTTGTAACTTCGGTAATAAGAGCATGATAACCTAATAGAAAATAAATGAAAAAACAATCACAAAGCCTAATTTTCAACAAAGTAAATATTGAAGGGTGAGATACAAAAAATCAACAAACAAAAAGGACTTAAAAAACAAATCAAAACCATGTAAGACGACCAAACCCCGCGACCCGAACCATGTTAATAGAATAACCCAAAACAGGGAAAAAATGAAGATTAATTTCAACGAGAACAAAAATTTGAAAAACAAAACTAAAAAAATATTAATTTTTTTTTTCAAAAAACAATCCAATAAAAAGGCTTGCACCAACCCTGGTTAACCCTTTAAATTTACAATATAAGTTATGAGATCAAGATAACTTAATAGAAAAGAAAACAAAGAAAATCATAAAACCTATTAAAAAAGAAAACAAGTCGAAAATAATAATGTCAACCTTTATTAACTTTTTAAACTTGTGACCTGTATTATTAGACTGAAAGTACCTTATCTAGAAAAACTACAAAGCCCATTTCCCAACCAATCAAATATTAAAGGATAAAACCATAAATAAAAATGAATTATAAAAAGGATTCCAAAAAATAACAATTAAAAGGATAAGGATCAAGATTTAAATAATAAATAAATTAGTGGACAACAAATAATTTTTGATTGAAGGATAAAATTGAAAAGTAAAATAAATTTAACTAAAGGACAAAAAAAACAATCAAAATTATAAGCATCAAATTAGAAAAAATTAACATATCATAAATTTAGATTCAAGAATGAAATTGAAAATAAATTGCAATTTTACAAAAGGGCTAAGAACAAAAATTAAAAATTAAAAGAATAAAGACTAAAGTTAAAATCTCAATAAAAAAAAAAACAACTCTAAAATTTTGAATGACTAAGGCAAATTTTGAAGAGATGAGAGAGAAAAAAAAAACATTGCCGATAACAAACTGTCTCACACCCGCTACTACATGTCTCCATAAAAGGAAGAAGATGCAATGATGTTTTTAACACCTCTGTGAAAAGCAGAGTTTGATTGTCATATAATATCTTGTGTATCATCTAAAGACAACAGAAGCCTTCCAAACATGAGTGCATACATTGCATGCTATAGCCATAGTGTAATGCATGTTTACCCTAATCTTTATATATATGTTGTATTTTAAAATTTTGATCCTTTTAAAAAAAATCATATTGAAAGAAAGAAAAAAAATTGAGGGATCAAAATAGAAAAAATCAAAGAAAAAAGAGAGATTGAAAACACTATAATAATCCAAATGTTTTCTCTCTTGTACTCCATTACTTTTTCCACATCACATCGTTTTTTTCTTAATCTTAATTAATACTTACTAGCACATATATAATGTACATGTATCTGAAGCAAAGCAGATGATTGGCTGTGTAAACCGTGGCGGGGTCGGTTTGTAAGGTCTATACACAAACACACACACACACACACACACACACACACTATACACTTGAGATTTTGACGATAAGTGACCATGGATCAGGTTTCTGCTGCAAAGTAGAAGGGAAGTACGCACATGCATTCAAAGCCAGAAAATAAGACTTTTCTCCTCTGTGCTCGATAACCTGACAATTCTCCCGCCATACGCCATGCATACTCTCTCTCTCTCTCTTGATAACCCCCCACTTCAATTACCCCTAGCTTCACTCACATGCATGGACTGACATGGGCACTCATTTTTCCACATGCACATGCAGACATAACTCTTCTCTCTCCCTCTCTCCGACCAAATACAAAAACAGAGCTAATGTATTGCCTAGGTAGCTACCTAGTTGTATTTGTGGTTAGTGTATTGTGTTTTGAGTAGAGGAGTGTATGATGATGATGGTATTGATGATGGCATGATGACGAGATTAAAAGCAGAATTACTTTTATTATACCTCAATTACTCCATCTCCATCTACTTAAGTAGTGGGAGAGAAGAGAAGGGAACAACCGACCCCACTCTTCTCTAATGGGAGCATACATTAACATATGGGAAAAGCTATTATTTACCGGTCCCCGCTTTGTACGAAAACTTGAAATAATTTTCGTGGACTCTGATACATGAAATCATCTCTCTTTTGGGTCTCCAAAGTCATGAGAGAGAAGTCTCATGCATATTATTACGTATACACCAAGACATGCTTTGATATTTTTTCCTTTCCTTTCTAAAGACAAAGTTTGAAGTTTTTGTTTTCTTTGTGTATTCTTTTGTTGGGCTTTAGTTTTGTTCACTGATGAGGTAGTCAGACCCAAATTAAACAACATATCCTTCCTATCTTTTGCTCAAATAATTAATTAACCTCCTTTACTGTTTTTTTTCCTCCTCCTTTACTGTTAGTTTATATACAGCTAGCTTTGCTATTATACCGTACATATTAAGAGGAGTACTGGGCTCACTGCTTTCAATTCTCTCATCAAAAGAAAAGAGGGGAGAGGGGATTCTTCTCTTTGCTAAGACAACAAAACGGTTAATGGAGAGTTTTATGACATTGCAACAGATATCCAGGATTTATGTCTATCCCAACTCCTTTGAGCATTAATTAATGGTTATTTTACTTTTATTTTTCTTACGGATATCTTCACTTCTTCATCTTGTGCATACCGAATTAAATTTCTATATCTCAAGCAAAGCTTGCGAAACAAGATTTATAGCCTGCGATTCGTAGCCATTAGAAAAAAAGAGTCGAACTAGATATCATATAAAAAATATATATACCTCTCGACTCCATCAACTTTGCCAACTTAACAACCGATGCCATCAGTATTAATGGTAATTTCATATACATATGTAGTGTTTGCAAAAGTAGCTAGTTTAAGTCCCACTTGAGCTATGAATTATTATGTCCATTTAGGTCAGTAGCAAACCTTGTCCAGAAACAATTAAAGTTTAGCTTAGAAGTTGCTTAGCGCATCCTCATTGACAAAAACGGTATATATGAGAGCCAAACGTATGTTATGTGTTTTATTAAGGGGCCCTGATGATTATTGGTTAGTGAATGACAGAATTCCTCCATGATCACTAAATACTTGCTGGCCCATATGAAATTGGAGAATGCCGTGTGACTTGTGACAATTGACCTATATGAAATTCGCTATGATGTATAAGATTTGGGATTTTTTCCCTAGCATATACTAAATTTGTTGGAAAGCATTGCTTGATTTCTCTAATTCCCACATAACCTTAAAATCCCATCCTCTTCGAATTCAAAGGAATTTTAACTTAAAATTTTCAAATAAAAAAATATTAGTTGGGTTCTGATTGGGAAATAATTAGGTTTCTCTTCTGCTTGAGAATCTCAGTAGGTATTATCATTATTGCTAAGTGTGCAGATGCAATTTACTTTCTGTGGTTCACCTATACATAAAAACCACATATTCTCTATACAAGAATAAATATTTTGAAATAGAAATCTTGGGGGTGCTTATCATTACCGCTCCACATTCTGGAATCTTGGGGGTGAATTTTAGGTAGAAAGATATCACTATCATTGCCCTTAGCTTTCATGCTTTTGTTCCAAGGTTAAGTCATTCCATGCCCATGCACTGTCACCAGAGGTCACCCTCTGATCTTTTACCTCTCCTTTATTGGAATGCATTTATTTATAGTCCCCATTGGATTACGAAGTAGTTAAAATTTGAAACCTTCAACCAAAAGATCTTTAATTAATCTTATTTGGTGAGAGTGAAAATCTCAGGATCTATTAAAAAAAAAAAAACGGGTGTTGTTATACTAAGATATTTTAATTTCTCAATTTCTTTACTTTTTGGTTCAAATTTGTTTGAGGTAACATTTCTCAATCATTTCTTTTAGGTTACATTTAGTACGAGATGTATGTAATTCCTTTAAATATTATAGCAATAAGAATGTGAGCCTTGTTATAGTCGATTGGTGAGCATTCATTTGACAATAAAGGAATCGCATTATCCCCGCAATGACCAATGTGGATGCATTTTGCACAACTACTCGAAATCTTAGCACTTCCCCACATGTGTTCCAAGCGCTCGGCATCCTCCAGTTAGTTTATGGGTATTTAGATAAAAAATCTAATTAAAAACAAGTTATCCATGAAACAATTAAAGAGTTTGCGAGAAATTATTTCATGGCTTGATATCATGAAGCTGACTGTTGCAAGTTTGAAGCAGAAAATATAATCTAACTTAAATGCTATTATAATGTTAAAAAACACAGCTAGTCTTAACAACATTCCTTCTATGCACAAAAGAAATTGCGTTTCTGATCTAGGAGTTTGATATACATAGGTGGAATTGTCTCATCAATATGAAGATACATGTACGTAGCGGCATTCCAGAACTATACGAAAATATTGGGCACGCAGAGTCTGGTTTTCAAATGCTCGCATGTCAATAAATACTCGTGATCCCATATGGAGTGTATATATATATTCAGAGTTTCAACTTTCAACTAGAGAATTCGTTGATTGACCTTTCTTTGAAAAGTGCCTTTGTTTGTTTGTTTTGGAAAACAAAAGAAAAGGAATTGTTATTACTTTTAGAGAGAGAGATGAGAAAAGACCATGTTTGATGGGCTGGAAAGAGAAGTTGCAGCTTTTCAGGAGTGAAGAGGCGAGGCTGCTGCCAAGAGCTCCTTGCAGAAAACCACACTGCTCCATTTAAAATATCACTTAATTCGTTCTAACAGCTATACTTTATACATGCATCAGCCATAGGAGGATATATATATATATACAAGGCATGGGTGTGACACCAATATCCGAGAGAGAGAGAGAGAGAGAGATTATTTGAGAAATAAGAGTCCCGGAAGTACAGTTGTTGCAGGGAGGGTGGGAAGCACATGCTTATGCAAGGAATGTCCTACAAAGCCCACGTAGTCGTGTGCTTTTCGATTCTCGGGTTGTGGGAAACACCATCATGCATGCCAAAGTCTCCAATTAATGCTATTTCTTTTTAATAATTACCTCTTAATTAAAAACATACAAACTCTTAATTCCATCTTTATTTACTCCTTTAATTATTAATTATTCTCTTTGTCCCAATAAAAGCCGTACTATACTTTTTCACACCAGATTAAAAAATACAATAAATATTATGTTAATCTATACATTTGTGTTGTATTTATTTCATTAAAAGTAATTGAACAATAATCTCTTATAAAAAACGATAAAATAGTAAAAAAAAAATTAAAAATTAAATAAAAGCAATATGTTTTGAGATATAAAAAAAATAATAAAAAAGAATTTTTTTATGAGACGGGGGGGGGGGTTATTAGTTACTACTAATATCAAATGTTTACATTGACTGATAATGTCATTATGCCATTCCATTCATATTTGAATGCATCTGGGAATTTAATTGCCAAAGAGAAGTACTACTTTTATATTAAACTATTTTAGTGTATAGGTTTTGCATATATATATTGCTTGGTTACTCTGCTTATTCCATATTAAGCAAGTCTCCTTTTAAATATAAGAGAGCTTTCTTGCACTTGTGTATGAAAAATAAGGTAGCATTAATTTTTTATTTTTTTTTCAAACCCGGTTGCTAATTAAACCACACATTGAAGTTGTTTCCAACTATTTATTAATTCAAGTGGCTTTTTGTCTCTTGGAGCTGGCGTGCCATCTATTTTTCAGGTGGCTTAGAAAGAAAGAAAGAGAAAAACCTAAATTCAATACATGTGCTAACTAGTTTAGAAGGTATAAAATAGCCTAACAATTTGGAATTTAATTACATCAACGGGAGCCCTATTTCGTGTTATGTGATTCAAAACTCCAAAAGAAACTGCCTTTTTTAGTAGGGAAAATAAATAAGTATGTATGTATGTAAAAAGCCTTCGGGAATATTATTAATTAATTAATTATTTATTTATGAGACAAAGAGGATGGATGGAATAGAACGTACCATCAGCATATGTATTTGAAAAGGGGCAAGACGCGTGGAATCTTTCAAGCTGCAAATGGGACCAAAATGAATAAAATCAGCTTGTTTTTTTTAGCTGTCTGATTTCCGCAATAATCCTGTAGGTTAGCTGTGCTATAAATTAAGAGTCTCGATATTTATAATCCTCCTGCTCCTGCAATTGTGGCTAAAAGGGACCTTTTTCGTGATATTCTAAAAAGAATGAGCCTTTTTAGTCATTTTCTCCTTGGAACATACCCTAAAGCCTAAAGGTGTTAATTAGCTGGATGACCCTTTAGCATTTCTCTCTTTTTATTGAAATTATTATTATTATTATTCCTATTCCCTTTTCCTCGATAGAAAACAGGTGGAACATAATATAATAATATTTCGTCTGTCTTAATTAACAAAGTCAAAAAAAATATTACCCTTCTAAGGAATATAGTATAATTATTATTTATTATCGTGGAGTAGTATTAATATTATTTAACATAACTGACTGACTGTCTGACCACCATCTCTCTTTATTTTCTTTTTTCTTTCTCTCTCTTCTGCAACTATTTCATCACCTCACAAGCTTCCAAACAAAGAGAATTAATGGAAAGTGAGATTTGCAAGTTTTATTCTCCTCGTTGTCCTTGGGTATGTTTACGATGAAACATCAAATAAAAACCCTTACCTGGTTAATGGGTGTCTCTCTCTCAATTGATTCCATTATTTTAGCACATGCCCATGGCAACATCAACTATAGATCTCTCTTCCCAATATTGTCCTAGTAACACTTACAGTCAGTTTCGCAGCCGTCTTCATATCCATGGCTTGCTTTGAGATCACGAACAAGAAGCATCATCTTCATCATCGATATACGCGGTTCGGGGTCCCAGCTTCTCCTTGGATATGACCATGGTTCCTGCTCGAAGTCTTTCTAAACAGCAACAGCAACAGCAACAGCATCAACTTTGTTATGGTAGTTATTCTGGTGGAGGTACTGGTGCTTATAATGAGAGTTTTGGTCTTATGAGCCGATTAGAAGGTTATGACTCTTGTGTTAGTGAAGCTTGCTTATTAGGATCTGATCTAGTGGTGGCTAATATTCCCATGGCTGAAGATGAATCAAGAACTAATAGTGTTAATAATGAAGCTGGCTCAAGCTCAAAAGATGTTCAAGAAGAGAGAGATGAAGGGTGGCTCCAATTGAGTATAGGGGGTCAAACAACAGCGACAACAACACCAACAAGCCATGAGAGCAAGCACTATCATCATCATCATCAACAACAACAACAACAACTAGTACTTGATCCTACAACTATAAGAGGAGGGTTGATTGAGCTTGATCTACTACCAGGTAGCATTAGTAGTATTTCACATCAAGCAAGACCTTTGAGTACTCCTATGTTTCATGTTCCTGATTTTAGAACTCCTCCAAGGCCGGTCATGAACATTGCTGCAAGCCATGCCACTAATTTTGGCACTACATCTTTATTCTTTCAACACCATCCAGCAGCAACTAGCTCAGCCTATCCTCTTCATCAAGAGATAAACTGGCCATTTAGGCCTATGTTGCATAATATAGCGACCGCCTCATCTTCATCTTCTCCGTCGTCCTCTTCTTCTTCTTTGATGCCATTGGGGCCCTATTTTTCGCGTCCGTTCCAAGTAAATAGTGGCATGGATGTTGCAGGACCGAGTTCCGACTTTAGAGTAATCGATCCTCCAAGAAGACCCCATTCTGGCATTTGGTTTTTGCTACAAGCGTCTCAAAATCAGTAAGTGCAAGAGAAAAAAAAAAAGGGTAGACAAACGAAGAAGCACATAGAAAGATTAGCCCCTCCATTTTGTTTTTGTTTTCATCTTTTGTTTGCTTAATTTCATTTAAAAATATTTTTTACATCCAATTAGCTGCTTTGTAATGTTTTGTTTTTCATGTCTAAATGCAGAACGAAAGAACCCTTCTTGCCTCAAATATCCAAGAGCTACCTGAGAATCAAGTAACATATTTTATCTTCTCTCGTTTTTTTTGTTTAATTTTTTTTTTTAGGGGGGGGGGGTTAATAAAGTTTAATATATTAATGGAATTGAAGAATCCTTTTTGTTCTGAGACTTAATTATTTTGCTTTTCTTTCGATATCTGAAACCTTAGGGATGGAAGGATGACAGTTCGGTTATTAATGAAGTATCTGGTTAACAAGCTTGGACTGGATAGCGAATCAGAGGTATTTAAAACCATCATTACATTTGTTTTTCTATTCCAATCAATGCATAAAAAGAAGTAGTTGATTGTACTGTTCTTCCTACCTTATTTTACACAACTCACTTCCTGAAGATTGGAAAATCACAGACAAATAGAAGAACCAGAAATAGGGAACGACCCTATCTTTCCAAATTACTAGTTTTAATTGCCCGAAAATGGACAAAGGTGGTGTTAGAGACATGACAGAAACAGCAGAACTAGATGCGTTTCTCTAGCGGTAAATATTGTGCCTGATAACTTGATATTTAGGTGAGAAGTATATTTCTAGGTAGCCAACTTCTCTTTTTGTATCATTAGGCCATAATCTATTCTTGCAATGATGGTCTAAGAACATAAATGTTTGTCTAAACTGGGTATTGAGTCTTCTAAACTGGTCATCAATTTGAAGTTTAGTTAGTTATAAATGTTTTCATTGACAAGATTAAATTAGAGGTGTAGGGTTTAAGTGCATTACTTTGGAGATAATGTAGACCTGCCACCTTCTTTCACATGACCCCCAAAATAAATTGAAATGAGTAGCCTTTCATCCTTCACAAATGGGTTTACTGTTTTAGACCATAACATTTAAGAAAGTAACGTCTCAATGATCCAGCATAAATAATGCATCCAACAATAAGAGAAAGCACAAACATGCATAAAGTGAAGTAAAGCACTAAAGCGCGCATACATACATATAAGCAGCTGGTGGGATGGGTTAAAATGCAAAACCTTGGAGAAGAAACCTAAGCCACTACTTTTCTCGCTGTTTTACTTCTTTCCTCCCCGTTTTAAGATAACTGGCTGTTGATACAAGTATTGCTAGGGAGGTCCGTATTTTTCTCGGGACATTAGACATAAACAAGGGTTAGTCTTGATTATCTCTAAGAATTGAGTATCGTAGAGGATTTGTCTTGATTATCTCTATTGATAATTAATGATATTCGTTTAAGGAAACTCTGATTGTGCTAGGTTGCCCTATTTGGAATAGGACTATTGATAGACATCTGATACTTATCTTATGAATTATAATATATATAGAAATTAAATTTTCCATCGTGCAACTAATTAAGAAAACTGCAATAGAAATGCGTTACTGTGCGTGCGTGCGTGCGTGTGTGTATATCAAGAATCATCAGTTAGTATATATATGTAGGAAGAGACATGCTCTAATATATAGAGTCTGGATTTCCTACTGTGTGTTTATCACAGAAATTAGAAAGAAAAAGAAAACAGATCATATTCTTGCTACACTGCAAATCGAATTTATTAATTATAACAGTAATCATAGGCTGCGTTCTGAAACACAGGATTAATATAGTTTTATTTAGGTTTTTCCCCTAATTTCCTGCACTCAATGACCTCCTACAAACAACTTTACCTTCTATTCGTCCATAGGCGATTGAACTTCAGCCTCAAAAAGCTGTTGTCTTTCAAACTGATTTAAAAAGAAATTCTGAAAACCATCTATTTTTGGATTATAATAAGATCATTATACTTTTCTATTTAATATTAATCCTAGTATAGACACTATTTATTTTCTTTAACATGCACGGCATTGTTAAGAAACGATCTGCTTCTATCATCATGCATGTGTACATCATAATTCACGTGCATTGTCTGTGGAATAATTATATACACATAGAAAGGTGTATGAGGTCTTGGAAGGATGCAGATAACGGACGTATCAAAGTGATGGACAATAGATTAACTTTGTATTTTGTCATTATTAGGGGCTACGCTGTTATATACAATATATATAATCCATGCAAGAGATGAATTTGATATCAGATTCAGTGCATGCGCAATTGTGTGTCCATCATTTACACAACGCTTCTCATGCACACTTCATCGAATACCCACTAGCTAGCTATATCCTTCGTTATTGTTATTACCATAATTAAAATAAAGTCCCTTATAAGATAGTAATTGAGTGCTCTCTATTTTTATGATTATTATCAATCGAGTATTGCTATGAAAAATATTCAGACTCGAGTTTTAATTAATTGCTTGAAATTCAGGTTTCCTGATCTCTAAGATATAATTAGTAAAATATTTTTTACTGCATCAAAAACACTTGAAGCTTTCTTGAATCATATATATAGATAATGAATCGACTAACTCACTTTAGGTCTTTTTAAAAGAGGGAAAATTCAGAAACCAGAAAAGATGCATATTCATATTTGTACATGGTGCATATATATATATATATGGCCACGGCTTGGGGGGGAGGAGAGTGTCCTTAGCGTATAAAAGGAGGGATTGTTGATTTATAAAGTGCCTATTTTCGTATGCAAATTTAGGGATTTAACACAGGCTTGCAGAATTATGTCCATGGACTAAATATTCTCTCCTTAACTCTCTCAGTGTGAGATGAACCTGTGGTCTTATTGTTTCTTATTATCCCTTCTGATTCTTTGGAAAATCATCAACTTCCATTGTGCACTGCAATAATATTGTGTGAAAACTTTTTCTAGAGCACAAAATGACACCCATATTGTTAGAGACAAGCACCATGCGTACTGATAAACCATTGAAAGATTTTAATATTAATTAGGGTTCAAAGTTAGTACAAAAGAAAAGCAACCG
Organism: Populus alba; assembly: GCF_005239225.2. Taxonomy (NCBI): domain Eukaryota; kingdom Viridiplantae; phylum Streptophyta; class Magnoliopsida; order Malpighiales; family Salicaceae; genus Populus; species Populus alba. The sequence goes on from NC_133284.1 coordinate 6,118,409, forward strand.
AAAGAAATCCTTATGCAGATCATTACAGCAAATGAAGTTAAAAAAAAAAAAAATTCGAATCAATGAGTTATTTTTAGGGAGCACTATGTTTTTTCATTTATATGAAAGCAAAAGGCTTTTTTTTTTTTTTTTTTATCACACAATTTTATTTTAGTATGATGTGCATCATATTGAACAAAACTAAAAATCTAAATGGCAATAGATCGTGATGCTTTAGGATGTAATAAATAGCTACTAATTAAAGCTGTAGCTTTGGCCATTTTTTTTCTTCTTTTTCTAGTTTATAGTTTCTACTCTTTAATTAGGTTATTTGAGTTTTCTAGACAAGTGATGTATATCACTATGGTGCTTACATGTCTTTTGTGGCTAACGGGGGAAAAAAAAATCACTGTACGCATGCCTATATGCTTTCACCACGTAGCACCTGCTCACTACTCATGAGTGTTCCATATAATTTAAGTAAAGAAAAACTAAAAAAAAAACTCTAATTCATAATCGAAAACATTTAGTCATAGAACTTGTCTTGTGCCAGTATTTTCTCAATCATATAGTAAAACCAACAAATTGAATTTAAGTAGAGTTCATGAGGGTCAGTTAGTGTTCCTTGTTCTATTAAAAGCGTGTGTATGTGTAGAGTAGGTCGTCCATTAGGCATGAAGAAACAGCACGCAAATTCTTTCTCTGAAAATTTTTCCCAGTTTGTATTATAGATGCAAATATTTTCATCTCATACCATTTCTTTTTTCTTTCTTTTTGATTGAAGACGATTAAAATAAAAGGCCAGTACATGATTACTTGATCTAGAGCCATCCATTGTCCCTTGTCTTCTACGGCAAGCAATGCTTAGGTTTGTTTGTAGGGTGACAAACAAGAAAGAGAAGAGAATGCCAAGACAGCGTATCATTAAAAAACTCGAACTCAGACCTGGAAATATATATATATATATATATATATATATATATATATATATATATATATATATATATATATATATATATATGAACCACGCAGTGTCAGTTGATTTCGCCATATTCCTTGTCCTAGGCGGTTACTACGTATAGCTTGTCTCTGTTGTCTTCGCTACCTACAACACACAAATATATATTAACACTCGTATATTTTGGGCTTGTTAGGTTGTAACATGACATGCTCAACATTCCATCTTGTTTTAAAATAATTTAGTTTTTGCGTATAAGTTTGTAATTAGGTCAACCCTTATAGGATGATTAATTTGGATTATTTCTGTTGCTGTCTTGCACTTCATGCCATGCCATGAAGTAAGGAGATATGCCGTTAACACAATATCCTATTTTATCAATCATGCCCAATCACAAACCCAACAACCAAAAACCGTCCGAACTCTTCTGTCTTTTTCCACTCTTGAAGCAGATTAAAAAGAAATTAAATAGCTTACAATATATATCTGTTTTATTTTCTTACCTAAACTAAACACATGTAATCACTAAACAATCATCCATGGCATAAACTATTGTAGTTATCTAGCAGATACGAGGACAAATTCAATGTTCTTCTTTGCTTTCATATACTATAATTAGCTAGCACATTTCGTGTTATACCATATTAGTTGTTATATACACATAGGCTGCAGGTCAACTTAATTATGCCATTGATTTGACAATTTCTTATTGGATTTGGTGTTGGATCCACCGCCAAGTGATTTTTATAAAACTTGTTTCATAAAGTTTCTTCTAGGAAGTAATTGGTTAATGCCGTCCAGAATATGCAAGACATCTTTAAAACAATGCATACAACTAAGTACCCAATGATTAAAAACTTCTTAAGTAGGCGCGAAAGACGAGGTCGAAGTTATAATTGCTTCTGAGGAGAATAATGAGGCCTAGCTAGCTAATAAGTTTTAGCTTAATTCAAGGAATATGTCCTCAAATCAATTTATTATTAAAAGTAAATCATAAAAACTCTTCAAAAATATCATAAAATTACAATAACCATCTAAAAATTTAGAGATATTACTCAATATAAGTAGATATTACAAAAACCTTGTTTATATCTTAAATAATATACCCTTTATAATCTTTAATCACTCATTTAATATATATTAAGAGCGTTTTGTTGAGTATAAAATGAGGTTTTTGTAATATTTTTAAATCTTGAATGATCGTTATAATTTTATAATATCTCAAAGGTTATTGTAATTTACCATATTATCTATAAGAATCTAGTTATGTACTCAGTCTTTTCATATATTATAGTATATATTTTTGTAATGATTTCCCATAATCTAATGGCTGGAAATTTCATTTAAGAAGGACGTATGTGCAAGCAATAGTCGAGGAGGGTAATAATCAATATATATGTAAGAAAGCCAAAAGGATGCCTTCATGTTGGGAAGGCTTCCTTCCTTTCTGAGTTTTTTTTATTTCTTAGCTAGCATTGACTTTAAGATATGTATAAGAACATCATCAACTTGGATGTGGATTGTCTTGGCATAGTTGACACTTGAATATTATTACTAACATAAGAAAAGGAAAAAGAAAAGCAGATACTAAAACATCAAAGGAAATCATATCGTAGGGCCTAAAAAATCACACGTGGACCATGTCATTATCGACCTCACCATCTCCAATCTGCATGCGTTATCTCTCCCTTTGGCCACGCTCTCGATCCCTTCTCTCAGCTCAGCTTTTACCCTTAGGTTCCTCTCTTTTTCATTAGGGATTGTTGTGCTTAAAAAGATCCCATCATCAAAAACACCTCAAGTGGTGCACTTTGATAGAAATATTAAACCCCATCTTCATCAACATCAACATCATCATCATCATCATCATCTACACCATCATCTCTCTCTAGCCAACCACAAAAAAAAGAACTCCACTAATAAAGAAAATCATAAGAAACCCACCCATATATCTAACGTTGGGGGAAAGCAATGCATGATCGAATAATCCACAGCAAAATTATTCCAAGTTGTTGAAAAAGAACAAAAACAAAAGGCATTAAAAGACAGATAAGCCTCCTCCACGAAAATGAATTCTGTATAGTTAGCTGGATGTGCATGCAAAATAAAATAAATAGATATATAATCCTTCATGATTAACATAATTAAGCTTTGTGTATTTGAAAAACTACCCAACAAATTATTAAAGGGTTTGGCCAGATTTTATCTATCTACACACACACACACACCAAGGATTGATAAAAAAATATCAAACACTATATATATATATATATACTTGGTGGAAGAATATTGGCCTTGTTACATGTAATGTATCAATAATAGGTCGACTAAGCAACGTGAGGTAGACGTGCATGACATGAGATTGATGAATAGTTAGGTTCTGTAGTTTATTTTGCCGTGGTTTCCGGATCCATTACTAATTTTCTTTTTAGAGTATGGTTACTGGTTAGATTATAAAATCTTTGATGCTACTGTATATTATTATTATTATAATAATAATAATAATAAAATAAAGTCTATGGGCTCATGATTTTGCCTTACGAGCAAAGACTAGGTGGGTCCCGTAATGATTAAACCCGGGCAGTTTTCGAGATCGTGGGTGAAGGGACGGGCAGCCCCAGAGGGTGGATTGTCATGGCTGACCGCTGACCGTAGTAGTTTTTGTTGCGCCTTGGAATTTTATGGGTAAAGTAGACGTTACAGGGATATATATACATTATGGGACTATGGGGAAGACGTAAGCTAGAGACAAAGCATGACTTCAAATACATTTTTTTGTTTTTTTTATATGAATATCAAAAAACAAAAGCTTCAACTTCAAATTTCAAATACATCATTTTTTTTTATTAATAGTATATTATTCCATGTTTATTTTTTTAAAGTTTTTTTTGATTAATTTTTTAAAATATTTTTGGATGATTTTAATATCTTAATATTACAAATTTAAAAATATTTATTTTTATATATTTTTAATAAAAAAATATTTTAAAGATTATTACCCACCACAAATCTAAAAACACACTAAATCACCACTAAACTCTATTAAAAAGGAAAGGGAAAAAAATAAAATGAAGTCACCACTTGCTAGCTTGCTTGCATGAGTTGCATCTATACTTGGATGCTCGCATCTTTCGTTACTTCCAAGTGAAACTTGGTGTTACGCACCTAGCTAAATGCTTACAAAAGGGTTTTTAAAAAATTAACTTAGAAATCGAGATGAGTAATTTCTAGCTAGCTAGACCAATCGGGGATTAGCATAGTCATGATGCTCTCCCTCATCAGACAAGGAGAGAATTAGAGGAACTGGCGTCTTCCTGTTTTGTCTACTTAGTATTTGAAAGTAAAAATAAAAAGAGGTGAGCAAGGATGTAGATGGGTTTTTCTTTTGGATCGTTCTTCTTTCGACTATTTAATACCTTAAAAAAAAAAAAAAAAAACAATACATTTGATGTAGATATGGTTTAAGGTTTCAGCTATTAATTCGAAGTGATGACTGGATATTCTTATAATATTTACTTTTCATGCTAACTTTTTTTTGTTTTTGTTTTTGTTTTTTTGTTGACGATTGTGATTTGATAAAAGCAGATAGAGATAACCTGTAGAGGGCAACAGCTTGTACCTTTCTTGACGTTGCAGCATGTAAGGGATAACATATGGAGCCCAAGAGATGCACTCACTTTGCTTCCAGAATCCTCAACCACAGATCATGTCATGGTGCTGCACTATGGTAGAAGTGCTTAAAAGCCCCCAAACATTTCTCATTATTTAATTCTCACCTGTATCATTGTTAAGCTATCATGCACTCGTTTCTTCCTCTTTTTTTCTTTTATTTTTTCGGCTTTTAGGCTCTGTTATTTATTTTTCCTTTTCTTTTCTAATTCACTTCTCTAATTGGAGAAAATAGTTTGGAATACCCGTGAGATGAGGTTTACAATTTCGGAGCAAATAACATGACCCAAAGTGTATTCCCAGGCTATGCCGCTTGATCGATATTTAATTATTTTGAGAATGAGATTATTATTTTTTCTATGAGATATATTTGACATTAAAAAAATATTTCAGAACAGAATAATCCTATTAAAATTTTTGAAGTCTAGCACTAAAAAAATGACATGGCTGCCTTATTGACATCAGGCATGTTTGTCAGACTGTTAATTAAGCACCGTGATCCGTCAGCATTCCGATGAAGCGCCGGGCTTTCGTATCCATATGCCAGGCATCAAGGGCTGTGAACTCATACTCGTGTAAAAATTACAAGGATTTGAAAGAGGCAAGAGGATGGTCTGAAAGCCGGAGAACCACCTCCCTAATCAAGCAATCCTCCACGCCATTGCCCCCCAAATAAATTCTTCCCAGGGCATCCAGTTTTAAAGTTAATTGCATTAATCAAACTCATGCATAACCATAAACTTTTTTATGCCTACACAGAACAATTCAACGTACAATCGACAACTCCCAACAGATAGCAGTGAACGCCCACAAGAGCATAGCAAGGAGGCAACTTGTTTGAAAAACCTGAGCAAATCCATGACCTACGCACACATGTAATCCTGCAAGGAGCACATACATTTTAAGATTTGTTTATCTTGGGGATTAAGATTATCACAGGTTCGGGACACAAATGCAATCCTCTTAATTGTTATTTTGAAATAATGTAATTAGACAGCTAGAATTGAAAACAATTAAACCAAAGAGAACACATCGCAAAGAAAGCGAAGCGAAGCAAAGGCATATATGCTCTACCAGAACTTCAGTAGCATCCCCCAGAAATATTGCAAACGTCAGTGTCAAACTGTAAACAATACATGTAAAAACCATGTCAAAGAACATTAAAGCCAGAAGTCCACAGCTCCAATTAGGTTCTGCATTCCTCGTGTTCGATATTCATTCCCGCATTATATACACAGAACTGCTACTCAGCTCTTCCACATCATTTAGATCACGTGTTACAGAGGCAAGTCTTGAATATTGCAGAAATCTTCGTAGTTCACTAGTTCATCACTTGCTTCATTCTTTAAACTCTAATATTCCACCAATCAGACATTCTTCAGAACTACATATCCACTTTGGCTACTTATTACAAACCTTGAACTTCAAATCAATGTACAATGTTCAGAAAAGCCAAAGGACTGCTTACAGTTTAAGCCAAATACACCAAAAATAGCATTGCAGAATGAAATGAAAGCGCGATTAATTTGAACTATGCACAAATTTCTTTAAGAGGGTTAATGCTTCAGCGGTTGAACCCTTCATCATTTAAGAAAAGGACATGATCTGTACCGCCCACTATCAACATATAACAAGCAGGGACCTTAGAATCTTTAGCATGCTGTTCTAGTGAGAGCAAAAGGACAAGAGCCAGACCCCCACAAGATAAGATGCATGAAAGGAAATCCATCCAATATAACATTTAACCAAACTACAGAAGCAATATGTGCAATTATTAGAAAACTTATAATACCGACAGAACAAGGGAAGAAAGCCACTAAAACCTTATTAAACTTGAGAAACGAACCAATAAAAAAGAATGGAAAACTTGCTACGGCTTGATCAAGTTGAAATTTAAGATTGAAAGTACTTCAATCTTAAGGTAGGTTTATGATAGGTAGACCCAAATTATAGATGGATCAGCACAAGCAATTAGCACCTTAAGATAGAATAAAAGGTTTCTTATTTTAGCACTCACATACAAAGAATAGTCGATTACAGCATGCTGTTTCCAGCAATGGGTAGCAATAATTCTATCTAACATCAAAGATCAGTTCAAGAAGGAACTATCATTCCAGAAGAGGGCAAAAACAACACATTTATGTGTGCAATGCATGGAGTTCTTCATTCAGAACCGATTCTTAACTTCCCATACCACAAGCCAGCACATTATGTATTAGGAGTCCATTTGGCATGACTTTTACAAATTGAATTAAGTTGCTGTTGACTTTTGACTCAAAGAAAAGTCACAATTATGTTTGCTCAAAAATAACTTCAATAACAAAAATTTCTTATAAATTTGAGTCAAGATTTTGCTTTATCAAAAGTTAAACTTTGTAACCTTCAACTTTTTGATTCTACGTTTTGCCATCACCATTATTCAAAGAAATTGCTTTGTGTTTCGAAAAAACATACTTCTATCTTGAATTATTTGTATCACAAGTATTCTACAAAGAAGATAAACTTATGAGAAGATATTGTCCCAGTACCATTCTACCTTGTCAAGACCACACCAAACCTTGAGCTGTTCATTAACTGAAGTGTAACTCATGAAAGAGAGTTAACAATTGAGGCATAACTATTGACTTAAGAAAGACATAGACAAATAGTTTTATCCTAAAATGTTCTTGCAAACCCATGAGTTGTCTCAAACATGAGATGGCAGTTTTACTTCTCTAAGACAAATTATATTGGATCAACAATAGATTCATCCTACATGACATAAACAAGGTACAATCAATCCTATTGCTCAGATAAAAGTGGCAGTAGATTCAGAAATTTGTTAAATTAAAAATTTCCTTAAGCAAGAGGATCATCCCAACACCAGAATAATGTTTCAACAGAACAGAAAAATTGGCTAACTGGTCAACATGTATGACATGTGCCAAAGCAGAATGCAGTACAAACATGATCAGGATGCACCATCATTCTGGACTTAAACTAGAAAACGAGCCAATGAAGCCAAAGCGGTAGATAAAAAAGAGATGTCAGCCCCTCACAGTGAACAGGGTAAATACTCGGCATAAATGACAAATCCAAACAGATTCCAGACCCTGATTCCTATTACGGTTTCGGACAAGAAAGAGGCTTGGCATCAGTGTGCTTAAGTTTTGAGAGAGCAAAGACATAAGTGTTAAAGGGGGAGGGGGTGGGAAAGAGATGAGAGTGAATACGCAGATTATTTGGAAATTTGCAGCCACTCAAGAATCATGAATTCACCCAATGAGAGAGACGGTGTCCAGTTTCAAGAATCACATGACTATGCTACTATAGTCCAGTTTCAAGAATCACAAGACTATGATACTATTCATGCTAGTACTTGGCTTTATCTACCTCATCTTAAGCCCTAAACTTTATGCTTATGTGTGGTTGACATGAAGAAGCTGCCATCAAAGTGCAGCAGAGTTGATCAGTGATAGCAACAAAGCATACAAAAGTTTAACCTTAGTGACAGAGGACCAGTATGGTAAGTGACACAAACGCACAACCTTAATAACAAAAAAATTTACCACTCAAACACAAGCATTATGTCAAGAAAATAAATAGCAACCAATCAACTCAATCTCCAAACGAAGAAAGGTATAGTTATTAATATTTAAACCAACTCCACCACAAATAGACAGTGAAACTATTCGGCAATAACTATATCAGGAAAGTATATCATGTAGAAAGGCAAGCTACATGACATTGCTAAGAAAGAAATATCTTGAAATATGAGCAACATGTACTCGTCCAACATGTATAATATTAGTCAATAAACATTATCTTTCCATCTTTGTAATCTAATAAACATTAACCTGAATGGATTTTGAAATGACAAATACTATCAAACATGTCAAATTGCAAGATTAAAGAAATGGGAACATCACAAGCAAGAAATCAATAACAAGAAACCGCCAATTGATACCCAGACTATATCATCGTTATTATTAGTCAAAAAAGATAGCTCAAACCATCTCAGGCATGCATTTTTATCTATTATCACAATTCATCCATGACCGAGGTTTTTTTACTCAAAAAAGAAAGTTACATCAATTACTCTAAAAGATATAAACCAAAAAAAAAAAAGAGAGAGTTCAAAACTCACTGAAACCCCTTTCTAAGCTTCTGAATCGCGGAGTACAGTTTCCTTCTCGAACCAACTGCATTTATTCCCATATCTTTCAAATCCTCTAATGTCAATAACGGCAACACTTGATCATCCACTTCATGTATCTCAAAAACAGGGGCGTATCGACTTAACCCTAACTCAATCAACCAAGTCCTCACGCCTTCCCATTTTCGCTCCGAATTATCATCATTCTCCATTTCTATTCCTTCATTTTCCCTACTCTCTGTAACCCTAACTCGACCAGAACCCGTGCCTGTTCTCCGATTCCCTTGCCAGAAATCTAAAGCAACATTTTCAACAGAATGCACCGGACTTTGATCTTTTAAAGGACTATCAGAATCAAGATCGAATTCCCGAACAAACCCTTCCTCTCCATTTGAATTCTCCAAATTAGTATCTCCTTCATCGATTCTAGAATTCGATGAAATCCAATTCGATCTCATTCTCTTCGTTGGACCTCTCTTCGCTTTCCTTCTATGACCGAATTCGACAAGATTTAGCTCTCCGTTTTGATTATTGTTAGGGAGCTCGTGTTCTTCAATTTCGTTGCTGTTTCCGTTAACGAGATGGGTTAAAGAACGAGCTTTGATTGATTTTGAGGAGTCTTTAGGGATGCGCCACGTGTGGTGTTGCTGCAGCTGCTTTGTTGACCGTCGCACGTGCGTTTCATGTGCTGTTTGGTGATGGTGGTCCCCGATCTCACCGAGACGGACGCTTGGTCGACGTTGCCGTTTTGTTATTGGTGGTGGTGGCCCATGGTTTTCTGATTCAGCTAGGGCTAGAGCTGTTGTTGTTGCAGTTGTGGTGGGGTCTATGGCGGCGGATGCTGTGGTGGTGGTGGTGGTGGCGGAGGCGGCGGCGGTGATTGGGCCATCCGGTGGAAGTAACTCGGCGGCCATTTTTTTTATGAGAGAGAAGATAGAGAGTGTAAGCCTGTCTGGACGGAAGTGCGCGTAGGATAAGGGTTTGGATAGGGGAATCTGGTGGTTTCAGGAGTATGGTGTGTTTGTATTCTGGACCGTTCGATGAGGTTTATTGTGAACTGTTGCTTCCTGACAAATGCTAAGGCCCATCTTGACGTTCATATAGGAAGTTGCTTCGCTAGGCCCATCTTGACGTTCATATAGGAAGTTGCTTCGCTAGGCCCATCTTGACGTTCTTTCAAAGATTTTATATTTAATTATGATTCTCATATTATTCCCTTGATATATCTAAAAATTAGTGGATTTTAGTTTCTCTTAGTTTCTTAAAACAACCTTTCATCTTAATTTTTTGAGTGTAAGTTTTCCCATCTAGTCTATAATTGTAATTTATTTTATACTACTATAATTGTAAATCATGACTGAATTTAAATGAAATTACAATCGTAGTAATTGTAAATCTTTTTTTAAAAAATAATTTTACTATAATCATTAACGTAATGAGATGCTCTAAACCTTTGCTAAAAATTATAGCAATTAATAAAAATAAAAATTATATCATAATAACTCTTTAATTTAAGAAAAAATATTTTAGGCAAAAAAAAACTTCAAATAATATAAGTTATAAGAGTTACATAATAAAACTTGTTGTAAAGTTGTTTTATAAGAAGAAAATAATAAATAACAAATTCTCAAATGTATTGTTAGGATATTATAAGAAAATATGATAAAATACAAACTTGAAAAAAAAAATTAAAAACTCAACATCTTGATATAACAAAAAATATCATATAATTTATCTGCACTACTCTTTCAACTATTTTCTGCAAACCAAGCGCTCGTATGGCGCACCAGAAAGTGGAAGGGCGTGGTAAGGTTTTATCAACTATTTACACGCGGCTTGCAGCCACTAGGCTCGTCTAGCTCAGTTGGTAGAGCACAAGGCTCTTAACCTTGTGGCCTTTTTTTTTTTTTCCCATTCATTCCCATGCTTCCGATTCCAAGGGCGCCAAAGATAGTTCAAATATTAGAATGGTATGGCGATTAAAATCATGTTTCGTAATTTTTAAAAAATATATATTTAAAATTAATTTTTTTAGTGTTTTCGAATAGTTTTAATATAATAATATCAAAAATAATTTGTTAAATATATATATATATATATATATTATTATTTTCATGTATTTTTAAACCAAAAATACTTTAAAAAAACAATTGTTACTACACTTTAAAACATTATCTAAAAGAAGTTAGTTTCAGTTCTTTTTATTTATTTATTTTTCAAATTGAATCATTTTTAGCTTTTTTTTTCTCTCAGTTACATCCGTTAATATTAATGGAATTTTGAATTGATATTTAAAATTTATTTTAGTTTATTTTCTATAAAAATATTATAATCTCAAACAAACATCCTAGTATTTAGTTGATACTAAATTTTATGAATATCTATTTTTTTTATCATATCATTAAATAAAAAATAAATAAACAAATAACCAAATAAAGTTGTTAAACTTATTGGAGTTCATGATTTGAATCATAGGTTTAGCAAGTTAAGTCCAAAGCCCGAGTCGATACAATATATCACTATCTCAATATTAACAAAAAAATCAACTTTATTTTTTTAAAAAAACCAAACTATATTTTTTTATTGGTCGTTCGAGTTGCCTTTAAACCTGTAAGTCGACTTGTTCATGTTGAGGCAACTCCTATATATTTTAATTTTAAACCTAAACTAAGCAAGAAGTTAGGTCAAGAGATTTCAAGGTTGATGCACTAGGTTGAATCTTTTTTATTTTTTTACTTTTTTTTTTAAATTCCATCCTCCAAATTCTTTTCTTACTTTTGAATCTTTTTTTTTTAATTATCCTTCAATATTTAATTGATTTTAAATAAGTTTTCATAATTTGTTTCAGTTTGCTTTTTTATAAAGTTATTAAAATCTCAAACAAATATTCTAGTATTTGATTTGCATTTAATTTTATGAGTGTTTATTTTTATTATCATATTATTAAGTAAAAAAAATATTTTTTTAAAAAAATCAAGTTGTTAAACCTAGTAGGGTTCATGATCTATAACGGGTTAAGTCACAAAACCCGAGGTGCTCTAATATATTGTCATCTCGATTTTAAAATAAAAAAAATATCATCTTGAATTTCTTTAAAGCCAAATCATGCTTTTTACAGCTCATCTAAGTTTTTTTTAGACCTACTAAGTTGACTAAGTCATATCCAAACAACTCTTACCAGGGTTAGACATGAAGTCATGCTTAAAAGTTTTAAGATTTACCTGTTAGATCGGGTTTTATAACAACATCAAATAGTTTCTTGTTGCTTGAACATCTTTTTTCCATGTTCAAAATTTTTTTATCCTACGTGCTGTCATAATCCAAATTTTTATCCCTAGAAAATTGTTTTACAAAAATATATTTTTGATTAAAAAAACCAAAAAAAATATAAAATTTAAAATCTAAAAATATTTTTGGGATATGAGAAGATAAACATTTAAGCTACAACAGGTCAAAAAGCTAGAAAAATAGTTAGATTGTGGTATTTTGACAAGATAAGCTAAAGAAAGACTTAATAGAAAGAAAGTTAAGGTTGAAATCCAAGCTTAACCAAAATTAAAAGAATTAATTAAGTTTAAAGACTTAATTAAAATTTTAACATGTTTAATTGACTTAATTAAAGCAAAAATCAAGTTTGAAAGTCAATTAAGCAAATATTAGAAGAATTAATTAAGTTTAAGGATTTAATTAAACTTCTAATAAGTTTTGTAGATTCTACCAAAGACTCAATTGAAGAAAAAACAAGTTTAGAGGCGTAATTTAGATCAATTCACAATTATTAGAATATTAGGGACACAATTGAAACTTTGAAAGGCTAAATTAGTGTAATTAGGGGCTTAATTGAAATAAATTTTTAAGTATGAAGTTTAATTAAGGACTACATTGGAGAAATTCAAAGCCAAAGGACCTCTTTGTAAAAAGCGTTGAAATTTAAGAATCCAATTGAAGAAGGTTAAAGGTGAAATTGCAAGGAGTTCAAAAAATTAATACTGATTAGGGGCTCCATTTCAAAGTTTTAAAGGTTCAAATACTAGATTGAAAAAAAAAAAAAAAACTATAATTTCACTATTCATTATCTTCTTCCCATTAAAACAAAAGGAAAAAACAAAAAAAAGCTCAAATGCTCACCTTTCAGCTCTAATTTCTCTCTCATTTCTTCACCACACCACACAAATATTATATAAACTTACATTATGGTATTTTTACTTCACTCTAATCTAAAATTTCATCTCTTAATGCACTAAAAACACCTGCAAATTATCTCTCAAAAACACTACTTGACATGTTTTTTCTGTAAAAACAATCTTGTTTTTTCTATTTGTCAGCTGCAGAGCAATACAAACATTTATCCTTAGCTTCAATCAATAACCAAGATCTATTCTCGAACATCAATGGTTTAAGATAATCCAGCTCATAAGATCTATATCCTTCTCCTTTGTATTATAAAATAGCTCAAAAACCCTAACACAAGCAGCTGGAGGGGCCGGATGGAGATCAACACTGCCATGAATATTAGATTATTCTTCTTTGTCTTATAATAAATAGCTCAAAAACCCTAACCCAAGCAGCTGAAGGGGAGGGAGATGAACAATGCCATAAACATTATCTCTTAGTCCAGACCGCAGTAGCCTTACTCCTTAATCTTTTCAGCCTGAAACAAACTTAGAAACAGCCCTGATAATATCTCCTTCCATACAGCCACAGTGATACAAGCCACCATGGACCTTCTTCAGCTTTCAAAAGTGAAAAATGAAAAATGAAAAATGAAAAATGAAAAATGAAAAAGAAAAGAAAAAAGAATGACCCATTCTTCTAAGGAAACCATGACCTGACCCTCGTCTTTCCCCCTTCACCTCTCAAGAACAAACTATATATTTTCCTGAAGCGTACGTTGCTCTTTCTCCACGACTAACGGTTTAAGTAGTTACAACATGTTTTCTTCTCTGTTCATGGCTTCACAAGCATCTGCTTGCAGAGTCCATGCCAACCAAACTGCAGCACACATCCTTCTCTTTCCACGACATCAACAGCACTGGGGTTTTGGTCATAATCAACAATTGATTCTTGCCAACTATGAGCAATAGTTCATGACTCAACCGTGAACAGTAGCAGGGTTTCTCATCCCTAACAGCAAGGTCACCGTCAGCAACAACCGGCATCTATCCTCAAAAAACATGCAACAGTCAACATCTCTCTGCACTGTGAGCTTCAATCACGCCATCAGCATCACTAGTTCCATCAACTGTTAAATTTGGTAGTGCATCGCGACTAGTATCATGACCAGCAGCTCATCTCAGCAAATCAGTAGCTCATCACGGTGGTGACTGGTTTTTGGAGAGGAGCAGAAACATTCCTCAGCAACTCAGCCTCAGCCACTTCTGACCACCACCAGCGGATTTGTTCTTCTCAATCACGCCAGAAGAGGTTGTGCACCTCATTCCAACAGCTGCATAACAATTTCAACCGTGAGCATGAAGCCAGGGTCTCTTCTCAGCACTGTGAACAGTTCCTCAACAGTAGCAGCATTAGTGGTTGTCCTCCCAGCCAATAGCAACATCTCCTTCCTCAGTAGATCAGAAACCCAATCGGTCAACCAGTTACCAATAGAATTCCAATCGGTCGACCGGTAGCAGCAAAGTTCTCCTGAGCAGCAGCAACATCTCGCGGACAACAAAGATGTAAGAATCTCACCAATACTCTGGCAAGTTGGTTCCAACACCAGACCGACGCCATCCACTCCAGCAACTCAAGGCCATGTAAGGTTTCTCGCCTACTTCCTCAAGTTATATGCTATTTTTGGATTAGTTTTAGTTGCTGCTTGATAATAGGTACTGTGGATTGATATGAGAATGTGGATGATATGAGAATAAAGCTTGTTGTTGTAACCCAATTTTGGCTCTTTGATTTTTAATTTAATTTTTACAGGGTTTAAAATGTAAAATTAAAAAATTAGAGATTTATTTCAATGAAAAGTATGATTTATGAACTTGCGTGAAAATTAAGGACTACAATGTGCTTTCGTCATTCTATCTTTATCTTCAAGATAATCCCTATCTTCAAGATAATGATAGTTATCCGCTTTCAAATTTAATTCTTAATCAAATTCAAACTTCAAAAAAGAGAATGAGTTTGATTGAAACTTAGTTTCTCAGACGTGAAGGGACTCTAGCATTATAAATACAGATCTCAGGGTATGAAAAAAAAAAAAAAAAAAAAAGAGGAAAAACCCTAAAAAAAAGACCCCAGAGGAGGTCATTACCAGAAATCCTAAAAGAGAGAAACATGAAAAAGAAGAGGGTGGTGAACCCTATACTAGCCATCGCCCCCCTCAACCCTTTTTTTTAGCCTAGTCTTACTCGACTTCGCCTTTAGCAGCGGCATGCCTAGGTAAGTTTCCTTCCTTCCTTGCTAAAATAATTAATTGGTTACTGTTGCGTGCATGTGTGAACCTTTCACGTATGGCTAGGCTAGATCCAGCCCAAAAAGAAAAAGAAAAAAAAAAGAATGGGCAGAGTCTGGGCTTTAGGCCTAACCGACCCAAATTGTGTTTGCTAAGGGTGTGCTTGGCAAAACATACCCTTATACTTTGGCCATAATTTTTATGCCCATTCTAATTTGATATTTGACCAAATGAACCCCTTTTCGAGTACAGAAAATTCCAAAAATATTTATAGCCTTCGTAGATTTATTTGTGAGCCCCTCGCACTTTGTTTTATTTTTTTTCTTTGTGTTTGTATTTTTTGTAGATGTGCTCAATTTGTGGACTATTATTGTTAAATGCAAATATGTTATGCAATGTTTTTTTTTACTTCCATCTAAAAAAGGCAAATAATAACAAAGGATAAAAAAAAAATGACATAGAAAAGTTCTTCTTCAAATTCATTTTTTGCGAAAATATTCACTAACGCCAAAGTCGGGAGTATCGTATTTTTGGATTTGTGTGATATTTACTAACACCAAAGTTTAAAATATTCATAGGAATTGTTCACTGACGCTAGAGTCAGGAACATGAAAAGAAGAATAAAAAAATGGGAAAAAGGAGAACAAATTCTTAGTAATTTTAGACAAAACCAGCAATGCAGCCTATCTTGGGTAAGACGCTTAAAGGGTGATAACATCTTCCCTTTTGCGTAACCAGTCCCGTACCATAGAATCTTTATTGACCAATTAGGGTTCTTAGTGATCATAATACTAGGTGGTAACTCCTTAAACAAGACATTTTCTCTTAAAACAACAAGATGTCAGATATCTATTCCTTTTCTAATCAAGTGATAATTTTTTAATTGGTCGCCGCGATGTCCAGGTGTGACACTTGTAACTAAAAAGGCATGTTGTGTATGTAGTTTTTGGGTAAAGCAATATGAATTATAAGCAAAAGTTATATGTTTCACTTAAATCCAACAAGAAAGAAGCCTGGCATTTCGTTTTTGTTTTTCTTATTAATTAGAACCACTTGTTTTTATTGATTAATTTCTTTACGGGCCATGCTCATTAGTTTGGCATATTTGCTCTTTGGGTTGCTTTGGGTTGATTCCTAGGTTAAATACATTTTTGCCTAATAAAATTTGTGGTTCTTTAATTTGGGTTTCATTTTTTGTTTTGAGTTCATGCATTTTTTTTTTATAGGATTTTTAGTTTTGAGTTTGGCTATTATGACTGGGCTAAGCCTTTAAGTGCTCGTTTGGTAATATGGTTGCGGGTGAGGTTCACCGCAACCATGCTAATAAACATTTGGTAATCAAAATAAAAGTGCTTTCAACGGGTAGGACCCACATGACACCGCAAGTTTCGAAGAAGCAACATCTCATCTGAGAGAAACCTCAACAGTGGAGCATAGCTCCACTGTAGCGTTGTTCACTAAAGTTAACAGTGCAAGTGCATTGTAATTCATTCGCAATGTTCCGTGAACAGTTTTTTTTTGTTTTTTTATATTTCAAAAAACCAGTGCGAGTGAATTAATTCACTCGCATTGTTCACATGAAAAGTTTAGTTTTTTTTTTCTTCTGAAAAACCAGCGCAATTAAGTGATTTCACTCGTACTATTCACATGAACGTGAACAATATTTTTTTTTTGTTAAAAAAATTAGTTTAAGATGAATTAAATTTACTCGTACTGTAATCTCAATTTTATTCTTGATAATATTTTATCTAATTTTATTGCACGCTCAACAAATCATGAAAATTGTAGTTCTTGTTGAATGAATTTTGTACGTAATGAAATTGTAATTTTTTTTAAAAAAAAAATTAAGTTTTACTCAAAAAACTAGTAATTAATATTATTTAATAACACTATATAAATTAGAAGGATATCGCATGATGACGTAGCATTTGTGGAATTTGATCGCAATTCCAATTATGTTCTTGTCGGGTCCAACCCAGTTAAAAAAATTCAGTTTTTATTTTTATTTTAATTGTGTTCTTTTCAAAAATTAGAAGGAGATCGCTTGATGACGTAACAAAAAATTCAGTTTTTATTGTTGCGTACTTAAGAAACCATGAAAAATATAGTCATTGTTGGATAGATTTCGTATGTGATGACATTACATATAGTTTAATGAAATAATAAAAAATATTTGATATCAATATTATTTATTTCATGATGTAATAATAGTAGTTAAATCTACAATATTTAAATTAAAAATATTTTTTAATTATTTTATAACCTCAATTTGAAAATCATATTTTTAATCAAACACATTAAACTATTTTTTATTCAACTTCAATTTCAACACAGTTTTAACCAAACATATATTTTTTCAAATCAACCTCAACTAAAAGTATTTTTTATAAAACAACTTTTTTAAAACCATAACTACAATAGCAATCGCAATACCAAACACACTAAGTACCTAAGAGAAAATAATGCAACTTTTAGGTCATTAAGGTTTGTTTGGCAAACAGGTTCTAAGAAAAATTCCAAGCCTTATATTTCTTCTTTTTTTAAAGTGTTTTTGCAAAATATAATCTTAGTTAATTTCTAATTAAATTTAAGGATGTACTTTACAATTAGTTTTCAGTTTCGCATATTTTTTACCCTCTTGTATTTAAAATTTGAAATTATTATCAACACATAAGGTGATTTTTGGTATTAAATGAATTGTTTTCCCTCCACAAAACAACAAAAATTTTTCTACCAAAAATAATACATCTAAATATTTTTTTGCATATAACTAAGTCTCTAAAAAATAAATCATATTTGGATAATTTAGCATATTAAAAAAATCACAATTTTTTTTTATTTTGTATGCATATTGGATTTGATAAATAATTAGATGATTAAAGCCATGAAAAACTTGTTCTAGATTCTAAAAATATCAAAAAAAATTATTTTTGTTTCTTTAAATATTCAGGGTTATGAACTTATATGTGAGATATATATCAAATATTAAAACATAATTTTTCCTTTTTGTTTTAACTATAGAATGGCTAAGCTTTACTCATGAAGTCAAGGTCTACTTTACTAGGGTGTGCTAATTTTAATTAATAAACAGACTAACGATTAAAAACAAATAATAATACCTTAGAAAACAAATAAATAAACAATGCAGATTACATAAGATAAAGTATAATATCAGTGATACATTTCCCTTATATATAATTAGTCTCTTTATCCAGACTGAGATCAATTAAGGTTTTTAAACCAAAATATTATATAGCTACTCTTAACTCGTTTATTAATAAAAAAAAAATTCATATTATTTTAACCATCATCAGAAAATCCTGATCAATAAAAATAATTGTCGTGATATTACAACACGTGTAAACTAGTGCGAGCTAGTAAACTAATGGATATTACATATATTAGACCATGCATGGTTTAAATCTGAATGTTTAATTATCAGTTTTATATATATATATATATATATATTATATATATATATATGAACCAAAATTTTTGAATTGCATCTAACACTATCAAAAAGTTTGAATTTATATATTTTGATCTGATTCATAGACTAATATATTTATAAAAAGCAAAAACCAAAATCAATAAAGGGGAAGTTTTTCGTAACCCGTTTTGACCATTTTCCAGTATATTTTTTAAAAAATAAAAATTAAAGAGTAAAGTAATGGTAAAGGAAAAGAGTGACCAAAATAAATATAAAACTTTGATTCTTTTCAACCATAAAAGTGGAATAAGAAGAATAGGAGATTAGTGATTGTGTGTAATCAACTCATTGGCTAAATAACATTATCACTAATAAATGTTTATATCAATAATGACACTTTTAAAAAACAATTATTTTAAACATTCCACCATAACTTTCAAAGCAAAGTTATACATAGGGAATTCTGAATCTTAGAGGACCACATGATCTAAAACCAAAGAATTACAACGAAATATAACAAATTAACTTCCAAAATCACGCGAACCAATTGAATTTGTATCACAACTCATGGAACGCAATCTAGATAATGAGGAACTTGAAAATAAGAGGCATTTCTGCAGGTAATGTTTGACATCTGATATTCCACTAGAAATAAGAGTTGCTAGTTTCCTGAAAAGTGGTCAGTATCGAAATTAAGAACGTAGTTGTTATGATTGTTTGCCTTGCATTTGAGGAGCACTTAAAAAGTTGTTTGCTGGGAGTACGTGAGGTGTGGCTGCAACAGTGAATTGGGTGCATCTGATGTCTCAACGAAAGAAGAGAGCTGGGAGGATCCAGATTCTAGATCAGACGGCAACTGAAGTTCCGAGCTAAATAGCTCCTGGAATTGGCACGTTAATGAAGGAGTCATCAGTCATACTATAGGAGAAGCTTTTAAATAATATGATTCAAAATTCAATGGCTTTTAAATAGCATGGTAGATAAATATTTACCTGCCATGCTTGTGTCTCCATATTGTGGCTCACTTTAAAGTCATTAATGACCATTTCATTAACCAAAGCAAGTTCTGCTTCAAGTGACTGAACAGTAAGAGAGTTAATGAGACAGGTAACTGGGGATGGTTAGATTTGAATGAAGATTAAGCAGTGTCTTCGTTAATTCTTACCCCGACTCGATCCTTTAGCGACTGGACATATCTGACTATCTCATCCAGTATGAGAGCCTTGCCGGTTATCTGTTAGTTATATGACAACCCATTAACATGTATATCTGAATAATCTCAGTATTAGCAGATGACACGAAAGTGTGTTTTTACCTGGTCGCATCCAGGAACCAGAGATTGCAAAAGCTTCATCTTCGCACTGATTCTCTCTCTTCTCACCTACAAAACCATGTTTCCCAAAAACAAGAAATAAAACAATTTGGCCGCTAATTCATGAAAAGCTAGCAGGTTCCATCAATCAGTGCTTTAATTAATTACCCTCTCAGCAAGGCTGTGCCTGTCTGTTGCTTCACCCCTTCTTGCCCTGACGTGAACATAGCCGGTCGGATGCTCGAGAGGAGGAGCTTTCTTCTGTCTTTTTGTGGGCCTCTCTCTCTCTAGATTTGTCGAGACGGAACTTTTTGGGTTTCGTTTCTCACGATTGCTTTCTTCTTTTACCTGATCACATGCAGTACAATGAAATCCAATGATATTGTATCAATATCAATCATGTCTTGTTTATGCAGACAACTGGTCATGTGTTGATTAGCAAGTAAACATTGAGGCTGATACATTAATCAATACTTAAAATTGAGTTAACAATATTTGGTATGTGCATAATTAGCATATTCCCTAAACCGCCATACGTGTATTATACTCAGCATTGAAGTGCAATATTCCAGCTGTAGCATTTCTCATAAATTCTGTTCAATTTTTATGCCAACATGGTTTTAGTTAGGAAGCTTGGTATTGGGGATCATAAGTACCTTTTTGGTTGGCAATGATTGCTTTCTCATTTGCCCCATTGTCGGGGTCATCACCTGAGTAACTTGATCCTCTTCACTGTAATCAAGACCAATCACCATGGATGGTGAACTTGAATTATGATTTACAATCGCAGAAGAGTAGTTTATAGAACTAGTGAAATGGGCTTTCTCACTGAAGTTCTCATCACCACGGATAGTTTCAAGGATTCTTTCAGCATGTAAAGTGCTCTCCTGGAGATATTCATGTGTCAGATTTGGAGAAAAAATTGCTCCGCTTGCAATGGTTTCTTGCTCTAGCAGTAAACTAGACACGTCGTTTTTGGTGTTGGGGTTGGGCTGAAACCCGTCAACAAGAAAAGCGAGATGCTGATGCTGGTAAGGAAAGGCTGCCATTTTGGAGTCTTCAAACTGAGCTAGATTGGGTAGTAATCAGATGGCTGGTGGCAGGGAAGGGGGATGGACTGGTAGGCGTCGAACAATTTAGAACCTAGCTATAAATAAAGGTGAGGGTCTCGGCGGCGGAGCTACAATTTTTTAAATATTTTTTAAATGGGAGCTAAATTATTAATAAATATCTTATATTATATACTATACAAATATGTATGATATTGAGAAATTAATTTAAAATATATGTATAAACTTAAGTCAAACAAAATTAATTTAAGAATACTTTTAAAATAAAATAAAAATTACATTATAATTGTTCTCTTTAATATTTTTTTATTTTAAAACTGCTTCATAATAACTTTATTTTTAATCTCATTAAAAATATCTTTCTCAATATATATATATAACAAATTTTCATTTATCTATTTCTAAATCTTCTAAGAACAAGAAAAGGTCTTGGCAACAATTATATGTTGTTTAAAAGGATTGTCACAAATTAATGTTGGTCTTGTTGACTTATTATTTTGTACAAGTGGATTAAATATAAATATTAAATGTTTTCTTTTTAATTTATCTATTATGTCTCTAATTTTTTAAGTTGTCGTATACTTCATTTTTAATCACTAGTAAATTCATCACCATCATTTTTCATATGAAATTCATAGTAAAATACTTATCAATTCATCAAAACTCATTTCAATTCATATCCATTAGTATATAATATTATCCATACACATATTAATTAAACAAACTCATAAATTATTATAAACCCCAACATTCTCAATAATTAATTATAAAGAAATAAAACTAAAATTAGATAATGAAACAAATAGAAAAGATAAAGAAAAATTCCCTAAAGTATAAAGTATAAGAGGTTACTTGCTTAATTAATTAATAGCATATGACTTAAAAAGAAATTTTATAAAAGGGAGAGAGACAAGGATAATAGTGAAAGAAGAAGAAGAAGAAGAAGAAGAGCTTTGATCAATTAGTAGTTAACAAAGAAAATTAACCCTATAAAACTATTATATTAATATTTTAATATAAAAAAATATTTTGAAAAAAAAAAGATTAAGGGGGCAATTGCCCCTCTTTTCTCTACGTGGCTCCGCCACTAGAGGGTCTTAAAGACTAATGTAGTGAATGTGGAAAACTCTCTCTCTCTCTCTCTCTCTCTCTCTCTCATATATATATATATATATATATATATATATATATATATATATAATAAACGATATCAGGTATAATTAACAAAATATCATTAGTTATTTCATAGATATTATAAACAATTTCTATAAAATAATAAATTTTATTAAATATAAGTCAAAAAGAATTAAAATCTCTTTAATTATAATGTTAAGGAGTTATCTGTTATGATTTAGAATATAATTCAAAAAAGAATTAAATCTCTTTAATTATAACGTTGAGTTATCTATTATGATTTAGAAAGTTTTGGTTTTTTTTATTTTAGTTTTTGGATTCAAATGCTAATATAATAGCAATACTTAAAAAATTTTAAAATTTATTAAATTTCTATAAATGTACTATGTTGAAATCTTTCATAAGTAAAACATGGGTTGTAATAACATGGTTATAATGCTCATGTATTGTATTGGATATTAGTGAGCATATAATTTATGATGATTATTGTTGTTAGGAGTATTTGGTTCTCTCTAGGTTAATCTTGGTTGCGTATCAGATAAGTAATTATCCATATTTTTTGTTAGCTATAATTTTGAATTATAATATATGTGTGTGTGTGTGTACTAAATGAGTTTCCCTTATTAATTATTTTTTTTTCATGAATTAGATGAATAGGCATGTTAAATGATTTATAAATAATGTTAAGTATTTTGTGAAAGTATGTTTATGATTACAAAGTGTTTTGAATATGATTTTGAATATGTTTTATTTTGGGAATTTTGAATCTTTGAAGTTACTAATATTTTAGTACAATTAATAAATTGATTGTAAGCTATATATATTAGTAAGTTTTGGCATATTTGGCCCAATTTAGAGACATGAATTGTTATTTACTAAGTGTGTGACACTCATTCTATTTTAAATAGTTTATCGAAGGTTTAGAATGTCAAATGGTTGTTTTGAAAGTTTATAGTTGATTTATGGACTTTAAAATTTCAATAATAATTAGATCAATTTATGATATTAGACTTGTAGTAAATTTGGTTTTATTTGATTTTGAAATTAGGTTATTGATATAAGATGATTTATATTAGGTTTAGTTAAATTATTATTCAGTGTATATATTTTTAAAACTTGTTAGTATAATCATACATTTTGTCTTTCTTGTTTAAACATATTTTTTGACATAATACATGTTTATTTTGAATTAAAATAAACAAAAGTACTTTATTTTTTAATCTTGCATGATTTAAATATTTTTGTATATCAAGTTGCTTTATTGCAAGTTTTATTTGTTACATTACTTGCTTATCCTGGAGCTAAAATATTTATTTATAAATATTATTGGTTATTGTTTTTATAATTTATATCATGCTTTTTTAATTTGAGAATTGGTTTTTCCAACAAATATTTCTTCGACATTTACTATTTTAGTAATAAGGATTCCACCATCATCTTTTGTGGTGCATGGTGAGAAACCTAAAAAGTTCAATGAATATAATAGCTTTGGATGTATGGAATGTTGATTTATGTGCTTACCTTGAACTTGGTTAAGTTCTTGTAGGAAAAAATATTAAAGTTGTCAAATAATGAATTTGATTTCATTAATATAGTAGCTTTGGATGAATGGAATCAAGAATGTAAAGGCATTTTAAAAAAGCATTTGATAAAAAAGTTTAAGTTTAAAGTTGTCATTATGAAAAGGTTTATAGATGGCAAATTTTTAAATCTAAGAATGGCATCAAATTTATTTGGTTATATTTTTTCATGTAAATAACATTATTCATGTATATATTACTATTTATATAAAAAAAAAGTTAGTACGGTGAATAAATACAATCTAGAAAGTTTTGTCTAAATAGATTGAGTTTCAAGCATGACTATTTATAACCCCTTTAATCTTTCCTGACAACTTAGTGAAAGTATTTTTTTTTATGTGAACAAGAGGTGGAAAAAAAATATTATATTACTTCTATAGATGATTGTATAAGGCATTATTATACTTATTTGTTTAGAAGTAAAGATGAAGCTCTTGAAATGTTTAAATATTACAAGAATAAAGTTGAAAATCAACCTAGAAAAAGATAAATGTATTAAAAAGTGATAGAGGTGGAGAATATGAAGCACCATTTGATTAATTTTATTCCTAAAATAGTATTATCTATCAAAATATTGCTTCTTATTCACCACAATAAAATGACATTATGGAATGTAAAAACCAAACATAAAAAGAAATAATGAATGTCATGTTGATAAATTTGGGTGCACATCAAAACTTGTAGGGGAGGCAATTCTAATTTTCAGTTATATACTTAATAAAGTACCTCATAAAAAATTAGAAAAGACAATACATAAATTATGTAAAGGTAGAAGACCTTCCTACAAATACTTCAAAGTGTGAGAATGTTTTGCAAAGATAGCAATACATAATTCTAAAAAGATTAGGATAAGACCTAAGATTGTTGATTGTGTATTTATTAGATATGCATACAATAATAATGCATATTAATTTCTTATACACGAGTCAAATATTGAGTATATTCATCCTAATATTATTATGGAATCATAGAATGCTATATTATTTGATGATGTATTTCTATGGAATGAAGTATAAAAAAGGTATTCCTTTAAGAGAACGATTGAGGCTAGCTTAAGTAATCATCATCAATTAAAAGATGATGAAGTAGAGGGCAAAATGACCAAAACATTTTATCCTAATTTTTTAACATACTTGTTAGAAAATAAACCTTGAACCTACTCCAAGACAATGTCTCGTCCAGAAGCTTCTTATTGAAATGAGATAGTCAATAGTGAAATTGATTCCATTATAAATAATTATATATGAAAACTAATGGATCTTCGTCTAAAAAGTAAAACAGTTGGCCATGAACGGATCTTCAAAAGAAATATGAAAGCTGATGATACTAGTGATAAATATAAAGTCAAAACTTGTTGTTAAAGGTTTTGAACAACTTAGAAGTGCATCTAAACTAAAATGGTGTTGTTTGAATCTTAAGAGACATATTGTATACATCTTAGTTGCACAAGTGAGGAGTAATAAAGTTTTAAGGACAAATGATTCATCCTTGACAACAATAAAATTAAGATTCATTACTTTAAAGTGATTCAACAAGTAAGTATCATTCTTGTTTTAATTTAAACATATTTGTCATGAGTTTATATTAACAATATCTAAATGGTGTGGGGGAAATATTGTTCCCTCACACAAAGCATTGTGGATTACAACAGGTAATCCACAGTGCTTTCCTTTTCTTTTCTTTTTTTTCATTTTTTTTTTTTTTTTTTCAACTTTTTCTTTTTTTTTTCAATTTTCCAACTTTGTTTTTTTTTTTCTTTTTTTTTCTGTTTATTTTTTTAAATGTTTTCTTTTTAAATATTGAACTGATTAAAAATTCTGCTTTGTAATTTTTTTCCTTTAAAATATTGTGGATTGCTACGGTGTTTTCCAATTAGTTTTTCTATTTTATTTTTTTTTATATTGAGCTGATTAAGAATTTAGTTTTGTAATTTTTTTTCTTTAAAACATTGTTGATTGTTACAGTGTTTCTCCGCATGGTTTTTCTTTGTTTTCGTTTTTATTTTCTCCAAAATTATTTTTTTTTTTTTTTTTTAATATTGAGCTGGTTAAAAATTACAGTTACAATATGTGAGGAAAGCACTGTAACTTTCCTCGCAAATTACTATGGATTGCTACAGTGTTTTTTCTCATGTGGTTTTTTTCTGTTTTATTATGTTTTTTTTTCTAAAATTGTCTTTGTCAGTTTTATTTTTTAAATATTAAGCTGGTTAATAATTGCAATTACAAATAAATACAAGTTTTTCCTCACAAAACACTATGGATTGATACAATTTTTCCTTACATGGTTTTTTTCCAGTTTCTTTTGTGTTTTTCTTTTTTGTAATATTTTTTTTAAAATTATCTTCGTTGATTTTTTTTTTTTAATATCGAGTTGGTTAGAATTTAACTTTGTAATAAAGCTTAATCATGTGAGGAAAGCACTGTAGCTTTCCTCACAAAACATTGTTGAAAATTACTATTAAAAATCATTATAAATAATGTTAAATCATGTGGGGAAGCACTGTAGCTTTCATCACAAAACACTGTGAATTGCTACAGTGTTTCCAACATGATTTTTTCCTTTTTTTGTGTTTTCTTTTAATATTATTTTTTCTAAAATTATCTTTGTCGATTTAATATTTTTTTAATATTGAGCCGATTAAGGAATTTAGCTTTATAATTTTTTTCTTTAAAAACACTGTGAATTATTGTAGTGTTTTCCCATATTATTTTTTTTTATTATTTTTTCCAAAATTATCTTTGTTCATTTTTTTAAAAATATTAAGTTGGTTAAGAATTATAATTACAATAAAGTTAAATCATATAGGGAAAACGTTATAGTTTTTCTTTACAAAACACTAAGGATTGCTACAGTATTTATCTAAATGGTTTTTTGTTTTATTTTATTGGGGAAAGTACTGTAGTTTTCCTCATAAAACATTATCAATTGCTACAACGTTTTTTCTTATAGGTTTTTTTCCTTCCGAAATTATCTTTGTTGGTTTTTTTTAAAATTTAAATTGTAGCTTTGTAATTTTTTTTGCTTTTTATTAACAGAAAAGCTAAATCATGTGGCGAAAGCAATGTATCTTTCCTCCCAAAACATTATGGATTGCTATAAAGTTTTGATTTTTTTTCCCGTCATGAAATATTAGCCTCATCATATCTTTAGTTTCTATTACTTATCTAGCGCTGATTCACAATATAACACTATTATATTTTTTTATAAGCCCGCGGCAGCGCGTGGGCATGCATCTCGTGTATATATATATATATAAACTCTAGTCTTTCCTAAGACTTCTTTTATTTAACATGTCTTTATAATGATAAACTATCAATCTATATGAATTATTTTTTAACTGCAATTTTGTTATAATAAACTAAATATATTTGCACACTTTTGCTTTAGACTTCAATTTGTAATATTTAAAATGTCATGTGTTTGCTTTGTGGATCATCTGATCGAATGTTATTTTTATTTTAATTTGTTGTCTCGCCCCACCGTATATGGAGGTTAGATTCCGGAACATGACAAAGATCCTTGTTAAAGCATTATCTTTTGCATTTAGTTTTTTTTTTTTTTCTTAAGAATCAAAGTAATTATAATTTTTTTAAAACAATTTTAATTTACAAAGTAAATGTGAACATTCCTGAAATAGGTCACTCCCATTGTGATTGTCGCACATCATCCGTGCAGCGTCGACTTGGTGATTTTTCATTTGTGTTTGATTTGATTGGTTTGTTAGAGTCGTCAACTAGTATTTAAATGACGGCTACTAGAAAAACCGGGTATACTGGTCTTGTTAGGGATTCACGGGTAAGGGACTAGTTGTGGTTAGGGAAAGTATTAGCACCCCTAATGCACCCTACCTGAGGTAAGCTGCTTCGTGGCTTTGATGTGATAAAGAAGTTTTAAAAATTCTATTCTTTCATCGAATATTAGAAATACGACTTACGTGTAAGTTCATAATCCTTAACCATGAGCAAATCAAAATATTAAATTCTTCTTTATTCTTGCAATTTTATCATAAAAAAAACATTCATAAACAAAATACAAACCACACAATCACTTTCATTATACTTTTTCTTTTATTTTCCTTTTTTTTTGTTACATCCACACTACAAATTATTAAAAATCAAAACTAAACAAACAAAAATACATTAAACAATTTTAAAATTATAAAAATAGCCCTAAAACAATATGAAATTATAGGGAAGGCCTTCTGCAGGCCGGAACAGTGTTAAGGAAGGTTTTTTAGCGCAGGAGCAGTGGCGGCGCGTCTTTCCAAATGCCACCATGAAAGCAACGGGATGAGATTGGCTTCTTCTCCTCTTCCCTTCTGCATCGGCATCGACGCCGTGACCTGCACAACAACAAAAACACAACAACACAGTCGATTATCTCCTTCTTAGATCTGCTTCTCTCTCCATCTTCTTCAGGTAACAAGTCCTCTGTGAAGAGGGAGGCCGTTGTGTTAGGCCGAGGTGGTGTGTCGTTGTTGTTGAAGGGTCCGGCTAGGTCGGGCAAACTGGCTGATGATGGTGTAGAAGGATGAGCGGCGGATAGGTCTGGGGTTGTGGGCGCCGCTGTGCTTGAGCTCCTGTTGGAGGAAGAAGGCGGACCAATTTGGGATCTGTAAGCGCCGCTGTGACGGGTTGCTGTCGTCGATTATGGTGGAGGTCAGTGGTGATGCTGAGGAGATCGGTTGCTGCTGTGGTGGGATTTGTTTGTTGATTGGTTGCTGTTGGTGAGACTAAAGGAGAAGAAGACGCCACTGACGGAAAGGTTTCGGTGTTGATGGTGGGTTTCTTTCGGGTTATGAGATGAAGAGATCAGGAAATGAGGCTATTATGTGGGGGAAGAACAATTGGTAAAGGGGAAGGGAGAGTGAGGGACAATGGAGGGGAAAAAAGTGGGGGAAAAAAGAAAAAAAACAAATCAAAGGAGGGGGCTGGTAGTGGCTGCTTGGGTGAGGGAGCTAAAAGTTAAGTTTTTTAGGGTTTTTTTTTTTTTTTGTGTTGCCTCCCCCTAAAAATTCAAAATTGCCCCCCTCCCTATTGTTTTGAGTTATAGACCTATATTTATAGGTAAAATGTTGTTCGGACCTCAAAATTAGTCCCTCAATTTTTTTTTTTGTAAATTTTAATTTTCTTGTATTATTCAAAAACAAGCAATATCAACTTCAACTCAATGATGAAAAATCAAGGATTTTAAAAATGATATATGAAAAGTTGAATGCGTGTTCAAAAAATCTTTAAACATTTAAATTTTTTTAAGACGATGCTTGAAAATGCTAAAAACAGTATAAATATATTAAAAACATATTTTTTTAGGATTTTTTCTGTTTTTTGTTATTTTTGGAATTTGTTAAAAACTTTTATCAAATAAGTGGATCAAAAATTGAGTAGGCAAGAATGATATTCAAAGAAGGCTACCATGATTGAATTCTTTCTTTCTTTCTTTTGAACAACGACCATGATTGAAACGAGTAATTAATGTCTCGAAAATATTTGGTTCCTGAGATTTTAGGAAGTATGAAAAGAGGAGGCAAAAAAAGTTTCAACACAAAAAATGTGCTTCTTTTTTCTTAAAACCTCGTACTAAAACATGTCTTGTCCACAAGGAAGTCCTGAATAAAAAGCGTACGTATATTCAAGCAACATAAGAGAATGGTGATTTTCCCCTGCATGTGACTACAAGAACTTTTATTCTATACTCACTGTATCGGTGTCCAACCTTTCATAAGAAAAAACAAACAAAAAAACAAAATTATGTTTGAAAGCCGAATTAAATTAAAATTACAAGATTCCTCCGAAGCAACTCGAGTCCATCCATGGAATTCAGATAAATAATATGGGCACATGCATGAAATTGTTGACAAAATTCAGTGCAAGTAAATAGCACCTCAACCACGTTTCTCGAAGCTAGGCATCTGAACCATCCTGAAATAGGTCAATATATTCAAAGAAGGCTACCGAGATTGAATTTTTTTTTCTTTCTTTCTTTTGAACAACGACCATGATTGAAGCAATGTCTCAAAAACATTTGGTTCATGAGATTTTAGTTACTATAAATGAGGAGGGAAAAAAGTTTCAACTTGTGAAAAATGTGCTGCCTCCGACTAGAATAGAAAAATTGAGAGGACCTGCTTCTTCTTTTTTCGTCAAGCCTCGTACTAAAACCACAAACTAGAATTTTATATTGTTGAAGCTATAATTAGTAATATTCTAGTTTTTATGTCCATGTCAGCAATATAAAAAAGAAAATTATTTCCTCTTTTTTCATCCTTGTAATAAAAAATTCCTAAAAAAATAATAGCCCTAGCAAGGTGATCGTGATTAATTGCGGACATCACCTTTTTACCTAATATATTTGATGTCCTAACTACAAACTCACCAGTTTCTGATTAATCAATTAACCAACCAAATCTTGAACTGAGTCGTGAACTCCTTAATTAATACTGCACCCTTGACTGTTAAACAAATTTTATATATATTTCATCATTTGATACGATAGTATTAATTAAAAATTAAATTTTATAATTTATTTTTTATAAGATTATTTCAGTTTTATTTATTAGAATGTAGTTTTAATAAGTTAATTTAAATTAAATCTTGTTATTTTTTATTTTATTTTTATAAGATTATTTCAGTTTTATGATTAGAATGATACTTTGACAAGTTAATTTAAGTTAAGTCATGTCATTTTTTATTTTATTTTTATAAGATTATTTTGATCTTATAATTCGATCGATCGAGTCATAGGTTTAAGAGATTGATTTGGTTATTTTTTTATGTTTTTTTAATCTCATCCTTTAATATTGAATTAATTGAAAATTAAATTTTGTAGTTTGTTTTGATTTTCTTTTTATAAAGTTATCTTGGTCTTATAATATGAGTCCTGAGTTTGATAGGTTAATCAAGTCACTTTCATCACCAGAAAATTGATAAATATAAACAGAAATACGGATGAAATATTTATATTGGTAAATTACAGTGAATTTTACAGTCGGAAATATTATCTCGGTATATACCAAGAGAATTACGGTGGGAAAAAAAGAATCAAAACAAAAACAAAAAATATAATGATATGTTATTTATACCGACGAAATTAATTTCGTCGGTAAATTTGTTGGTAAATTGTTCACTTCTTCGTGATATTATTCATCATGTCAATTACAAAGGGAATCATCGACGGAACATTCCGTCGGTATTTTTCAGAGAGCACTGGAACTGTTCACTTTCCAACTGCACTGTTAATTATTATTATTCTTCACAGACGAAATCACCAACGAATTGAAAAGTTATCGGTAATATTTGATGTTTTTTTAAAAAAAATTTATTAAATTAAAATTTTAATTAAATATTATAGACAAAATCACCGATAAAATAATTATAAATATTAATAATTAATTATTCATCGGTTAAAATTATTAGTAAAATACCCCAATAAATAGAAAGAATATATTTCTTCAAAACCTGAGTGTGAGCACGGTTCAATGAAGAATCTTATAGAGACCTTATATGACGTTGCCAAATATATATATATATATATAAATTCTTTTTATGTCGCTGACCTATACATAAAATAATAACATGATATATTTAAAGGTGTTTGTAACTGTAACAAAAGTTATTATTTAAAGTGTTTTTTTTATTAGAAGTATATTAAAATAATATTTTTTTATTTTTAAAAAATTATTTTTGATATGAAAATATCAAATTAATTTAAAAATATAAAAAAATTAAAAAAATTAATTTTTTTATAAAACACTTTTTAAAATGTAAAATTATTGAAGCCAAGCTGTATCTACAGTTTTGACAATATAAAACTATTTTTATTTATTACAGTCAAAAGCCATTGGCCCCACGAATTTTCATAGGATCCTAGAAGGGCCAATTAGAAACGTAAATAACGCCTTCAAGAGCGTGGGAAGGACACCTGGAGCTAGCAGGACGTCAACGCAAAAATAACGTTGGACGCCAAAAGACTATTGATAATCCCAATTCTCATCGCTTTAATTTGTCTGTGTCTCCAGCAAGCTTCCTTCATGTTTCGTATAGCTAGCTGGAATATTTGTATTGAATGCCTACGTGTCCAACGTGAGTTGCCTGTGATAGAAGCTGGCTCCTATGATTGACTGCTTTGAAAAATTGGAGCATGCAACAACAGAATTATCAAGCTACGGTAGTAAGCTTTTGACAAGAATGATACAGCTACTTTGGCATCATCTGGATTATTTCAAAA
The DNA here is from genome assembly GCF_005239225.2 of Populus alba. Classification (NCBI taxonomy): domain Eukaryota; kingdom Viridiplantae; phylum Streptophyta; class Magnoliopsida; order Malpighiales; family Salicaceae; genus Populus; species Populus alba. Next base: position 6,150,305 of record NC_133284.1, read on the forward strand.
GATGGGAAAAAAGCGCCATTTTAGTGTCTTTGAATATTTGCGTGATTCCAAAATGAATCCAGGAGAGTTCTTTGAATAAAAAGGACGAATTTGTGGCTCTTGTAAAGATTTCTTATGCTTAAATCATAAAAATTTATAATATAGCTCAATGCTAGAGAAAATATATATATATATATATATATATATATATATATATATATATATCGTGTGTATGCAGGCAGCTCAATGTGAGGGGGGGGGGGGAATGCTAGATATGTAGTTGGTGGTTTTTCATTCTTCTACTTTTAAAACTAAGAAAAAAATGGGTTTTGAAAGTTTTCAAATTTTACTTTTCTCATATTTTGTATCTAATATTCTTAATTCTATGTGAACTTATATTTTCATACGAAAGCTTCTTAATGAATTAGGCAATTGAAATTTTCATTTTAAAATCGGTTAATCATGTTTTTCGTGAAGGTAATGTTTTGAGTAGGTTAATCGTTTTTTTTTTTTTTTTTTGTGAAAGTAATACATGTATGGATTTGTTGGCTAAAGAGGGAAGCTTCTTTGATTCTCCTTCTAATATGCTTTTTGATAAAAATCGGATCGCCTTTTGATGGAGAGGTTCAGTTTATCAATTTTAATTTTTGAACTTTTCGAGTGGAGAAATTAGCTTTGGTTTTTTGTTTACAACACATTAGTCACCAGCTCCTCTAAGAAAGCTTTCTTTTTTAACATTTCATTCCCTAATTAAAATATCAAGAAATTCATCTAATTCTGTAGCTGAAGGATGGTTTTTCTGGGCTTTGCTGAAATAGTTCATGTGATGCATAATTCTTATTCAACTTTGTCCAACCCATTTAACTTGTGATATTTTCCCATCAATCCATAAGCGATTTATTTAAATTTAGTTGGTTTGGCTGGGCCGTCTCTTTCTTAAGTTATGGATGAGTTTAAAATATAAAGATTAAATTTGTACTTTTCAAAACTATAGATTAGTTAGTTTTATTAAACTATAACTAGTTTATTATTAACTCTAATTGTTAATAATACTTTATTCTTGAGATAATCTTATTATTTTCATAGAGAAATTAATCATTTTTTTATAGAACAAAACTCTGAGTGAAAATCTTTGAGTTATTAGGATTGATTCTTGGACTCTCAAGTCTCTTTCTCGAGATCTAAGTGCTTTGATCAGGTCTCATCCCAAGCATTCCACATGCCTTAAAATCAATTCATGGCCAATTATCAGACGTTTCATATTCAGTCCTGGACGTCATAAAAAGCGCTCTCGAACCAGTTCTCGTGCATCTTAAAACTGGTGATGGATAAAATTCTGAGCACTCGGACAAGGTCTTAGCTTGAAGCCCAGGCATCTCGAACCACGTCCTAGCCTGGATCTCAAATGTCTTGAACCAAGTCTCTTGACCCATACCCTTAACATGATGCACACCTATTTCTAACCTATTTTTTTAATCCTTGAACTCAACCTCGCTCTCAAAATATAGTGATGTTGTAAAAAACAAGTTTCAAAAACATTTTTTGAAAGCTTTATTTTTTTTCCAAAAAAGAAAAGAAATAAACAGGTTTTATATCTTGTTTTTAAAAAATTGAAAAGAAAAAAAATACCAAACTATCCCTTAATGAATCACTATGTAGTATAAAACTTATCACCATCTTGCTTTTAGTTTTGTGGGATTGATTCTTTGTAACAGTCTTTCTCGTAAAAAAGAGAGAAAATTAAAAAAAAAAACTCAAAAAACAAAACAAGAAAAATTAATTGAGATCTTACCGTGGCCATATTAAAGAAAACCACAGCATTCGATTTCAATATGTCTATTTCGGGTCCTATAAAAAATAACAACAACAACAAGAAGAAGAAAAGGGTTTTATCCGGAGAGAAAAGGAGAAACCAAATTATAATATTGAATGTGACAAAACTTAAATAACAAAGATTGAAAGCTGATTATTTAAAGCATACGGTTTCTTTCAATCATTTCATTAAGAGAGACGACAATGTTCAATTCGAATAAAATATTCATTTCATTTTTCAAAATTCAGAGTAGTTTGGGATAAAGTGTCCGTTTGTGTTTGTGTTTCAAGAATGTGTTCTATCCCAACCATGACTTTAAACCTAGATATTAGAGTTATTTTAAAAAAAATCTTAAACAAGAACCTGGTATCAGAATCATAATAATTAAGTGAACACGAATTCAAATTTTATTATCCTTATTTATTTGATAAAAATCAAATATAAAGTAGTGAACTTGTGTAGATTTTAAGTCTAAAAAGCTTTTATTTTAAAAAATATTAAAAAATAATATAAATTATGTCTAAAAATTTAAATTATTAAATTTATTTGGTTGATTTTTATATATAAAAAAAAAAAAAAAAAAAAAACTGGAATCAGTAATTCAACGCTATGAAAACCTACAAGAGTGGTCTGCTCAAGAAGAAAGGTTGGATTGCGTACGTGTGCTATTATTGCTGTTGTTGCGGTTTTTGTTTGAAACGCGTAACTTGTATTGTTTGACATGAAATGATCCTTGCTTCTGCTTGGTGTGGGATATGAGGCCTCCCCTGTTGGGAGTCGTGTAAGGGATTTTATCTTAAAGACAATCCAGAAAGGATTTGATGTTATAATTTCAGCTGAACTTAAGCAGGTTGTCTATATATATATATATATTTTTTTTTTCTTTTTTTTTTTCTAGTGTTTGTGTTAGCTAGACAATTGGTTTTGTTGGAAATTGGAAAGGCACGACATAGTTACCCAGTTACATGGTACCTTTTGGTGAGCGACACAAAGCTTCGAGGGCAGGAATGAATTTTGTGAAGTGTTATTGAGATAAATATCAAGTTATGCTTTTTCCATCCTACTGTACAAGTAAGATTGTCTCCCACTTCTTGCCCTGGTCCCACACGCTAACTTGTAGAACTTCATATTCCCTCCAATCTCCATTAATCTCAAACAAATTCATATGCTATTGTGCAGGACTGTTGCTCCATTACATCATAGAAATTGCGTAGGAAACTTCTTGCTTTGGTTGTCTAGTGTGCTGGACTGTTCCTCTCTAGAACAATCGAAGAAAATTATGTCTCCCGACTCTTTAGAAAATGGAGCAGGATTCTAGACTTCCCATTGAGGTTACATCTCAATCTAAGATGCTGTTTAATAACGTGATGGAAATTATATTTTTTAAAATTTTAATTTCTTTTTGTTTAAAATACATAAAAAATATTTTCAATTGTTTTAATGCCCTTATATCAAAATAATTTTTTAAAAATTAAAAATTTTATTTTAATAAATTTTAAATAAAAAATAATGTAAACTACTTACCATTCAACCATACCCTCAAACAATTTTCTTTGTGGGGACTTCAATTGGATATCTAGTTTTGCTCTTGAAATGACCAGTTCTCCAGCCTCTCCCTCTCTCTCTCTCCCCCTCCCTCTCCCTCTCCCTCTCTCTATCTCTCTGAAATGTACCATGCTGGTTTTATTTGGCTGTTTTTTTTTTTTTACGTGGATGTCCGGGCCAGCTTGCACGCACCACGACTAATTCCACGGCTCACTGAACATCCTGCAAACCCAATAAAGATGTAAGGCACCACGAGGATGACAGACATGCACTTTGAGGTTCGAACCCAGGATGCAAAGGAAGGGAACAAGTCCCTTTAACCGTTGGGTCAAGACCTCAAATGCAGGCTGTCTTTTTCTTTATTGTGATCAGTAGTGGTGTGGTAATTAATATGCTTGGAATGCCATATTTTGTGTTCGATCCATAATCCACGAAAGGTTGACAATGAAGATAACGGATAACAAATAAAGTCTAATGCTAGTTGGGATCCCATTCTTGAAACTATTTCATGAAGAACAAGAACATGTCATGTCTTATTTTTATCAAAATAACTTCTTAATATCTTTTTTTTTTTTTTCCTTGTGTGGTCAGATAGAAAGTGTCCACTTAACATACATGTCAGTGTGTTTCTTTTTGGTTAGTGTTGCGCATCGTATAAAAATCTTGTAATTAGAAATTAGAATATGTTATTTTTGTTTATTTTATTTTTATAAAATTTATCAATAATTTTAAAAATAACTTGGGTTATCTTATTTTTTTTAATTTACTTTGATAAATTTTTTAAATTAATTTTTTTTACTTTATCTTTCAACATTAAATTAATTAAAAAAAAAATCATTCAACATTAAGTTGTTTTATAGTTGAGCTTCACAATTTTATACAATTCACTTTGTTGATGACTTTTTTTTCCTTACATTTTAATGGCAAGGATAATCATTTGATTAAAAAAAAAAAATTTATTCTAAAAAACTGAGTTATTAAATATGATTGAGTATATAGCTTATATTGTGAGATTAAATATCTTAATCTTAGTTATTTATTTATCAAATATTGATTTAATTAATTAAATATGCGTATTTGATTAACTATTTTAATTTATGATTAAGAATTTTTTTTGTATCAAAAAAGCATTCTATAAAAAAAACAATTAGACCCATAGGGAGGCACAAGTAAAAAAAAAAAAAAACATGATTAACATTGAATATTATTATTCATTTGTTGTTCATGACTGTTTTGTTAATCATTACATTTTTCTTTTGGATCACAACTTCATGTATTCTATAAATTTGAAGTTTTTTATCATATTTTAAAATTTGATTGGAATCCAATCTAATGATTTATAGTAAAAAAAAAAATAATTAAAAGAAAAAAAGACCAAACTGAAACATGTGTGAAAATCACATGGTTAATTTCGCTATTTATTACGACTCAAATTACTATTTATTTATTGTTCATAACTTTTTTTTTTCTATGGTTATCATTTTTTTATTTTTTTAGTTTAATGTGGGTGTCCGGGCCAGCTTGCGCGGACCTCAACTAATCCCACGGGTCCTGAAATTAACGACTATGTAAGCCTCCAGTGGCCATCATATGAGCAACCACAGGACTCGAACCTGAGACCACAGATGGAGCAAACCTCTTGATCCCAAGTTCTTACCACTGAACCACCACCTAGATGGTTAGTTATCAATTTTTTTTTTTTTAGTTGCATTAGTTTTAGCCAAGTCTTGACATAGCAAGCTTGCGTGTGGCTTTTTTCAGTTGAACCCGATCCTTTTCTGTGTGTTTTAGTTTTATATTTTTAAAGAACGGTAAAAAAAGGTTAACATAATATTTTAATTATCATTTAATTTTATCATGCCTCTCTAATAATATTATAGCTTCTGTTACCAAAATAAAAACAAAATGCATGAATCAGAAAAGACATTTCACAGAACAAATACATTTCTTTCTAATAGTTTAGTTCGTTGTATTTTTTATAAATATTTATTTTTATAATATCTAATTAAATAAAATATGAATTCTATAAAAAAAATTTATTAAATTTAACGGATGCACTCGTCAGTATGCACTCATCAATTCAGTTGAATCATGGTAGGTCACCTCCTACGTTGAAGGGTTTGAAACCTGGCATAATCCAATAACATGGTTGACGTGTCCCCATTTTAACCCACCAGCCTCGAACAAGTCTTTCCTGACAGTGCGCAGGCAACTGCGCAGCAATTTTAAATTTTTGTAACTTCAGATTTCTTATCAATGTAGACATTGAATATTCCTTACTTTCACCGTTTTACTTCTTTAACAAGAATGGGTTTTAAGTAAGTCCATGCATTACGCTTGTTTATTTTGTATTTTAAAAATATGTATTTTTTAAATTATTATTATTATTATTATTAGATATTTTCAGATGTTAAAAATAAATTTTAAAAAATAAAAAAATAATATTTTAATATTTTTTTAAATAAGAAACAGTTTAAAAAAACAATTCTCATTATACTACTCTTTCGATGTAACCATTCATTACGCTATAATTTTCTTACTTTATGCATAATTAGCTACAATTTCATTCCTTGACTAACTCCATCGCTTTAATTTGGTCCTTTCATCCCATCATATTAATAGTTTTGGATAAAGAAAACTCATGAAAGTCTTTGAAAAAAAATAAAATTGTGGAACGAGGACTTATTTGTACTTAACACTGGTAGCGCTCCTTTTCCAGATCGATGACGTGCAGGGTTGAGATTTAAAAGCGCTCTCGATAGATTCGCATTGCATCAAACCTCTCATCTTGCTACTTCCTCCCATCGTCGTACCCCCCTCTAGTCGAAGCCGCAATCTCCCTCTCTCTCCGAAAAAAGGAACAAAAGAAATCATAACTTCACGATCTCATTTTCTATCTACAACAACAAACAGATCTGAGATCAAAGATTCAAGGATTTTGAAGGTTCAATTTTTTTAACTGAAATTTGCAAATATTCAGATCTTGAAAAAAGAGAAAGCAAAACAACAACAACAACAAAATAAAAAACCTAAATCGAACCAATCCGTTTGCTTTTGCACTCTAGATTCTTTGAAATTAGTTGATTCTTTCTTCAAATCCTGTTTCTTGATCGTGGATTGGGTTTTACTACATGTTTAGATCCAGTTAAGGTTAACTATATTAAAAAGAAAGAAACCCTAGATAGATAGCGATGGGTAAAAATGAGATCGCCGCCGGCGGTGGCAGTAGTGGAATAGAAGACGTTGAGGAGGGGGAAATATCGGATACAGCATCAGTGGAAGAGATCAGTGAAGAGGATTTTAATAAGCAAGAAGTTGTTATAGTGAAAGAAACACCATCTTCCAACAACAGCACACAGAAAGTTTGGACGGTGAGGGATCTGTACAAGTATCAAGTGGGAGGTGGATATATGTCTGGCTTGTATAATTTTGCCTGGGCACGAGCTGTTCAAAATAAGCCATTAAATGAGCTGTTTGTTGAGGTTGAACTGGATGATAGTTCCAAGAAATCTTCTATAAATAGCAGCAAAGAAGATAAGAGAACTGTCGTGATCGATGATAGTGGTGATGAGATGGATGTTGTTAAAGTTATTGATATTGAGAAAGAGGAAGGGGAGTTGGAGGAAGGTGAGATTGATTTGGATTCGGAGCCGGTGGTGGTGCAGAGTGAGGGAATGGCGAGTGTTGATGTCGAAAACAGGGTGAAGTCTATTCGTAAAGATTTGGAGAGTGTTAGTGTGATTGAAACTGAGAAGTAAGTGTGTTTTTGTTGCTGAAAGTTTGTGAATTTTGTAGAAATGAAGATTTTGAAATATTTGGTGAAGGTATTAGGATAATGATTATTATGATTAGATTAATTGTTTTGTTGGTTTATTTTTTGTAGGTCATTTGAGGCAGTTTGTTTGAAACTGCATAAAGTATTGGAGAGTTTGAAGGAATTGGTGGGGGGAAATGATAATAATTTTCCCTCAAAAGATGGTCTTGTTCAATTGCTTTTTATGGCAATTGGAGTTGTTAATTCGGTGAGGCACTTAAAGAATACTTTTTTTACTCAATTTCATTCATCAAAGAGTATTTATCGATATAAATTCTGGTCTAAAGCAGTTCTATTTAATGTTCTGTTGTAATGCTGCTGGAAACTTTGTGGAGACTGAATTGTTGCTCATTGCAGGTTTTTTGCTCGATGAATCAAAAATTAAAGGAGCAGAATAAGGGCATTTTTTCAAGGTTTGGATTTTGTCATGTTCGTTATTTTGTTTTATTAGATTTTTCATACTCAAATTGTTTAGGTATCTCATCATTGCATCCTTCCGGTTACAGGTTTTTTTCCCTTCTAAATAGCCACTGTCCTCCTTTTTTCTCTCCCGGGCAGAACAAAGAGGTGCGTGGTTTGTAACTTCGACTTTAGAATTCATAGTCTATATTTTCCTTGAATGTTGCTTGCTGTTAATTATTGGTGCTGTTATTTCTCCGAGGCAACTAAAAAATGTGTCTGTTTCACAGATAGAGCTCATGGTTTCCTCAATGGGTTCTTATTATATTTTATCTAGTCCAAGAACTGGTGAAGATAGAGAAACACAGGTTTCTGGTGAAGTGAATGAGAATCATAATGATTCTTTAGCGAAAACTGCAGGTTATGATTTGACAACTATGAATGAAAAGTTACCTGCTGCTGAAACTTTTGTTCAGAATAAGCCAAACAAGTCAATAGAAGCTCCTAAACCATCAGGTGTACCTAGTTTTAAGAGTAGGGGAGTCTTGCTTCCTTTGCTTGACCTCAAAAAATATCATGATGAAGACAGTCTTCCTTCACCAACACAGGAAACGACACCTTTCCCTGTTCAAAGACTATTGGCTATTGGGGATGGAATGGTTAATTCTGGGTTGCCTGTGCCTAAGGTGGCACCTGTTGCTGAAGAGCCTAGAATGCATCCCTATGAAACTGATGCACTCAAAGCTGTTTCCAGCTATCAACAAAAATTCAATCGTAATTCGTTTTTCACAAATGAACTTCCAAGCCCAACACCTTCGGAAGAATCAGGCAATGGGGATGGTGATACTGCTGGGGAAGTTTCTAGTTCATTGACTGTTGTTAACTACAGAACTGTAAATCCACCTGTTTCAGACCAAAAAAATGCTTCTCCTTCACCACCACCACCACCACCACCACCTCGTCCCCACCCTGACAGTTCTAATATTCGTGGAGTTGTACCCACTAGGAATTCTGCACCAGTTAGTTCTGGGCCTAGTTCAACCATCAAAGCATCTGCAAAGAGCAGGGACCCTAGGCTTCGATATGTTAATATTGATGTCAGTGCTTTGGACCACAACCAGCGAGCCTTGCCCATGGTTAATAACCTACCTAGAGTGGAACCTGCTGGAGCAATAGTGGGTTCGAAGAAACAGAAGATAGATGAGGATGTTCTGGATGGTCCCTCATTGAAAAGGCAAAGAAATTCATTTGATAATTATGGTGCTATAAGGGATATTGAAAGTATGACTGGAACTGGTGGCTGGTTAGAGGACACTGATATGGCTGAACCTCAAACCGTGAACAAAAATCAGTGTGCAGAGAATGTAGAACCTGGTCAAAGAATAAATAATGGATTTGTATGCCCTAGTTCTGGTAGTGTTAAGTCCAATGTGAATGGTAGTGGAAATGCGCAGTCCCCATTTATGGGAATCAGCAACATTACTGGAAGTGAACAGGCACAAGTTACAAGTACTGCTACAACATCCCTACCTGATTTATTGAAAGACATCGCTGTGAATCCAACAATGTTGATAAATATACTTAAGATGGGACAGCAACAGGGATTAGCATTAGATGGACAGCAGGCACTTTCTGATCCTGCTAAAAGTACATCACATCCTCCAATTTCCAACTCAGTACTGGGAGCAATTCCTACAGTGAATGTTGCTTCCTCACAGCCCTCTGGGATTTTGCCAAGACCTGCAGGAACTCAAGTTCCTTCTCAAATAGCCACATCAGTAAGTACTAATTGTCTGTAATTTTTTAGCATCCTGAAGTGACAATTATTGTTCGTAAGAATCTGCTTAGTAAGGAATGAAGTTTAATTGAGTTGAAGCACATGCATCTTTGGAGAATTATATGCGCCTAGTGCCTATGCAGTTGGATTTGTTTGATCTTGAAATTAATGGTTTTGTAGTTTTATATTATATTGTGTATTTGTTTGGTGCTGGAACATTATCATCGCAAGTACAAAATTTTTGTTAAATTTTAAGGATAGCCTTGGTTTCTTTTCTTTCTCTGGGATAATGCAATAAGTAAATAAAATAGAACCTTATGTGATTAGTGTTAAACAGTTAAAAAAAGATTTCCAAAATATCTCTTTCTCAGTATGTTGAAGGCTTCTTAATTATATATGGACTTGGACCCTGCAGGATGAGTCAGGAAAAATTCGAATGAAACCACGAGATCCTCGTCGTTTTCTCCATAATCATTCACTCCAGAGGGCTGGGAGCTTGGGATCTGAACAATTCAAAACAACAACCCTCACACCCACCACCCAGGGGACTAAAGATGATCAAAATGTGCGAAAACAAGAGGGGTTAGCGGAATTGAAGCCAACTGTGCCACCTGATATTTCCTTTCCGTTTACAAAGAGCTTGGAAAATATTGCTGATATTTTATCTGTTTCTCAAGCATCAACAACTCCACCTTTCATTTCTCAGAATGTTGCATCCCAACCCATGCAAACTAAGTCGGAGAGAGTGGATGGCAAAACTGGAATTTCAATTTCTGACAAGAAAACTGGACCTGCTTCATCTCCTGAAGTTGTTGCAGCAAGTTCTCATTCACAGAACACTTGGAAAGATGTTGAGCATCTTTTTGAAGGCTATGATGACAAGCAAAAAGCTGCTATACAGAGAGAGAGGGCAAGAAGGTTGGAAGAACAGAAGAAAATGTTTGCTGCACGCAAGCTTTGCCTTGTCTTGGATCTTGATCATACTCTTCTCAATTCAGCCAAGGCAATTCTCTCTTCTTCTTTTTGTATAAATATGGCCTTTTTCCCGATCTGGGATAACAGTTGACAAACAAGTTCTTTCATATTAATTCAGCAATTCCTCACCTTTTCAGTTTGTTGAAGTAGACCCTGTGCATGATGAGATTTTGAGAAAGAAAGAAGAGCAAGATCGTGAAAAGCCATGCAGACATATCTTTCGCATTCCTCATATGGGGATGTGGACGAAACTGCGGCCCGGGATCTGGAATTTTTTAGAAAAGGTAATTTTAGTCAGGTTTTGAATTGATTTAGTGCTTGAGTTGTATTTTAGTCAACTAATGCAATTTTTTTCCTGCAATTAGGCTAGTAAACTGTTTGAACTGCATCTATACACAATGGGAAACAAGTTATATGCTACAGAGATGGCAAAAGTGCTTGATCCAAAAGGGGTTTTGTTTGCTGGACGAGTTATCTCCAGGGGTGATGATGGAGATCCTTTTGATGGTGATGAGAGGGTTCCCAAGAGCAAGGATCTTGAAGGGGTGTTAGGTATGGAGTCAGGTGTTGTTATCATAGACGATTCAGTGAGAGTCTGGCCCCATAACAAATTGAACTTGATAGTTGTAGAAAGGCAAGTATTTTGTGTCCCATTGGAGACCATCATTTCTATGAAGGCATTTATTTATATTGGTTACATCATCTTTTCTCCCTTTACCCATTTACCAATCTGTGTTGCAGGTATATTTATTTCCCTTGCAGTAGACGTCAGTTTGGGCTTCCTGGTCCTTCTCTTTTGGAGATCGACCATGATGAGAGACCAGAAGATGGAACTTTGGCATGCTCTTTGGCGGTGAGGCAAAACTCGAACTATCCCTGAGATTCTTGTAAACTTTCAATCCCTTGATCATTTGTTTTTGTTTGAAATAGGTTATTGAGAAAATACATCAGAACTTTTTTACCCATCATTCACTAGATGAAGCAGATGTTAGGAATATCCTTGCCTCAGAGCAGAGGAAGATTTTAGGTGGCTGTCGCATACTATTTAGTAGGGTGTTCCCGGTTGGTGAAGTCAACCCCCACCTTCATCCATTGTGGCAGATGGCGGAACAGTTTGGTGCTGTCTGCACCAACCAGATAGACGAACAGGTTACTCATGTTGTTGCCAATTCCCTTGGGACAGATAAGGTAATGTAACTGAGATGTCGCACCACTTTTCAGCAAAGATTGAATTCCAAATCAGAATTTTATTTTTTTCTGTTTTAAAAATTTTGAAAAATGCAAGGCTACTGCAGACCCTTAAAAAAATCAAATGAAAATAGAATGGGTGATTTAAACCAGAACAGACCTGTTCGTTGTTTCTCCTTAACGTGTAAAATGACACTTGAAAAGGCAAAAATTTTAGGTGTGTTTTAAATCGAGGCATGATTTCACTTGTTTTGAACAGGTAAATTGGGCTCTTTCCACGGGAAGAATTGTTGTCCATCCTGGCTGGTGAGAGTTCTGTAATTTTTATTTCGTTATGCTGTTTTGCACTGTTTTTCGTGTTTGACTAATGCCTTCTCGTTTTCACCCTCAACGCTCTTAATGTTAACAGGGTGGAAGCATCAGCTTTGCTTTATCGAAGAGCAAATGAGCAAGATTTTGCCATTAAACCATAACAATCACCAACCTAACCCCATCTAGTAAAAACTAAGACCTGATAAACATGAAATCAAGATTTCTATTAAAGAGGAGAAGTATTGCGGGGTTGTGATGGAGAAGTTTCACTCTAGACCGGAGACTGCTTGACATAGTTTTGACTTCTGGGGCATGCTAACCACCCGTTTTGTTGCTAATAACCTGAAGAGTTCAAATGGGAAATGACCGAGGGTCGTTGACCTTCATGAACTGTGGTGGCGGGTTGGTGGCGTGGAACGTAGTCTACCCTTGGGGCCAAGCCATGAAAATTGGCTTAGCAAGTGCTTCCCCGTTTAAAAAGTCTTTTGGGTAACATGGACGATCATCGAATATAAGGTCAGGAGAGCCAAAATTTAAAATTAACAAAGAAAATGACAGCTAAAGAGTGATTAACCTGAGCAACTCTTCAGACATATGCTATTGGAAGAAATCATTGACAGCTAAAAGGGGGAAGGGGGACTGGAGCTGCAAGGGATTAAACGATAAATGAGGTGGAGGAAACGCATGCTGCTAGTGCTATGTTTTTTTAGAAAGGAGATGCGTGGTTTTTTTACAGTTGCTGATACGAAATTCCAAGTGGGCAGTAGTTTTCAGTGCCATTTAGCACATATGGCTCGTAAATTTTCCACATTTGGAGTTGGCAAGATGTGTGCGGTGCCGATGCTTGCGTTGCGGAAGTAGCCTCTACACCTTTTCCTTCTTGTTTCTTTGATTGCTTTCCAAATGCCTACTTGATGTAACTCGAGGTGGAAAAAAAAAAAAAAGGGAGTGGTAACCCAATGTATTGCTGAAGTGCAAACGGCTGATAGTAATTAAGAGCATAACAATTTAAAGTAGAAGGGTTGTGTAAAAGACAAGGATGGTGTAAAAACGTGAAAGAGAACACCCCAGTCTATGCTACTGGGATTGTTAAAGCTAGGAAGGAGTTCTGATCTCTTGGCTGCAACAATTCCACGCAATCTTACCTGGAGTTGCTATAAATAAGATGGTAACCAAAACTGGTGGTTAGACTTAAAGAGGACCACAAGAACCAAGAACCAAAGGTCGTTTCCTCTCTGGGTTGCTGTTACTGGTGGTGATGTTATCCCTCACGCATTCACGTGCTACATTTTCCCTTGCTGCCTCTGATGGTGGACATGTTTTAGAGCAAACTGCCCGCAGTTGTTCCTTGTGAGGAGAATGCACTCCTTTCTCCTTCGAGGCATGCTATCTGGTTGCATAAAAACTTTCTCATCATGGCAAATTGGCAATAGCTTTCGCATTATCACTCACAAATTGCAAGTTTGAAAACGGACAGGGTGTAAAACCATTAAGCAGGGATGGCAAAACTTGTGAATATTAAGAATTTTGTGTCACAATAACGATATGAATGCTCCAAGATATCATAACTTGCATGCCGCCCTCCTCACGAGCTGCTGGACATCTTACATGATGATAACTCGAACTTGACTTGAAAATAAATATATAAATCTATGAGAAATGTGGATTAGACGACATGGTGGTTGAATTGAAAACATAAAATATTAATAATAATGCTTCCAGCACACTCGAACTAATTTATCTGATGACTTGCATGGTGTGACATTCCTTTTAAAAAAAGAATAAAGAAATATTACTATTATCTATGAGAATTGTGACATTTGTTATTAAAGTAGATGGCATAAAGTTGTTTCTAATACCTTTAGTAATACTCATAAGTTGCAAGCGGTGACATTAATTATGAACCTAACTTCATAAAAAATAAACGTAAAATATAATAAAACAAAACACTTTAAAATTTGATAGAAAATAAAAACAATATTATTTTAAAGAAAGAGAAAAAAACCAAGCAAACTCGTGAAATCCTAGGTCTAAATTCAATTAAAAAAATTAATTTTTCAACCAATTTAATTTTGAATGATGAAATCATGAAAAAAATATCAATCTAAAAAACTTGTAAGAGTAAAAAAAAGATAATAATAAAAAAAATAAAGATCAAATTTGATAGAAAAAAAACTCAAGGATGATGAAATTATACATAAAAAACAATCTAGAAAATGATTAAAAAAAAACAAATAGCAATTAAAAGAATAGGAACCAAGTTTGAAAGATTAAAAAATGATAGGGAAGTGAAATTGAAAAATATCAGTAATTTCATAGATTATTCAAAATTATATATAAAAAAATAGAAATCAAAGCACAAATATCAAATGTGAAGGAAAAACTAATTGCAGGGGCTAGTCTAAAATTCTAAAGGGATTGAGGTTGAAGTTGAGGAAGAAAAAGAAAGAGAGAAAAAAGGTCTTTTGGACCTAAATCAAAAGCGTATTTGTCGCATATGTTGCCCTATCACTAAGGGCGAAAGGCCTTGTACATGCCGTCTAAAAAGCACGAGGGTCGTCTACTTGCTAGCACATAATATTTATTATGTAATCAATTATAATAATGCCTTCGAGTAACCTTTATATTATTAATAAAAGCAATGTAAAATAACAAAAAAAAATATTGTAAGAGAATTATATTGAATTTTTCTTTAAGGGCAACATAGTAATTAACTATTACCAAAAGAAATAAAAAGATCATAACACTATAACTCCCTCATTGAAAAGCATTATATTTTTTATTTAGGGTTAAATCAACAATTGTTTTGTACAAAAATGAATTTATTAATATAACCGTGTACAAATTATTAAAAATAATTATATCAATAATAAAATATACCCCAATACATAGTTTTAAGATTATTTGAGGCGGGTAAAATAATGATTTGTTACTCTATCTGAGTCGTAGTCAGGTTAAAATTTGGGGGGGTTGTTATTGGAGTGTGAAATTGGTGTCCTTGAAGGTTTGACACCCGTTACCAAATCTACCATTCTGCGTGATTTTGTCTTACATCCCAACCCTTCTCTGAAAAGGAACTGATTTCGATGGAGGAGCAGTTCAGCGATGACTTTTCTGCTTCTTTTTCATGGTGGTCTGCTAGAGACAAGCGTCCTTATCAATCCCAACGGCTTCAAGCTACTCTCTCAGGTTTTTCTCCCTATCTCTAACCTTTCATTCATGATTATTCTTGTATAAATGTTATACCTGTAAATAACCTGTTACAATTACATATTTATGGCTATTAATTATGCTTTTCTTTATGTCAAATATTATCTGTTGTTTTCTCTCTCCTTTTCTTGAATTACTAGAAATACTTCACTTCTTTGCCAAGCAGAGATTGAAACCATCCCACCTCTGTTCTTAATGATCCCATCTTGCTGCAAATTATATCCCTCAAAGCATACAAACATTGATATAGCTAGGAGATATATACATTACTTGTCTCTCTAACGCTGTCTTTATGACTTCATCATCGACTTGGAGACATTTATAGCGCAAAAGGCTAATGAAATATGGAATTTGTAACAAAACGCAGATTTGGATAACAAGACTAAAATGTCCTAAATATCATACAAGATGATTTGCCGAGAGAGCTGAGATGTTTTATAAGAGAAGACCAGAGGTTATGAACCCAGTGCATGACTTGCACAAATCCTACCGTTCTTTAGCTGAAAGTATGACCAACTTAGATATGAAAGCATTCATGTTTCCCATTTGAGATCATCATCCTCTTCGTCATTAAACTCCTCCAAACAAGTCCAGCTCTTCCAGGCCTGTGTAACGAAGGTAATGTTGGGAACACCAAATCGGAAGCACCAACTTCCCGCCCCGATTCATTTGCAGAAGAAAAATATAGTTTTGGACAGGAAAATGAGTCAATGTCAAGTGAACAATACAAGATCCTGAAGATCAATGGAGATGTTGATGGAAACGTTAACGAAAGTGGGCTGTAAAGATCATTAATGGTATTGGATTGAATGCAAACATTGATGGTAGTGATCACAAAATGGAAAGCCTCGAAAAGGAGAAATTGGGAGATGCATTAAGGCTACAGGTCTCGGAACTTACTGGGGATAGTTAGCAGCAGCAGAGTGAGCTAATAAAGAGAAATGACTAGAAGAAAGAAGTGATCAAACATCTTAGTGCCCAAATCAACAGGCTAATGGAAGAGAATAGGATCCTGAAGAGTTATCTTCCTAGCTACGAGGTGAATATGAGGCTGAACACCAAATCTCATGTATCAAAGCTGAAGAGGCTCCATTGCATTGGCAAGTTCAAGGGTTAATTGGCATTTCCCACAAGTTTTGGTTGATAACGTAATGCAATCAAAGAACAAGAAGGCTATCAGTCAAAAAATGCCACCAGTTCCTTTGGTTTTTTTCGAGCTGGTAGCCCTTTTGTTCTTTCATTGCAGCATTCCATCCCATCCCATCGTTAAAATCAATGCCAAACTTGATCTTAATCTTGCCTCTTGTTTTCCTATTTCGCTGTAAGGAGATGCGCGCGGCTTTCCATTTTTCATGGAATAATAACAGTTATTGTATACAAGAATGAATGTACTTGTAATTTCTTAATAATTATTTCCTGGCATTGGATTTTTTTGGTTCAAGCAATGGATTTTATTTGACCATATCATAGTTCTCTCCCGAATTACTTCACCAAATTTAAGCAGGCCTTAATTCATTGGTTCTTGTGCAGAAATAGCAATTCATTATGGCTTATATGATTTCTAATTAAACAACTAAATACTTATTTAGTCACTCACTTGCACTCGCATGAAGAATCATGTTTGCCTATTACAATGGATCAATCTTGATTCTTGCAATGGTTTTACTTCTGGTCAACAATACACAATGAGTATATGCTGTCTAAGTTTTCTCTATTAGCAAGTTTCATATATAACAGAACTCTAAAACGCGTGGGGAAAGTACTGTGATTTCCCCACAAAACAATTTTCTTTCTAAGTGCTGTGTTGTTTTTTTATGGAACAATTTTCTATATTAGTTAGTATTATATTATAGAAAGAGTTGTACCTGGAAGATTTTAATGGGGAGAACTGTAGCTAGCTGCTGATTTGACTTGCAAAAGTTGCATCTAGCATTATATTAATGTATTAAATGCTTTGCAAATATACACTGTTTTATCTTTGTTTTTTTCCGTCGAGTCTTCTCTTCTTATCTGCAGTGGGAAATGCAAAGGCGAGATCATGATGGTGCATTAAATGTTTTAAATTCTTTAACAATTTATTGTAGTCTTTTCTTTGTTTCCTTGCGCAACTTGGTTGCTTTTAGATGAACATTTGTCTTTGTTGATTATTATTATATTATTAAAAGTACTATAGATTGAAAACTATTAAAGCAAGATCATGATGGTGCATTAAATGTTTTAAATGCTTTAACAATTTACTATAGACTTTGCTTTTTTTCCCTGCACAAGTTCGTTGTTTGTTGATTATTATTATATTATTAAAAGCATTGTAGATTGAAAACTATTAAAGCGACATCATCATGTGTCTGTATTAAATGCTTTGAAAATTTACACTGTTTTTCCTTTGTTTTTTGCAATTCTGTCTTTTCTTCGTGGGAAAACATCATCATATTTCTGTATTGAATGCTTTGAAAATTTACACTGCTTTTTCTTTGCTTTTTGCAATTCAGTCTTTTCTTCGTGGGAAACAATTTTACTTGCACAAGCGAGATCATGATGGTGCCTTAAATCCTTTTACAATTTTCTGCAATTTCTTTTTCTTGCCCTCTTTGTTGCTTTCCGTTTTGGTTTTGTTTTCCAGCAACTTCTCTAATTAGTATGCTTTCGTTCTTTCTCTTTTAATTATTATGATTTTTATGACTTCTTAATCTTATTTTATTGTAACTCATAGGATGTTGGTCTCTTTCCATTTGCTTTGAAGGGTTTGCTTCTTCCATTACATTCAAGAGGATACTCAGTTTTTGACAGCTTTTTGTTTGACTCTTGGTGATCAGAATTTCCAGGTTATTCCATTACTATTTGTCTTTCTTTTCAGTTGTTCTTTTTAATGTTGTGTGTTTTTTTAGTTTGCATGGGTTGTTCATTCAACTACTGTTGATCGAAATTGCCTGCTTATTTCATTGCACTTTGATTTTCTTTTTATTCGGTGTTTCTAAAGTTTGTTTTTTTTTCTTCCTGGTTTTATCGGATTCTTCACATGTTTTGTGAAGTTTTCTTTTTTTCATTGCACTTTAGACAACCTTAGAAGGGGACAATTTAAAAAAAAAACTAATTTTGAACAAACCATCCTTCTTTTTTTTTTGTTTTCAAAGAAAATGGTCTTCAATTTGAAGCAAAATTAATCTCAAATTTAATCGCTGAGTTTTGTAACATAAACCCATGATTACTTGAAACTTAAAAGGGATCTAGGGAGACAAATTGGAAAAAATAAAAATAAATATGCCCCAATCTTTTAGTTTAAGAAACAGATAAATTGGAAAAAAAGAAATAAATATATTAGTTCTCAGGATTGCCAAATTTTGTTAAATGATGTTCGGCAGCATTACATTGTTAATGTTGTAGTTAAAAATAATATAATAATCTCTTTATAATAAGATTTTTTTCTAAAAAAAAGTAATTATAAAAAAATTGCTCAGAGATTATTTAGTATCTCTCTCTCACACACACATCATGTAAGTTAATCATCAGAGTCTAGAAAAAAAAATGGGTTTGTGGCAGAGAAATCTGGTGAAATAATAGCAAGGGGACACGAATATTTGAAATTTATACAGCTGTCCAAGACTACAACTCATGGAATACTTATATTTAATTAATGACTATACGCAAATTCACATATAAATTTATGAATAATCTTTTGTCACTATTTAATTATATAAATTAGGCTAAAACAATAGAGATCCCCTGAACTGTTCTCGATTGACATTTCATTTTTTCTCATTTTATTTTAATAAATTATGGTGAGTAGCCAATTAATTTTATTTAGTAGCTAATTAATTGTAATTCAACCTAATATTAGTGTTTTTAGTTGCTTAAAAGATCTGAACTTTGAATCTTTCCTCTATAATAATATATATATAAAAAGCTATTCATAATTTAGGGAGTTTTTATGAGGTTTCTGGTGAGAATTTATTTGGTAGGTGTGTATTTATATCATCAGGGGTCCAAAAAGGAATGAAGTGCATGGATGCCATTAGTTTGTGTTGCAAAGTTTGGGAAATTTCAATTTATAAATACGTGTTTATTTCTGATGGTGCTTAATTAAATTATGTAATCATTTTTAATTAAAAAGCAGCATCAGCTAGATATAAACATTACATTTTCCATTGTGCTTGGGAGGTGAATATTTTAAAACAATATCTTTTTACATGTAATATCAAAAGAAAAATTCAAAATGTTCGATGGCATATGCAAATTAACACTTTTCTACATGATTGCAATACATGTATTAATGGTATGAATAACATTTCAGGAAATTACATGAGTTTAAGAACATGAGCTTACAACATATTTCACATGCCTGATGATCATATAAAGAGGGGAGGTCATAATTCCCTGTTTTTTTAGCAGTATTTACATATATCAAACTACGAATTACAATTGGGTTTTATAAATAAAAAAAAATCTTGCCCTATTTTTTAAAAGATTACAGAACATAAGACACTCTCATTAAATAAATAACAAAATTATTTCCCTTATTCTTTGCAGCTTATACAATTTTGCTTGGGCTTAGAATATGTTGGCTCATCTTTTTTTTATTATTTTTTTTGTTCTTTCATGCCTGATTTTCCAAGTCTTATGCCCCACGTCTATTTGTTTTTATCCTTGCACATATTAATCAAAATTTCACGCTATTTTTAGGTCCTTTGAAGATGTCGCTTTTATTTATCGTCAACATTTTCTCAGGTTTGTTTTGTGCCTCTCTCTTATTTACTTTATGCATTTCTATTGCCTTGCATGCTTAATCATTCTTATGGTATTCCAATGTTTAACAACATTTAATGTTCTGTTTTTAGTTGCTTGATCTTTTATTCTTATATCTTCATCCTTTCTTCAACATGTTAATTTTGTGGAATTATGTTTTCTATTCCTTAATTAAACCAATCAGTAGTTTTCTAGCTAAGCCTATCCATCATCATGTCTTATGACATGTTAAGGATTTCAATCCAATGTCGTTCCTTTTCCTTACAAGCCAGTTAATCTTTGCCCAACACCTAATTTCATGATGTTTTTTCTTTGATTGCTTATTATCCCTATGTTTACATGGTTTCTATAGAAAGTGCATGTCATTAAGATTTTCTCTATCCAAGTGTTTTCTTTAACTTAACCATCATCCTGTCCTAATGATGGTTTTTTTAGTGTTTTTTTTTTTTTTCATTTGCCTTGATATTTGTTTACATGGTTTATTTAGAGCAACGAGATGACAAGTCCTCACGGACATGTTCAGCCGGATGAGTATGTGCCATCTTCTCAATATTCACAATTTGCTTTTAATGACTATGAAACTCCCGTTGATAGAATCTTGCTATCCGATAACCCAAGCCAGATTACTACAGTGTTTCCCTTGCATGATTTTTGTTTAGTTGCAGTGTTTCCCCCACATGTTTATTTTTTAAATTATCTTTGTTAAATTTATTTTTTTAATATTGAGTTGGTTGAAAATTTAGCTTTAGCTTTAGTTTTCCCCACGTTTTTTTCATTATAATTATTATTATATTGTATTATATTATATGACTGTTTTTTTCTTTTTGTTGTTTCTTTTTAATTTTTTTAATGAATTTTTTGGTTTGATTTATTTTGTTAATGTTAAATTATTTTTTTATTTAGTTATCATATTTTCATGATAATCTCGGGTTTGATAGGTTAACCTGATTTGACGAGTTATTTTTTTTCATTTAGTTTAGTTTGTTAAAGTTAATTTTCTTTCTATTTAATTATCAGATTTTCATGACATGTATTCTGGGCTTAACAGGTTAACTTGGTTTGATGGGTTAACCCAGTTAATTCTAGGTAAACCCGTTATTTTTTTTTTCTATTTAGTTATCAAACTTTCATGACGCAAATCCTAGATTTTACGAGGTAATCTGGTTTAAAAGAGTTAACCCAATTAATTCAATTTTTTTTCTTTTTCTTCATTAGTTTTTTCTTTTATGTTGATTTTTTTTTAATTACTCTATTTAATTATCACACTTTTATGACACGACCTTATAGCGAGACCCACATCCAATATTCTTGGGTCTGGTGTTACAGCCAGGCTCACTTAAACTTGGGCCATACAAGTTTAATTTTATTATTAATATTATAAATATTACTCTTAGGTCAGACGTTGCAGCCAAACCCAAGATTCTTGGGTATAACTTTGTAGAAAAATTCAAGATTTTTTAATTTTTATTTTTTAAAATATTTTTTATACAAAAAAAATACCCGCGACATCACGCGGGTATCAAAGCTAGTATATATATATATATAGTGAACTATGAACTTTCGGGGTCCACTAAACAGTATATATTATTAACAATGAACCCAGCCTCCTATTCAAAAAAGAACTTAGTTTTTGTGCCCGAAATTAGCCAAAAAAAAAAAAACGACCATTATTTGAAAAGAAAAGAAAAGAAAACAGCAAGCATACAATTACACGTACATGAATGTTAAATGTCCTCTCGAAAAGAGAAATAAACAAAGTGTAAGGTCCTTTTTTTTTTTATTATTTACATGGGTATCCGGACCAGCTTACGCGCACCACAACTAATCCCACGGTCCATTGAACATTCTGCAAATCCAATAAGTATGTAAGGCATCGCGTGTACAATGAGGTTTGAACCCTGGTACAGAAAAAGAAAACAAATCTCTTCCACCACTAGGCCAATACTCCAAGTGTAAGGTCCATTCTTAATATTTAATGACATAAACCTATGAGGTAAGGTCTATTTTTTCCTCTTTAATGAAATAGACGTTTCTTCAATGCTTACAAAATCACCGGGGTATTGCAAAGTACAGGCATTTTTAAATCATCAACATTTAATCTTTTTTTTTTAAAAAAACACACACTTTGAAAACAGCCTCTGGCATAATTCTATCAAATCACGGGAGCCCACCTTTGTCTTCGTAACCCACAAAAGAACACCTTTTTTTTTACTAATAAAAAATAATGAAATAATAAAACGGTTGTCGATAACGGCTGACAAATAACCCCGTCCCGTTTCCGTCCACGGTCCCCCCATCACATAGAACAACAGTTGAGACAAAGCTAGCATATATCCCCTTTTCCTCTCCACCAACATTGCACTGCATTTCTCCTCAAAAGATCTGGGCAGGCAGACCGGCTCTAAAAAAGATCAAATTGTTTGAAAATAAGATCCTTTTGTTTTACCCTACTCTGACTTCTATTTCTTTGTTTATTTATGGACTGGCAAAGAACTGAAAGTCCGCTCTACGCGCGCCAAGGGACCAGCGACCCCGCCTCTTCTCCGACAGCGGCTACGGTGCAAAATGCGCGTCACGGTCACCATGCGCGATCCTCTTCCGCCTCTGGATTATCCACCATCAAGCGAAACCAGAATGTGGCGGCTAAAGCGGCGGCTCAGCGACTGGCGCAGGTCATGGCCTCTCAAACTGCTGATGACGATGGCGACGACGAAAATGACGGCGATGATCTAGGGTTTCGTTACAGTGCGCCTCCGCCTCTGTCTTTTTCGAGGAATGTTAATAGTAACAATACAAATTTTACCACTACTAGTAAAGCTTCGTCCACTGCTACGTCTTCAAGGATCAATAGATCTCCTTCACCTGCGGTAACTTCTTTTCTTAACTGTTTTTTGGGTGAGATTTTTCACTGGAATGAAAATGTGCTTCAATTTGATTGAAATAAATTGAGAAAATGATTGGTTGGTTTTAAATTATTGAAGGAGTGACTTTATTGCTTACTGTTAAGTAGTAAATGAAGCATTTAACGGCGGGAGTTAAGACGCGAATCGTGGATGTTAGATTTATATTAATTTCATCTCCCTATAATTAGAGCCCTTTAACTAGGAAATTAAACTGAGACTTTATTTATTTCTTTTTTTTTTTTTTTTTTTTTTTGATAATTTCTAATACAAGAATGAGTGATGTGTAAAAATTAACTGGATTGTATGGAAATAGAATATGCTAATTGGATTTATTTTTTTTTTTTTTTTTTTGGGGGGGGGGTTATGCGTTTAGTTAGCTAGGAATTTTGAAGAGCCTGCATCGGGTGGATCAACATCAGCTGGAAGGCCAGCAATGTCTCTTAGAACGGCAGCAGCAGCACCACCACCAGTGCCACAGAGCAAAGGATCATTGAGGACTGCGGTTTCTTTACCGCCAATGGATCCTCCGAGAAATGGACATAGAGATGGTAAAAGGTAGAAAAATAACCTGCATTAGAGAAATAGAACATTCACATGTAGTCTGCTGTAACTGTGGACGTTCAATTCTATTGGAATTCATTTCTTTTTATCTTATTTTATTGGGAAAAAAATATGGATTTCCTAGTATCTATATCAACATTGTGATACTGGTCATTTTTTTTCACTTATTAGAATGCGATGGCATGGAAGTTAATGTAACAATGTTTTTTGGCTTAAGGTAGAAGGTTGAAGGTCTTTTCTTAATGCAGTCTAGTCAAGGAGCATGTGATTGATGTGACATGGTTTGCCTTTATATAACCCGGTAAAGGAATACCTTGCCCTTGAGGTGTAGCTAAGAAATTTTCTTGGCTAGGCCAAACTTTGAAGAGGGATAGCAAACAAAATGACACATTGATTTTTACAACCAAGTTCCATCTAGCTCGAGTAATGTCTCCTTGGTACTGCAACATGCATCCCCTATCAAGACCAATGTTTAGATAAACTGATCTTTGACTGCTCAATTAAGGATGCATGGTTTATGATATGACAATTTGGAGATGTGAATTGTCATAATTGCAGATTCTTGTCAGATGCTGTACATTTTAACTCAAAAGATACAGGAGATCAACGTGAAGCTTCTGCACTCCGTGATGAAGTATGTTAATTTAACCAGATTCTTGCCATTTGCATTTTTCTTCTTTATGTACAGCAATCAATAAGTATTCTCTTAAAGACATTATACGGATTTTTTTTTTTTTTTTTTATGATAACGAAGACCCCATGATGAGATTAATTCTTTTGGCAGCTTGATATGCTACAAGAAGAGAATGAAAACATCTTTGAGAAGGTACAATTATTTTTATTTTTTTCCCTTTTCCAAACAAGTATATGTAGCATCGTATGGTACAATGAAACCTGTGTTTATTGTACAGCTCCGGCTTGAGGAAGAGAGATGCGAGGAAGCAGAGGCCAGAGTCAAGGAGCTTGAGAAACAGGTGCTACTTTGTTTCCATATTGTTAGGCTATGTTTTAGAGCCTCAGCACATTGGCTTCTTTTTGTTTGACTTTCCATAAAGCTTAAGGGTGTTTAATTAACCAATTTAGGGTGCATTTGTTACAAGTCTTAAAGATGGAAATATACTGTTTCGTGAATAACTACAAGAGTTTTCCAAACATGTGCATTAAGGGCACACATGGAAGGTTTTAAATTTAATTCCTGGTAAAAATGTTGACAAACAATGCATCAATGTTGATTACGGGAGCTTGTCATTACAGAGAAAAAATGAGCTATAACTCTAAGCTTGAGGAAGCAAGGAAAAAAAAATAAATAGAAGGCAACTTCTACTCCCTTTGCAACCAATTCATCACTTCCTATTTTCAATCAAACAAGTTTAAATAACCCACCACCAATAAAGATTACCCATTTTTATCCATATAGAACCCACCCTTGAAGTCGCTCTCCTCATTCATACAGAACAGTATTTTTCTTCCTAAACCTTGCTCTTCATTCAACATTTGGATTTTTCAGGTGCTGCTTTGAATTTGAAAGCCTCACAGGTAGCCCTTTTCATTCCCCCCACGTCCAGTGTCATTAACATGTACACTTTCCTGCTTGTTCTGGGTTCACAGGTTGCTGCTTTTGGAGAAGGAGTATCTTTAGAAGCTAAATTGCTTAGCAGGTCAGTTGTTCTAACAACTTAGGTGGTTCTTTATCTTTGTGAATATTCATGCAATGACATCATCTGCTGCCATCTGCAGAAAGGAAGCTGCTTTGCGGCAGAGAGAGGTAATGGGGATGGGTTCTTATGCCAGGCTTTTCAATTTAGATCATTGTGTCTCATTTACCTTACTGAGTTGGACAAACTATGACACTTATTTAGGCCATCAAATGACTGTAACTCCTATGTTTAGACTGTTCATTATTATATTTGAATTGTAGTAGGGAGGGCTTTTGTGTCCTTTTTGTTTGAGGATCATGATGGTTTTCTTGCTGTAATTAGCTTCAACAATGTAAAAAATAACCCAAGGATCATACTCGCTTTCTCTAAATGTTGTTTTGTTCTTCAGGCTGCACTAAAGGATGCAAAACAAAATAATATGGTGGACAAGGAAATTGCATCTATTCGGTCTGAAGTAGAGGTAAGTATGCCATCAGGTGGTCTTCTAAAGCCTTCCACAATATTTTCCTGGTGTTTCTAGCTTCCTAACCTATCTTATATTTCTTGCTTAATTCAGAATGCAAAAGATGAGGCAGCAGCAGTTATGCGACAGCTGCAGGGAGCTGAATCTGAAGTGAAGGCCCTTCGTTCAATGACACAAAGAATGATATTGACTCAGAAAGAAATGGTTTGTAGTAGAATAGATTCAAGTGGCTCCTTAATAATTGCTTAGAAACTATTAATTGTGTATCTGCATTTCAGGAAGAGGTTGTTCTTAAGAGGTGTTGGCTTGCTCGATACTGGGGCTTAGCTGCTAAATATGGTAATCTACTGGTCAATGTTTTGTTTTTTTGATGCAGCACTGGGAATGTCTTAGTTTCCAAATTTCCTTTTTCTTTCCTGCTTGAATTATGAGGCAGTATCTGTAGGCTAATGAACTTTCTCCTCACAGTTTTCTGATGTACTATGACTTATTTTAATATACTTTGGAAATACTATGTGCATGATGTCATTGCGGTATCCTTTTGAGATTGACAATGTGCAGTTTGTCGATCACATCTAACTAATACACGCAATTCTTCTCATATTTATAGGTATCTGTGCGGATGTTGCTGTGTCAAAGCATGAATACTGGTCATCCTTAGCACCTCTTCCATTTGAGGTGGTTGTTTCTGCTGGACAAAAGGCTAAGGAGGAATGTTGGGAAAAAGGCTAGCACTTGCTATTGGGCTTTTGAATTTACTATTGCCTTATAACTGGTTATATTTGTGGTTACAGTTTTTTTAACCTGTCCAGTGTGTTGGTTTGAACTGCTCTATTGTTTGTATCACTCTTTTTTCAGGATCTAATACTGGTAACTTTGAGCAGGTGATGAGGACAGTGAGAAGAGAAGTACCCTTGCACAAGACTTGAGCGATCTAACTGGTGAAGGAAATATCGAGAGTATGCTCTCAGTTGAAATGGGTTTGAAGGAGCTTGCTTCCTTGAAGGTTTTGTGTCATTCATCACTTGTCTTTAAACCATATGGTTCCATCTTGTGTTTAATTTTGAGTTTCAATGCAATGCGAAATAAGCTGTGTTTTTCTTTCTGCCCCCTTGTCTCTATATTTAATTGTTATCTTTGCATGATTTAGAGCTTCTGGTTTACAAAGTATGACTGTTCTGATATTATATATTGCACTCCTTTCAAGGTTGAGGATGCCATTGTGCTTGCACTGGCCCAACAGCGGCGAGCAAACTCTCTTCGACTCTCCATCTCAGGTATGATCTGGCTTGCTGACATGCTGCTGCTGCTGGCTTTGATTGTTAGATTCTATTCTTTCTCATATCATTGTTTATGCTATTGTATCTTTTGCTGACATGCCTTTTCTGTTGCTTTCAGATGTCAAATCGCCTGGTGATCCAAAGTATACAGAAGCGTTTGGTGAGTCACTGTATATGGCCAAACAAATTTTTTTATAATGTAAAAAAAGTGGTAGATTAAAAACATTCAAGTCATAGGCCATTAGTTAAATTGGCAATTTAAATATTTACAGGAAAAAACGACAATAAATAAACTGACAAAAAAAACAACAAAAATAAAAGAACCACATCTGAACCTATTCAGATTATCAAACAATTCAATGTTAACCTAACTAAAGGAAACCCAGAAAAAAAGGGTCAAACTTCAAAAAAGAAAAAAGAAAAAAGAAAGAACATCAACTTAAAAAAAAAGAGGGGAAAACCAAATAAACCTAGGCAAACCTCCTAAACCTAGTCTAATCTAAAAAACTTGCAACTTATTAAATTATGGACCTGAGTTCAATCAAGAAGTTTAAATGTCATCCAATTTAATTTTGAAGGATGGAATTGTTGAAAAAACTATTAATAAAAAAAAACTTGCTTAAGAAAAGGAATAACAAAAAAAAAATAGGGCTAAAATATGACTGAAAAAAACTCAATGGGTATGAAATTAAAAAAAAAAAATTACTGCAAAAAAAAAATTACAATTAAAAGAATTAGAACCAAACTTCAAAGATTAAAAAATCATAGGGAGTGAAATTGAAAATCATTTGTAATATGATAGATTATTTATAGAAAAAAAAATAGTAGGGGTGAAATAAAAAAAAAATTACTTAGGGCTAACCCAATCAAACCAAAAAAAAAAAAATACAAAATAATAGTTCAAAAAATGATAAAAAATAAAACATCAATTTAGAAAGAAGGGAAAAAAACATGGCAAATTTCTTAAACCTAGTATAAAATCTAAAAGCCGTTTCCCTTGAAATTTTTTACTCAGATTCAATCAAGAAGTATAATTCTCAACCAATTTAATTTTGAAGGATGAGATTGGTCGAAAAATATTAATAAAAAAACTTACAAAAGTAACAAAAAAATGATAAAATTTGATTAAAAAAAAAAACAAAGAGGATTCAATTTAATGAAAAAAATAAAAAATAATCCCAAATAAAATAAATATCAATTAAAAGAATAAGGATCAAATTTTAAAGATTAAAAAAATCAAAGGGGTGAAATTTAAAAATATTTATAAAAACAAAGCAAACCCGGACAAACATTTTAAATATGGTCAAATCTCAAAAAGCTCGCAACCTATGAAACCCTGAAGCTGAGTATTATCAAGAAGTTTATTATAAGCCAATTTAAAAATATAAATTTTAAAAACTTGTCAAAGCAAAAACCAAAAAAAGCCTCTAGCGAACCCAACAGCCAACCCGAATCAACAAATCAAACACATGGCCTAAGGCATGAATTGGGATGACCCTATAAATAGGAAAGTGAAAAAAAAATACCACCAAAAAAAATGTTCGAAAACAATGCTTTTAAAAAAGGCAGAAATTGACTCGAGCTAATCCTTTAGATCTATTACCCGGATCATGAGACCAAGGTGACCCTATTAAAGGCAAACCCGAAAAAACAAAGAAACAAGATTCTTAATCAAACAAATATTGAAATTAAATGTTTAGGGATGAAATTGTAAAAAACAAAGTCATTAAGAAAATGATTATAAAAATAGCATTTAAAAGAATTTGGACCAAATTTGACATAAAAATAAAGAAAATAAATTCCTAGGGGTGGAATAAAAAACAAATCAATCAAGAAAATGATTCAAAAAAAAAACAAATAGCAATTAAAATAATAAGGATCAAATTGAAAACAAATCCAAAAAAATTAAATGATCAGGGATGAAATTGAAAATAAAATCAGATATGAAATAATCAATGTAAATAAAACAATTGCAAATAAGAGGAGGGATTGAATCCCAAGAAGAAATAAATTGAAGGGCTGATATGATTTTTTTGCATGGCCAACACGCAATTTGAGGAAGAAAGAGAATGAAAAGAAAGAAAAGAAAATAAATTTCTGGTCAAACCACTATACTCGTGCTGCCTAGAGAGGAAGAGGACGCTGAGATTAATGAAATGATGCGGCGGAATCACAGTTACAACCACCAGAGCTAGTCGCACATGCCACCAAAAGGCGGCGGAGCGGTTGACATGTGTGAGGCACACATCAACAACATTTTTGTTTTTATTTTTTTTATTTTTTACAAAACTGAAAATGCTCTTAGGACTAAACAATAATAACAAACAAACTATGATAAAATTACAACTAAGCCCCTGAAACCAAGGTTAAAAAATTTGAATGGTAAGGGTAAAGTAATAATTATATTGTTCTATCAAGTATGAAAATATAAAAGTATCTTTGTAGAAGGCATTGAATTATTTTATTCAAGGGTTACATTAGTAATTTTACTATGCATTAAAAAATACACTTAAGGAATAGTATTTATTCAAAATAATCTTGCACAATCCTCAAAAGACATTTTATGTTATGGTGAAAGGATCACCTTACCCCCGAAGCAAAGGCAAAAGATAAAATGATTAAGGGGTAAAATAGTATTTATACTATTTTAAGGAATAGTATTTTGTTTTGGGGCACTCTCCATGATGATTAGTTTTGTGGATAATATTTGGGCCACTTTATACATTTGCCTTATAATTTACTTGGCTGAAATAAGTAGGACCACTGCTATCATTCTCACTTAAAGTTGATGAGCATTGCCTATCATATGCTGTTGTGATCACAGTTGTATATAATTAAAATCCATCCTTTTTCTTTGCAGAATTGAGTCCGGAGGAGTCTGAAGATGTTCTTTTCAAGGAGGTCTGGCTTAATTTATTATTTAACCATTGCTGCATCTAATTTATTTTCTAGAATTGTATAATCTTTATTTGGCGGATGAACCTGCATGGTGAAATATGCAAGTTTCCAATTTTTCTGCAAATGTTTTTCGTTTCTGGATGTGCGATTAAGCATTTTGGCGGATTGCTGTTGTCGCTGGCCTATTTTGTATAAACAGTTATATTATAGACTTTGGTATGTGTTTGAAAATCTCAATTGATGATCAACATTCTTCAAGTGAACTGATCACTTTCAGACTTGTAGAGAGAATTGAATGGTATCCATGTGCCTTATTGAAATCTTAATAATTAAGCAAGGGAATTTCCTTATTCTTTCATATTTGTACCGTTTTCCTTTCCTGTGAAAAATACTACCTGTGAATAGCCCATAATATCTAGTCATTGACAGGTTAAAAAATTGGTAGTTTCTGCTCTATAATCTTTATGTTGTGCTGATTTTGATTAAGTTGAAACATATCTAACTTGTGTAGGCGTGGCTTACATATTTTTGGAGAAGAGCAAAAGCCCATGGTATAGAGGAGGACACTGCAAAAGAACGATTTCAATTTTGGATTAGCCGCAGTGCACACTCACCAAGTTCACATGATGCTGTTGATGGTAAGCTTCCCTCGTCCTTGATAATTTGTTGCTCACATGTAGTTGATACACAGTTCTATAATAAGCATAGAGAGAAGATTGTGTAACTGTGACACTGTTACTGGAGTCACTACTCGCTAGAAGCCATTGTAAAAATACCCACTGCCAAATCCTTTCAATTGTCCATATCATTGCGTTGGTACCTTGACCTCATGAATGATCACTTATCTTGAGTATTCATCTCAGTTGAGCAAGGCCTGACGGAGCTCAGGAAGTTGGGAATAGAGCATCGATTGTGGGAAGCATCTCGCAGAGAAATCGATCAGGACTCTTAACACAAATCTTATGGGCAGCTTAGGGGCTCTGGTTGACGATGGTTGTTCCAGGAAATCTCACGCTATCAAGTTTCTTCTTGAATCATGTTACTGAATTCTTCTATTTGTTGGAGAATTTACCTATGTTGCTTGGCACTGGTCCACACGAGTCATATGATATATAAAGTAGGTTCATCTCTTTAGATACATGTTATATATACACATGCATCAACATATAGGTATGTTAATTACATGAAGTTAAATACAGTCTAGGTCAAATTGTAGCAAGCTTGCCATTGAAGGAAATAGCCAAGTTGGTTTTGATTTCTCATTTTCTAAGAACAAGAGTAATAGCTAAGTTAGCAATACTTGGACGAATGCCTGTCTGCGGTGGGTCTCGAAAAGTTTTGCTGGATTCGCAAAAGCCGACCATTTATAAGAGACAAAAGTTGTAATTTCCAAGGAAATTTGAGCAGGAGGTGATAAACTAGGGTGAAGCTACGCTTTTTAGTTTGGGGACAGTTTATCATGGGGTTTTTAACGGGCGGTCGAGGTGCTGTTTATGTCCAAGGGGATCCGTCTATAGTTCGAAGTTGAAGATGAGTGGGTTGGGGTTCAACTTCTTAATAGTTTGAGGGGTTATTTGTTTTGTGTCATCTTGACAGTGAAAATTGAAAAAAAAAAGTGACTCGTGTTATTTTCCTGTCAAAATTTGATACTAACATCAAGAAGATTACTAAAACGCAAAGCTGATCGGACGCCTAGGTGATGAATCACTGGTGTACGGGCATTGCTATGTGCTAAAATTGTCGTGACTCTAGAGTTGCGGAAACTAGAACTACAACGTGAAGCAAAATGAGAGGTGGATTTACTTGAATATCGTTTGTTTATGTGGTCTAATTATATTTTAATTTTTTTAATTTTTAATTATTTTTTAGTACTTTAAATTGTTTTGATATGTTAATATTAAAAATAAATTTTAAAAAATAAAAAATATATTATTTTAATATATTTTTAAATGAAAAATATTTTAAAAAACAATCTTTATTACAATTCTAAGCATTTTAATAATAAAAAAAAAGTTGTGGAGAAAACATTTTTTCTTGGTACACAAACATTGTAGGCTGAATTAGTGTTTTGGTTTTTTTTAGATAATTACAAAAACTTTTTTCTAGTTTGATCTAAATTTTATTTTCTCTATACTTTTATAAATTACATTTTCTATAATGCAGTTTACATGCTCAATAATAATTTATATCCTCAACTTTATATTTTGTTTGATTTAGAATGTAAAGTGTAATTTATAAAAGTATGGAGAGAAAGTAAAATTCATTAGACTATAAATATGGTTTTTGTAAATATATCTTCTCTTTTTCATTTTAATCCTCTTTTTTATATTATTGAATTTTTTTTTTTCAATGCCATACCTTTCAAATTTAGTTTCTTTAAGTTTTAAATTTTTGAATTGATGGTTTGTTTTACAAGGTGGAAAAAGGTTTTGTCATTAAATTGATCAATTTGAAAAAAAATCAAAATCAATTTTTTTGATTAAACATAATCAAAACTTGGAGGACCAGAATTAACACTTAATCAAATTCTCATACTTTTTTTTCTTAAGTATTGCACTAGAGTTGTGTTTTTAGCTATTTTTAGTAACCAAAGTTTTTTTAAAAAATTTTAATCAATGTTTAATAAGATTTGTTTCATTTTGGTCCACTCATTTTGCTTGCATTTTAGTCTTGAGTTAGAGAGGAGATAATGGGTTGTCAAGAAACGAGAAAGGAGAAAGAGTGTTAGTTGTCTTAATTTTGACTTTGAAAAAAATCAATTTTTATGTCAATTGGTTTTATTTGATAAGAAAAGTTCTATTAAAGTGTTTTTTAACCTTCATCTTTAATGAGAAATTAGTTATAGGCTCAAGAAGCTATTGGAATTCGAGTTGATTTTTGGCTAATTTGAAGCCATGAATGGATTTATTTAGGCCATTTAGGTTCTTTTTAGGTGTTCTCAAGTTGAAAATGAGTTTTTTAGGTTTAAAAAGTTAGAGACTTGACTTTCCAGCCACATGATATGGCTAGTAAAAAAACAAAATACGACGTGTCATCTAATTTATATTTTTATTTTAAAAATAAGTACAACGCATTCACCCTATTTTTCAATACAAAAACAATCATAGCTAAGTGAGCTACATGCTCTTATAGGTCCACACAAGTGGCCTTTTGTTTTTAGGTTAGATATGTTGGGCCACCTAACCCAGGCGTCTAGCCTTTGTTAGTTGGGGTTATCATATTTTTTTTAATTAAATCTCATTCAAGTAAATAATTCTATGGGGTTATCCTGATCTCTGAACTTAGTTCATGATTTGTTGAGTTAATATGGGTTGAATATGATTGTTTTTTAGGTTTTTTTTTAATTGATTTTTTTTTCAATTTTATACTTAAACATTGAGTTGATTAAGAGTTGACTTCATATTTTTTTAGATTTGCTTTTTATAAGGTTATCATGATATCATAACTTGGGTTGTAGGTTTAACAAATTAACTTGGGTCAACTCGGGCTGTTTTTTTTTTGTCCTTTTTGTAATTGAATTGTTTATTTTTCAATTTCAACCTTTAACATTAAATTGAAAATTAAATTTTATAATTTGTTTTGATTTGCTTACTATATTATTATCTCAATTTCATGACAGGTCACGAATTTAGCAGATTAACTCAGGTTGACTTATGATATTTTTTTCATCTTTTTTTTCAATTGATTTTTTCTTTCAATTTTACCCTTAAACACAAGGTTCATTTAGAATTGAGTTTCATAATTTATTTAAATTTGCTTTCTATAAGGTTATCACGGTCTCATGATTCGAGTAATGAATTTAACAGGTTAATTTGAGTTGATATAAATCTATTTAATATGTTAATGTCTCAATATTTTTTTTTTTTTTGAAAAATCCATCTTGAAGTTGTTTTTAATTTGAATAATATTTGTACATGTCATCTAGATTATTTTTAAATCCACCAAGTCAATTAGATCACTTCAATTTAATAACATGAAATAAATAAATAAATTTACTTAAAAAACACATTAAAGCGTCTAAATAATTTTTTTTACTGTTTTATACTGTTGCTTTGTTTGGTTTTTAAAATTCGCTGGCTATGTGAACTTTTATCATCGTTTTTTTTTTTTTTTTGTCTCTAGTTGTTCATTCTTTTATGGCTCTTCTTCATTTTCCTTTTTATTTTTTCTCTCAATATTTTAAATTACAATAAAATAAAAAATAATACCAAACGGGTATATTTTGAAAACTTGGATTTCTAATTTTTTCTATAATTTGACCTCAATTTTAAAATTTCAAGATATATTTTGAGCCAAATTTAGATATTGATTTAAGTAAATCATGTTTGGACTCAAACCTGTTCAGAATCCGCCCCAGATTATAATCGATTTATGGCTCTACTCCTACCTAGTTATATAATAGGTTTTAAACCTGTTGATTTAGAAAAGAACAGAGAAGAGGAAAAAAGAAGAAGATCAATTTCAACGGCCAGAGCTCCAGATGTTTCAACTATGAATGTTTGTATATTAATATTGACGAATTGAGTAAAAAAAACTTAAAACTAAATATGGGCTTTTCCATGTCTATTTAATGAGCCTGAAGAAAAAAGTTTTTGTTGTGCTTGGGCTGATAAATTGCAGTCTATGTGAAAGAAATGATCATTTGATGCTTGAATTAGCAATGTGTAAGAGGAAAATAATATTTTGAAGGAGAACAAAAATGTAAGAGAATGTGTGTGTGTGTGTGTATTTGTTGTATTGTCCCATTTTCTCATATCTAATGTGGTTTTTAGTATTTATATACCTCACATTACCTGTATTTTCGATGTAGATTATAGGATCACAGACCTACATGTAGGAGTAATCAAGAAGAATATTTGATTTATTGATAAGCAATGCACAATTAGCCTGATAAAATGAGTTATTTGTGTAGACACCTATCTTGTTAACTCTGGAAAGGCAGAGTTTTATTAGGAGGAATCATAACGACACTTTAGAGAGTTCAAGTAGGTGTCGCATTGGTAAGTCGTAAAACAAAAATTTAGATTTATGCCCACATTGATAAGTTATGAAACATATAGAAAGAAAATCCAAGACGGTGGCAATACATTGCGAGATGTTTAATATGAGATTTCCTTGACACGAAAAGGGTTCATGGCCTTACTAGAGTGCCCGCATTTTCCCTCACTTTTCTTTTTCTTCTTCTTCTTCTCCTTCCCTCCTCTAAGTGGGTTTGGTTGGGTCCTTTTTTTTTCACTTTTCTTCTCTTCTCCTATCCTTATTGGGCTCAGTTGGGGCCAAAATATAGATTCAATTAAAGAGTTATTGTGGAATTAGGGACTGAAATGGAGAAAGGGTATAAATTAAGTATAACGCGTGTTTGGCCTAACCTTGTTTCATAGGCATATGAGCCTTGTTCTGTTGCTCCTTAGATGTTTTTCTTGGTGTCATTGGTTTGTCTCGACGAGGGTAATCCCCTCATATGGCTCTCTTTTTAACTCTCTTCTCTTCTCCTTTCTAAAAGCCCGATTGGGCTTCTCTTTTCTTTTTCTTCTCTTTTTCCCTTCACCCGCTCTTTTCTCTTCTCCTTTCTTTTATATGCCCAGTTCACAGTTGGGATTTCTCTTTATTCTAGCCTAAATATGAAATAAAATATTAACACGGATTAGAACCCAAAAAGCAATTTTTAAGTGGAGCCGCTGTATATGCCTCGGAGCTGTAAATGCAAATAAGACAGCCACTTTGGTACAGCCACAACGGCTGGGATTTGTCTCTTCTCGTGTGTAACGTTGTAAAATGGCAGTTTGGAAGGCTTGGAATCGTTTGGAATTGGATAATAGTCCTTTTCTTGATCTTTCAGTATCTATATTTCTCTATGTAGGTCTCCCTTGCACTCCTATGGAACTTAGCACGCGCTGCAGGTCCTGTGCTCTGCCCCTATAGCTAAAATATAAAATATGTTCACACCATACCCTACCTTGTTCTAAAAAGCGCATAGGCAAATTGATGTTTCAATTTGTGCCACAGATGGTCATGTGCACTTAAATATAATAGTAGCATTACCTTCTTGGTGGACACACCAGGCAGAGAAAAACAAGCTCTTTTGGATAAAAGTTGAGCATGGGGAAAGAAGGGAGAGACAATAAAAATTCTGAAAGGTGATTTTGACCTAGTCACCACTTATCTACCATTTTTGTTTTTTCCACTTGGTCGCATGGCCCCAACAATATGGCTTTAGAAAACTAATCCCTTCTGTTCCCATTATATTCTTTCTCCATTGGCTAGACTATACCGACTAAATGTTTTGATGTGAAGCAAATCATCACGTAGAAAGGAGGGAACATGCCATTGAGGTGTTTTTCCTCGTAATTATTAGAGCGAAATGATTATAAGAGATAATGTTCTAAATTCACTTCAACATTGTGAGAGTTTGTATGGGAGTTAGTTCAGAGTTTAATTCCAAGAGACGAATGAGGTCTGTGTACTGCGTTTTATACTTTTTCTTCCAAGGGTTTTGCCTTTTGTCTGCATGAATGGTTGCTCCCGGCCATGGTGAAAGATTGTCATATATATATATATATATATATATATATATTATATATATATATATATATATATATATAAGCATGCGTAGCATGGATGAAAGCGTTTTCTCCCAACATGCTCAAGTGTAAATCATCCCCCTTTTGACCTCATCATGATCACCTCAAATATATAGAAAGAGACATTCGTTTTCCACACAGTTTTTTTTTTTTTCCCCTCTCTTTTCAAGTTATTTATCATTAAAGTTCTAACCTACAGTTTATAGTTCACACTAGTTAGTTGACTTTTGCTTTAGCACGGCGTGGATCGAAATATATTATTACAGTAGAAGCAAATTACCCTCGCCGGATTTAATTATGAAGAGTTTTTAGCCTCAACAACTACCGCAAAGAAAGTACTCCGAGATTTGAATGAAGGTACAAATTTAGAACTTCTCAAACTTTTAGGAAAACAAATCTTTCTTCACTGTAAGAAAATAAATTATTTCTCACTCACAACCACGCTGAAATTATGGAATACTACAAACTTTAGTTACGTTGATTTTGGCTCAGTCCCGAAACTTTATAACTTTTAGGTTTAACTGCCTTCTGGAGGAATTTGTAGACTTGACTTCTTGCATTGTCCCTTCGAAAAGCAAGGGCATGTGTTTCCCATTAGTGGTCTTGATAGAAAAGAGCAGGAAAAGCAATGGAGTATCAGCCAAAATTATGATCCGAAGATTGAAGTGCCGATCCTTGTTCCAGTACCACTACCTGCCTGTGTGGGGGGGAAAAACACAGGAAAGGTGGCTTACATTAATAATTAAGAAAGCAACCTAGCTTTTTCTCCATTTGATATTAAAATAAGAACATCTAAAGAGCATTGAACAACGGAAATAAAAAAAAAATGGAAAAAACAAATAAAAGTGGAACCTTGCTTATATTACAAGACTCACAAAAGCTTACATGAGCATCCGCAGCACATTTCCCAACCATGCCGGCCACAACCACTTCTCGATCGGTTCTCCTTTTATTTCTCTCATTTTCCTTTTAGAAAGTTACCGACTGCCACTTACAATAAGTTACCAGGAGCAAGGTCACCTACACCCTTTAGGAGGAAATGGGCAGAATTTATGCACCATATACAGAAGAAAGAATAAATATTTTTTTAGAAAAGAGAAAAAAACAAGTGAGGGTGATAGGTGTTGGTTAAAAGCCTATTTGATTATTTGACAAACCTGAACGCGTTTATAACTAGACATGCTGTATTGACTCTAATGAGGAATAAAAAAATATAGCGGCAAGAAAAGAAACAGAGGTTTGTCATGATCATGCTGCTATCTGCCAGCAATCTACGGCACCTCCACTTTCCCTCACTAGGGGAGCAATGCTTTGTGTTTCAATGGCCCGTGTATAGGTCCCATTGACACCAGAGCCAGAGATATTGAGAGAGGACTGGCGAATGCATTTAGTTGATTGAGTATCAAGCAAAGACTCTTTTACTTCTACAGTGATCAGACAAAATGAAAGGCTTTTAAGACAGGTCAAACAAAGCAAATCACCCCCAAAAGATTCTTCTTTACTGTGTGGAAATATATGGAGTTAAGAATATCATTACAATATTATTTATTAGCACTGCTTCTGAGGATAGCTTCAATCAAGCAAAGCAAGTGTTAAAGGGTGTGTGTGGCAGTGTATTTGAAAAGTATTTTGAATTAATATGTTTTTGATATTTTTAAATTATTTTAATATATTAATTTTAAAAATAAAATTTTTATAAAAAATAAAAAAACATTTTAAAAAATAATCATAACCATAATCCTGTAACAATATGGCAGACTGCTGATGCGGTCTAACTTCCGTTGGATTTTTATCTTCATTGTGTCTCCAAAAGAGGTTCGGATTCACCAGCAGTATCGGGGAAATATAAAATAAAGATTTGCGATTGTACTTTGTTACATATGATGCAGATTGCAGGCTCAATGACTAAAGCAATTTTATCTGGGAAAACGAAACTCGCGAATAATGATTATATTTGTCCATCTCTGTTTTTGAAATTTTAATCCATTTTCTTGAGAAACCAAAAAATGGTTCTGATCCGAGGAGAGAGAAGAGAGAGAGAGAGAGAGAGAGAGAAAACAAGCTCCTTTATGTGGAAGCATACTGTATGGTGCCAAGGCAGATGCTGTCTTAGTACTAGGTATTTTAATTTTTTGCTCATTTCATTTCTTGGTTTAATTAAAGAAAAAACTAAAATACATCATTTCAATTTTATATTGTGAATTGCATTGTATATTGTTACAGTGTAATTATGTTTTTGTTTCAAGAAAAATAACCGATGAAAGAAAGACCCGAGTAAATGGTTTTATCAAAAATCCATAGGGATAAATCAATCTTTTTATATTTTTAACATAGTAAAATAATCTAATTATCCTTAAAATTAAAAGATTTAAACTGGAGTGCAGAGTTTTTCTAATCTTTCTATGTTTTGATTACATAATGAAATGATTTAAAAAAAAAAATTAACATCCATTAATGTTGTTTCATTATAATCTTTTACAAATATAAATATAATTAAAATTTAAAAGAAACATGTATAGCACGTGTCAACAAATAAGAGACACTCATGCTCTTTGAGAGATATGTGCGGTATCTCTCAATGGCCAAACACTATTTTTAGCGACGACATTGAAAGCGTTGCACCATTTTTTTCACAATAATTATGTTCGTGTACACTAAAGAGTTGGGCTCCAATGATTTTTTTTATTTTTCTCTTTCTGTTTTCTCTCTCCTCACCTCAAAGTCCATAGTAACCCTTGTAAAAAACAAATATATCTTGTAAATTTGTGTTAGCATCAATTTTGATCTTCATTTTTTTTATTGTTATTTCTTTTGCTTTTGAGGCCTTTTGAGTTTGATTTCTCCCTCAACATTGTATTTCAATTAATTTTTGTATCCAATTTTTTCCTTAATATTTTGATTGCTATTCTGTTGTTTTTAATCCTTTTATTGATTTTATTTTTCAATTTCATCCCTCATCATTTTTTTCATTTAATATTTCTATCTAATTTAGTCCTCGTTTTTTTATTGCTATTTATTTTTTATTTTTTAAGCTTTTGGATGATTAAGAATTTTTTTTTCATGACTTTTTTGTGTTTTTCTTTTAAGAGGTAATATTAGTCTCATAACCCATATCATGGGTTTTGAAAATTAGCCTAGTTTTAGTTTGGTCTTTTATCTTAGATCCTTTTTTAAAATTGATTTTTTTAAAAATTTTATTCTTTGACATTAGGTTATTGGCCATGAGTTTCATAGTTTTTTGTTTTTTTATTTTTATGGAGTTATCCCGAGTCATGGATCAATAAACTGGCTTGACTTGTTTATTTTATTTTATTTTTATTTTTAAAGAATTGATTTTTTTTTAGTTTTTTCTTTCATCATTTAGCTTGCTTAAGAGTTGACCTCCATTATTTTATTTAACTTTTTTTATGCAAGCTTATATCAATCTCACAATCGGATCATGAATTTGATGTGCTGACTTGAGTCATATTTTTTGTTTTTAAATTTTTTTTTCCAATTCATCTTTTAATGTTTAATTTGTTGATAATTGAGTTTTGAATTTCTTAAATTTTTATTTTAATGTGGTTACCTATTCCATTCAATTTTTACTTTATTATCAAATAAAATTATTTAGATCTTTTCAAAAATATTTAAATGGTATCTTTTTATATTATTGACAAGAATTTATTGTTTTTTATCAGTTATTGTATTTTTTTAATAATTTTATTATTAAATTAACTAAGATTAATGAACTAGGAAAATAGAAACATCATTTGTTTTTCTCCTTTAAAAATCCTATAATTATTTGATTTTTTTTAATTTTAAAAAATATAATCCAGTCCACGGTGTAATACATATCAACAGTATAACGCATACCACCTTCACCTTTCTAGTATACACTAAAAATAAACACGGTGGGGTGGCTTTAACTTCTGTCATCAAACATCAAATTCAGGCCTTTAAAGCACATTCTCTGTCTTTTCATTTTCATTTGACATCGCACTTCATTCGCCGACCGAGACACCAAGTCAGCACACAACTCACACACATCTGTTTATGCTCCAAGTCTCTTCTCATAGGGACAAAATTTAACAAGTACATTTTATAATAAAAAATGAAAAAGAAACCAACAAAAACACAGGCTCCTTTTCTTCGAGTGATTTTGAATATTAGGGTTCATAAAATAAAATAAGATTTTTAGAAAAATAATCGCAAATAATATTTATGACTTACAAGTAACATGTGTAATTTCTATCTATCGCTAGAAATTTTTTCATGATTTCTGTTGTGTTGTTATTTTAGCCTCAGTGTGTCTGCAAGACCTCTAGCTCTCTTTTTTTCCTTTTTATTGTAATTTATGAAAGTTTATATTATAATTTGAGAGACTTAAAATATGTTATTTTTAAAAATATTTTCCATTTTTTTTTATATGCTAAATTAAAAGAACTAGCTTTTCTTCTCCCTCTCGGTCTTTATATAACGCCTCCCCCACTGAGCAACATCTCGATAACCCCCCCCCCCCCCTCTAATCTTTTTACACACTCTCCCTCTAGGTTCTCTCCAACAAGTGTGAAGCCATGCCTTATCCGTCAAAAGAAATAATGGCATTGCCTCTAGGTTTACTTGTTTGCTTTATCATAGGAGTAGAGTGTAGTCTTTCCCAGTTAGACAGAATTACACAGTTACCTGGTCAACCTCCAGTCTGGTTCCAGCAGTATTCAGGTTATGTGACCGTTGATGACAAAAACCAGAAAGCTCTCTTTTACTACTTTGCTGAAGCTGAAATAGACTCTGCTTCTAAGCCTCTTGTTCTCTGGCTAAATGGAGGTCCTAATCCTATACCATCCTTCTAATACTACGCAAAAGATAGGTTTTTCTGTCGGGATTTGATTCTCATTTTGTTTCATTGTTGTTTGCAGGGCCTGGTTGCTCTTCTTTGGGAGTTGGGGCATTTTCTGAGAATGGACCTTTTAGACCTAGTGGGAAGGGATTGGTCAAGAACCAATATAGCTGGAATAGAGGTTAATTAAGTGTTCATGTTTATATTACTGTGTGATCTCGGTTTTGTTCCTTGCGTGCGTTAAAATACAACCCACAAAGTGCTGAATTTTAACTAAATGATCGTTTGCTTTGCAGAAGCCAATATGTTGTATTTGGAGACACCAATTGGGGTTGGGTTCTCTTACTCCACCAACACCTCTTCATATGAAGGTGTCGATGACAAGATCACTGGTATGTTTCCACCAAGTTCTTTCAGAGTTTAACAAGTTTAATTGGCTTTTCAAATCCAAAATGTTGATATTCCTTTCTCATTTTCACGTTGAAATCTCGCTGAAGTAAAGGGAAATAAAGACTGTTTACTCAAAATTTAGAATTATACAAGAAACAGAATTTCTGTACCGAAGATTCAAAGTCAACCTCTTTTCCTTTTGTTTAACCTTTTCTTTATGTTGTTTTCTCAATTTATTTATTTCTCTGAGTTTTCTTTTCTTTTCTCTCTCTTTTTTTTATCAGTTTTTTTAATCATATGAGTTCTTTGTAGACAGACGATCGAAAGAAAGAATATTATTGTTATTTCCTAATGCCATAGCACTGATAATTTCCTTTTCACTTTACAGATATGCATCGTCAGTACATACTGTGCTTGTTTTCTAGTCGTTTAGATTCTGAGCTGACAAAAGATCACCTTTACAGACATTTTACCTCTCATTTTGAAGCTGTTTTTGTTTTTGTTTTTGTTATCTATAGCTAGGGACAATCTGGTGTTCTTGCAAAGATGGTTTGTCAAATTCCCACAATACAGAAGCAGAAGTTTGTTCATTACAGGAGAAAGCTATGCTGGTATTGTTTTCATGCTCAAAGCAAACTTTTTTTTCTTCTCAGTCAAAACAGTTTATAAATAAATGAGGATTAATTTAATGCTTCAATTCTGTTCATAATTAGGTCACTATGTGCCCCAGCTGGCAGAACTCATGCTTCAATTCAACAAAAAAGAGAAGTTGTTCAATTTGAAAGGAATTGCTGTGAGTATTAATAAGAAAAGAAAAATAAAACTCCCTCCATTCTCTGACAGTAATTCTGTCAAGTTATTCTTTTTTTCAATTGTACTTGTTTTACCAAACCTGTTTTACTATTCACAAGGTTTTTTTTTGTTTTTCCTTTTGAGAATTCCATTGTTCTTTTTTATTTTCAATTAATCTTAACCTATAAATTGCAGCTAGGGAATCCAGTTTTAGAGTATTCCACAGACTTCAATTCGAGGGCTGAGTTCTTCTGGTCTCATGGATTGATATCAGATACAACATACAAAATGTTCACTTCAGTCTGTAACTACTCGCGATATGTAAGCGAATACTACAGAGGTTCAGTTTCTCCTCTATGCTCAAGGGTGATGAGTCAAGTGACTAGAGAAACCAGTAGATTTGTTGACAAGTATGATGTTACCCTTGATGTCTGTATATCGTCAGTTCTCTCACAGTCAAAAGTCCTTACTCCCCAGGTAAGCACATTCCATTATTTGTCAACTGCAAAAATTGTTTGAGTTTGGCTTTTCATTGGTGCAGCGAGTCACTAACAGTTGATTTGTCAATTCTGGTCTGCAGCAAGTTGGTGACAATGTAGATGTATGTGTGGAAGATGAAACAGTTAATTATCTCAACAGGCCAGATGTGCAGATGGCTCTCCATGCACGTCTTGTTGGAGTCCGTCGATGGGCTGTTTGCAGCAAGTATTTCTCTATCACCAAAATGAGATTTATTAAGCTGTGCTAATGTTAGAGTAGTAAACAAGACACTGCCTGTCTTAGAATTTATCCAACAGAAAAATCAATGACATAACAGAAGCATTTCTCATTTACTTTTTTAGGGTATTTGATAATTTTTCTCCCAATGTTTCAATCTCAGTATTCTTGATTATGAGCTGCTTGACTTGGAGATACCAACAATCACTATTGTGGGCAGACTCGTTAAGGCAGGAATCCCAGTCTTGGTTTACAGGCAAGTTACCTCTTACCTTGTCAGTCTGCTATATTCTCCTTGTGAAGTTGGAAAAACGGAATTTTATCAAGGTTGATCATAAAAGTCACAAGACATTTGTGTTTAAAATGCAGCGGAGACCAAGATTCTGTCATTCCACTTACTGGAAGCCGAATATTAGTTCACAGACTGTCTGAGGAATTGGGACTAAAAACCACCGTGCCTTACAGAGTTTGGTTCGAGGGGCAGCAGGTAACTCTCACATTTGAAGATTACAATTTATGAATTTTTTTAACAGGACAGAACTTGATTGGTTTTTTACCTTCAGGTTGGTGGGTGGACTCAAGTTTATGGTAATATCCTATCCTTTGCCACCATTAGAGGAGCATCCCATGAAGCTCCATTTTCGCAGCCTGAAAGATCGCTTGTGTTGTTCAAGGCATTCCTGGGAGGCCAGCCTCTACCAGAAGCATTCTGATCTGCAGATCACTTCATTACAGAAATACAGATTCAATTGTAAGTAGAGTTGGATTGCTATTGGAAAAGGCAGTTCTCAAGTACCCGAGAATGAAAATTGCATCGGATTGTTTGTTTCTTTGATTTGTCCATGCTTTTGGAATGTAGAATTTTTTTTTGTAAAGAACTCGAGTACAGAA
Source organism: Populus alba (assembly GCF_005239225.2). Lineage (NCBI taxonomy): Eukaryota > Viridiplantae > Streptophyta > Magnoliopsida > Malpighiales > Salicaceae > Populus > Populus alba. The sequence goes on from NC_133284.1 coordinate 6,194,010, forward strand.
AGAACCTGCCTATTTTTTGTTTTGAACTTGACTGGGTTAGCTTGACAATCCAAAAAAAAGATCAAACGAAGTCATCCAGAAACAATGATTTACTTGCACATTAAAATGCCTCCCAACAGCATGAATATCTACAGAATTCACATAGAACTGCATGATACAAGTAGAACAAAATCCACAGATCAGGACCATAATACAGTCCGAAATGTTGACCATTGAGGCTGTTTGATATTTTATTCAACATGACACAAAAAATATCTGTACAAGAATTTTTGATGACATTTGAGATTACATAAACATGAGCTCTAATGGGCTAATGATTTACTTGCACATTAAAATGCCTCCCAACAGCATGAATATCTACAGAATTCACATAGAACTGCATGATACAAGTAGAACAAAATCCACATATCAGGACCATAATACAGTCCGAAATGTTGACCATTGAGGCTGTTCGATATTTTATTCAACATTACACAAAAAATATCGTAAAAGAATTTTTGATGACATTTGAGATTACATAAACATGAGCTCTAATGGGCTAATGATAGAGCAAAATGAGTTGAAATAGAGGGACTATGATGACATTTGATCTAATTGAATTAAACTGTAAAAGAGGCCTCATTCTGTTGGAGGAGCAAAAACAACGTTGTTTCACTTTGAATGAAACGGTGTGTTTTACTTAAAGGGGGAAGAACATGCTGATGAAAATAAGGAAGGAGACAACGATGAGAAACAGTTGATCCTCGTGCGACATTGGAGCCTAGTTTTGATCCCGACTGATTCTCTTGGTGGAACAAAAACAAGAGAAACATGTTCTCTGATATGTTGGCTACAATCACGATACAAGAAATCAGGTTTTGACTCTCAGAATCCATTACAGATTTCATGCCAAACATGCTCACTTAATCAGCCTCTCTCCAAGACCAGCAGCTATTCTTTCCATTTTGATGCAAGATTGAACTTTCAAAATTTGATCCTATCTCCACAAATAAAACAAGGAACGTGTTCTCTGATATGTTATCTATAATCACGACACAAGAAATCATGCTTTAACTCTCAAAATCCACTACAGATTTTGTGCCCAACATGCTCACTCAATCAGCCTCCCTTCAATACCAGCAACCAACCTTTCCATTTTGATACAAGATTTAGATTACAAAATCTGATCCTCTCCATGAATCAAAGAAATAACAATCAATGGCTAAGAACTATGTTGATTCCAAGATTATCTACAAAGATTGGATGTTAATAAAGACAATGATCCATTTCCTTTCCAAGAAAGATTGAGCTATCTATAAGAGGATAGCGACAAGTCCAATCAGGGAGGGGACAAGGTCAAGAGAAAAAAAGAGTGAGCAAGAAACAGTAGCACATGTAAAAAAGAAAAAAAGGGAATACTAGTTTGACAGTATCAACAAGCGCAAAGGTAGTTGCGTAGCTTGTTCCTATAAGTACAGTTCAAAGTTCACTCTAAAAGGATTAGTCCTACAAAACCAGGCTCAAGTACTATTTTTGTATGATGATATTGTTCTTTATAATAAACCTTTATATAAAGGATATTTGATTCATAAGTTCTTTTCTTTTCTTGATCTTGATGTATGAATATGTGAGATTTTATACTTGATTTCATTAATCAGGATCGCTGTAATCCGAAAACAATCTTCTATATGCTGTTAAGGAAACTCAGTACTATGCAGGTTTAGCTTGTAAGAAACTGCAGTTTTAAGGGAAGAAAAAAACAAAAGAACAATTTGAATTCAAGTTAATGTGTTCCCATTACTAGAAAGTTGGTCAACAATCTCTTCCTTTAAATATTCATGTTCTTCCCGTTTTGCGTTGTTAGGAAAAATAGAAAGTTATGAAAACGAAATGGATGCTGGGCAAATTCTCTGAAATTAATTAGTTTTATCTTCAGAATATGAATATGGGCTACTACACTAATTTTATTGGACTAGGCATATAAGGAAATCTAATTGGGCTTGTTGAGCCCGTTTCTTTTATGGGTTGCTTTGTTTTTCGATTCTAGGCCTTTTTGTGTAAAGTGGGCCGACTTTTTTCCTCTTCTTTTGGTATGGGCTTCTAGCTGTGCGCTCACAAATACTTTATATGAACTTGCACGGGCCTATGGATTGATTTGTTTCATTTAAATTAAGGTGGATTTAGACTAAGTCACTGTTTATTTGTTGAAAAATAATTTTTTTTTAAAAAAATAAATTTTAAAAAATAAATTATTTTTTTGATTTTTGATAGTTTCATAAAAAAATAAGTTAAAAACTATTTTTTAGTGTTTGGTTATATTATGAACAATATCTTATTAATGTTTTATTTTTTTTCAAGTTTATTAAAATAATAAAGAACAAATCTTATAAATTAAAAAGTTGAACGAGAATGAAATTAAAAAAAAAAATCTAATTTCATAAATTATTTTAAATAAAATAAATAATAATCAAAATAATGGAGATCAACTCTAACAAATAAAAAAATTGAAAGATAATGAAATTAAAATAATAATAATTACAATTTCATAAATTATTTCAAATAAAATAAGTAACAATCAAAATAATAAAGACCAAATTTGATTGATAAAAATTTTAATTAAAAAAATAATAAGATAAAAGCAAATAACAATCATAAAAATAAGAACCAAAGTTAATATAAAAATCAAATTAAATCAAATTTTAAGGGATGGAATTAAAAAAAAAAAAGATTCAAACAAAATATATATCAATCAAAAGTTTGATAACCAAAATTGATATAATCAACAAATAATATAATATTTCTAATTTTTTTCACAACTTTTTAATATGATATTTTAAATTTTTTCATAATTTCTAAAAAGTGTTTTCTGTCTAAAATAAAAAAAAAAGATTTCCTAAAAATCAAGCCAAATTTGTTTTTGACTAGGAAGTGTTTTCTGTTGACTAACTTTTCTAATGATAAACAAACACATGAAAGTTTGTAAATTAATTTCTAAAAAATCATTTTTTACGGCAAACAAACGCCCTCTAAGTAGTAGATTAATTTGTGTGTGTGTATTATTTTTTTTTAATTTTTTTTTTATCAAAATGATTTTTTTATGGCATCATTTTGCTAAAATACTTTTACCTTAATTTACCTTTTTTTATTATTTTGATAAGTCTTTTATTTTAGGACCAATATCAAAAGTCTTCTTTTTGCTATTTTTTAGGATTGATTATACATTTTAATAATCAAATCAACGTATCTCTTGATTTTAGAATTGACGTAAAAATTATTTTATATAATAATAAATAAATAAACTGAAAAATATTAAGATAATTAATGACAATAATTTTTTTTTAGAAAAACACACGTAGTAAAAACAATTTTTCCTAAGAAATGATATCTTAAAAATGACACCGTTTTTTTCTTAAACATAATTAACTTTTTATTTGAATTTTTAAAATTAATACTAATTTTTAAAAGTTCTAATTATTTCTTAGATGATAACTCTAATTTTTCACGATATATATTTTTAGCCCCGCTGTGATGTTTACTGAAATACAACATGTATAATTTTGTTGAATGAAAAGCAATTTAACTTCAACATCGATGAAATTATTTTTTTTAGTTTAAAAGATAGGTCCAATCAACTTTGCCTTGCTTATGCTATCAATATATATTATTCTTCACTTGTGAAAATATTTCCCACAATCACACATGTCACACCTAATCCTATCTCTGCCAGACTGTAAATGATAAAAAAAAAAAAGAAGAAGTTAAAAAATGAAAAAAACAAAAATCGAGGTGAAGCACCTTGGGTTATACCCCATGTCTTTAGTATTAGGTAATAATTTCTGGAAAAAGCAATCATGAATTTGCTTGGCCTGTTAAGAAAACATCCTAGCTCTGCCAGACTGCCTCTGTTCACAGTAATTACAATTTGCAACTACCAATATTACTGATTTACAAATAATAATAATAATAATAATGTAAAAATCAATACAGAATTGGTATTGATTGCATTAATGGATTTTTCGAACGAAAATAATGCCCTTAATCTGCGACTCTAGTTAAACCTGCTTTTAGAATGCTGGGAAACTACAACTGGTGCTTCAACCTGCATTTTCAAACAACTGAGCTCCAAGGCTAGTATTGGTCTTGATAGCATTACAGATATGCTCAAGTTCTGTCCCTCATCCAGGAGTTCTCTACTACTGGGTTCCACAGTTTTCAATTTAAGCTGGCTCTGTGACTCTTCAGTGTCGTGCTTCGGTGGTGAAGATGGCCCTGACACTTTTGCTGCCTGCACTGCTCGTACCCTACCAGCAAAATCGTTAAATCAAGATGTGTCAGATTCGAAATCAATCGTCGATGTTGTCCTCTACAAATTCTTGCTATGAATTTATTTCAGAAGTGAAGTGATCGTTTTATATACACTCATAGAAGCTGCATGTATGTGACGGTATGCTCTGGAGTTCTCCAGTCCTTGGGAAAAAACATGAGTGCATTACTTTTTAGGATGATCAGAGCAACTGGAATCCAACAGAATTGGGTTACTGGCATGATTTTGTTCTTACTGGATGAGGACCTGCTAAGGTACTTTCTGTGCTCTCTCCAAAATAAATCCAAGAAGTTAAACAATTGCAAGAGTATGAACGTATACCTGCATTCAATACTGCAAGAATATTTCAAAAGATCGGGGTTATACTCTGTACGTCCGCTGCAATTTCACAACATATAGAGAATATAAGATGCCGTACGCATAATGCATGGTGATTGTTTAAACACCAATTCAGATGAAAATTTACCTAAAACTTGGTAGTGACATTTTGATTGCTGGCCCCTTCCATTTGTCAAATTTTACCCCAGGAACTATCATTAAGAAGTCCATAGCCAGGCATTAGATCAATCAGAAACATGATAATAAAACTTAAATATAAGAAAACCAAAAAAGGAAAATGGGATATCAGTTATGCGAAGACAGTGAATTCCCTTTCCTCTCATATTTAGTCAAGCTCTGGGAGCACGTAAGCTTCCAAGAGGACTTACAAGCTCTTATACATAGTACACCACTGCCAACAAAAGGAAAATGGTGCTGTTATTTTTTTCTTAATTTCCTAGGTGACAGGAGGAACTGAAAGACTTGTGAGGGGAATAATGTTACCGGACAAGAAGTGGTTAATTTCCTAGTTGAATCATTGTCTAACCTTGAGGCTTCTATAACCCTGGCCCATTTTCCTGAATATGAGCAGAAGCTAGCTATTGGAAGGGTTGAACTAACAAGTTAGCAAGAAAGACTGAACAGAACAAACAGGCCTATGACAAGAGTGCATCGCTCAGACGAAGCCCCCAAGCTCATTTGTATGATACATCCATGCAGAACACACAACCGAGAGAAATTCTTAATGCTACTGCAAAGATCAAGCAAGTACTCAACTTGACGAGAAAAATTGAATCGGTTTTGAAAAACTCATGACAATGACAGGGTCTTTGCGCATAGAGGGTTGTTTACTGAAAAACAACTAACTTGTACTAACGACAGCTAATTATAATGTTTGTCGTGGCTAGAAACAATTATTAGTGTAACATACTCACCAGAAGTTGTAAGTTTAATGTTGCAGATATCAGTTGCGGAAGGACCATTAGTTTCAGTTACTAGAACATCCATGCAATCCTTCGTACTCGAACTTGCAGTGCCCAAACCAATCATGTCTAGAAAGCCATTAAATTTGCTCTTTCTTTGCCTAGGAATTGCTGTGATTTTCTGTTTCAAAAGAGCACGTTATAAAACATAAACAAGCTTCACATTTGCTGAAACATTGATGTAAGCTTCTCATGGAATTTGCAATGCCATGCGTTCTTGCATCAGTTTGATTAAGTGCAGGTATAACCATAACCCATCATAGAAGATAATTTATGGAACAACTGAATGCTTTCCTAAATTGGGGGTAGCATAATCCTAAGCTATTTTAAGTATAGTTCACTGTCAAAAACTAGCATATACACCGGATGATTAGTGCAGAGCAATCAAATGATCAAAATTTTGAATTTTCTGCATACCGAGGAAGGATTATTTTAAAATGAAATAAAATTCACTAGACCAAGGACCAGTTTTTTCCTAATTTTCTTTATTTTTTACGTTGAAATTGGAAGTTTAATTGCACAAGATATGTGCACAGAACAAAAATCACCTTGGAAAACTTGGCAACTTGACTAGGAAGCCCTACATCCTGCAAGAGAACGTGAAAGAAAGATCAGAAATATGTAAAAAATTCCTTTCAATTGCCTCCAGTTCAGGGGCACAAAAGCATCATAATCATGCATAATATCCCAATGTCAACTCGTCAGAGATGAATCAGTTATTGCTTCGGGGAGTATGCAAGCCACTAAGTTTTATCTAGGACGTGTTCTACAAAAACAAAGAGAAAGAAAGAACAATTTGCATCTGGATGTGTATCCTGTAAATAATTTTGGTTCGTTTTGCTTCAAAAGTCTGTGCCAATATCCCACTCTAGTAATAGAGGCCAGTATCCTTTTCAAACTATTCAAACCATAAGGCAACACCTTGATGGAACTCATTTATATTAAAAGTTAAAATTCAGAACTGCACAAAAAATTTGTTGACCTCTCACCTTTCTTCCATGATCACAAGCATCGCCACTGCTGACAAGCACCCTGGCTGCCCATCTGTCGAAACAAGAAAGCAAAATCTGCTAAAAGGATTCAAATTGCGTTGATAGCTTCCAAGATAGAAAGATTTCAGACTATCCTAGAAAAGGGGGGGTAAAGCAAACTGCTAACATCTTGAATAGTCTTTAGGCTCACTGTGTCGAAAGCCAGGTGGTTCAGTTCAGGTTGAAAAACATGTCTCTGCTTTTGTTATAGTAGATTGCTACTGAACATCAAAGCACAGCAGCCTGACCAGTTGCTTAGGCCACTTGAAGAAAAAATATAAAACAATTGTGAGGCCTTTAGTTGATTCCTCTAATAATATTGTTAATGCACTAGAAGGGAAATGCATGTTTCAGAGTTGACTGGCCCAATATAGCTTAAAAAGTTGATATGATTGCCTCTATGGAATTGAGATGGAAAGACCCAAATCAAGTTTCATCAGCTCTGGGACTTGCTACTTTTTTCCTAGTAAAAATGATTCCTTGTCCACAATCATTTACAATTCATCATTATAAACAAGAATAGATAGGTCGTTAAACTTACGCACAAGATGTTGGGGGGTTCCACACAATTCCCGCAATCACCACAAGCTGCAGAAAAGGGAAAAAAGGGAAAAGAAAAGGGGAAATTTTCTGTCATTTCTGATAGTGCACAACGAATCAACTAAATGCCTACTTCTTTTCTTGTTTAGCTCATTAAGTCATGCCATAGAACCTCATCAAAAACCCCAGCTGGACTGTCTTCATAGCTAGCTAGAAAAAAACCTCCAAGGGTGTATCTGCAGTGCAGAAATGTGAGTTAACAGTAAAAATTGGAATCCTGAACCCCACCCCTGTCCCTTCAAAGTTCAAACAACAGTTGCAAAAAATAAACATTACCCAAATGCTTCAACTAATCTGAACTCTTTCGGAATGGATGCTCGAGCAATTTTGGATTTAACAAGGTGAAGTTGGTACAAGGCTCTGAAATGGAAATCATATCATCAAACAACATTCATGAATGGGAATGATGTTAATCATAACAGTCATCATCACAGAATAGACCAAACAAACACTAAATTAAGACTTGTAGGATCCTTGCCTGCCTTTAAATATCCAAGGAGGCTTGCCATACCCTAAGGAACATTTTGTTTTTTCATCTGCCATGACTTCAGAAACGCTCAAAGCAACCATGATTTGGAGATGCCAATGACCGAATTGAACTGCACGAAAAATATGGCCAAGGAAATTCTTTTATTTGATTGAAATGAAATTCTAAAAACCATAAAAAAATCTGAGCTAAAATAGGACTGCATTGCCCTGAGTGTCATATACAGTTTACAATTATAGAAGATAAATTTTTACATACATGGCAGGCACAGACATGTAAACTGTTCAAATGTTAAACAGAAAACGTACTTATTTCCTTAGTCAAGAAATTAAATTCAAGTTCGGGTCAATTAAAGATACTCGGCTTTGTTGATAAAAAAGACCTCAATGAGCGTACTCAAACAGCTAAATCTTTCCACCTTGTTTAAACGGCCTTTGTTTTTCATAAAGCTCCATATTTTATGATAATTCACGAAATTAAATCAAAAACATTAGCAATTCAGTAAAAGAACATGCAGAGATACTGCATGTAGCTAAAAAAGCTGAAATCATATAAACAAAATTACATACTAAAAAAAGAAAGTGAAGAAACACAGAATAAGTAAAACCCACCTTCCCTTAATTACTTGATGAGGTGTGAAGTGAAGAAAACAGAGAGACAGAGAGAGTCCAGCTTACAGGTAGGGATTTCAGTGCAGTTTGTGTGTGAGAGTGAGAGTCTCACAGACTTTAAGGAGAGAAAGAGAGGGTATGAGGTAAGCAATCGCAGTAGCAGAAGAAGTGGATCGGATCTTATCCATTCATTAATAATGAGCATTTTTTGGCGCCAACAGAGTTTAACCAACTCCATGGCCTGTCGCTGTTTTAACTGAACCACTTGTAATGCTGTTTGCTTCTTTTCTTGATCCAAGAACTCTGTTTCTCTCTTTGCTTACACGGTATAGTGACGCCACCACGTGGGTTCATGTCTCACCATTTCCTTCTTAGTAACTAAATTAGGTTAATGATAATGATATGATGCGAGTTGGATAAAAAAAAAAAAAAAAATTGGACATAAAGAAAAATTCATATGAAAAAAATAAAAACCTCCAAGTATCTAGGTATAAAGGCAACTTGAACATGTAATATCATAATTTGGATTTAAAAAATAATAATTAAGGTAATATTAAAAAAATATATTAAAATAATAATATATTTGATTAATCTAAATTAATTCAGGTTAACCTGTGAACTAGATCAATTAATCATAATAACAAATCAATTCTACATTAACCAAATCAAAATATATTATAAAATTTAATTCAAAATAAATCAAATGCTTTACAAAAATAAATTTAATATGGTATCTTGTTTTAAAAAATATTGAAATAGTAATTTATTGAATCGACTCAGGCTTCGCAGCTTAACTCACCAAACTTGTAACTCTGTCATAAACTACACTGAGTTTAATAATTTAATTATTTAAAACTATATTTTAATTAATTATATAACAAAAAAAAATTAAATGATAAAATTAAAAGAAAAAAATTGAAAAACAAAAAAAAAAAGTTTAGGGATGCGGACTAGCTTAGGTTTTCTAGAACGTCTAGGCTTGTATATCAGGACTTTGTTTTTTTTTTTTTTTTTTTTCAAGGTGTAAATGACTTGTTATCCAATTAAGATAGACATCACATCATCTATTATAACTATTGTTTTTTGGCCAAAACATTTGATTTTCCACTTGTTCTAACAGAAGTATCTCATGAACACTCAAACAGCACATAAAAATCAATTTAACTACCCAATAAACATAAAAAATATTCCAAAATACAAAATCAAATCAAGAAATTATTTTCTCCACCACCTTGATTTGTTTTTTATATAATATAAAAGTTCAAAATAACCACTATTAAAATTTTCTCACCAAATAAAACTCATTAATATAAAAAATTATAAGTCCCATCACCAAAAAGTGAAGAAATAAAATATGTTTCTCTCTCTTTGTTATTTTTCAATCAGTTTATTTCTCATTTTTCTAATTCATGATCTAAAAATAAATCAAATAAACTTTAAAATCAAAACAAAAATTATCATTAATTTCGAATGAGCTATATATCTTCCTCAAACTTTACTTTTTACTTTTTTATTTTTTAATTTGGTATTTTATCCATAATTTCACTATCAGAAAATCAATAAATACAAATGGAAATACCGAGGGAATATTTATGTCGGTAAATTTCCGAGGAATTTTACCGACGGAAAGATTCCCTCGGTATATACCGAGGGAATTACCCTGGGAAAAAAAATTAAAGCAAAGCAAAAAAAAAAAAGAATGACATGTCATTTTTTACCAACGGATTTACCGACAGAATTTTTCCGTTGGTAAAATGTGAACATTGTTCATCATGTCAATTACAAAGGGAATTATCGACGGAATTTTTCCGTCGGTATTTTACAGAGAGCTCCAGAACTGTTCATCTTCCAATTGCACTGTTAATTGTTTTACTTTACGGACAAAATCACCGACGGATTGAAAATTCGTCGGCATGTTTTGGCGGTTTTCTGAAAAAATTCAATTGATTTAAAATTTTCATTTAAATATTACAGACGGAATCACCGACGGATTGAAAAATCATCGGTAATTTTTGGCGGTTTCTGAAAACTTTTTACGAAATTGAAAATTTAAATTAAATATTACTGACGGAATTACCGATGGAATAATTAAAAAATATTAATATTCAATTATTCATCGGTAAATCCGTCGGTAACGCGCCCCAATAAAAAACCTGAATCCACTTATTTCACAAGAGACAGACTCATTATTTCTTTTTCTTCTTCTACTACTTCTATTTCTTCTTCTTCTTCTTCTTCTACTTCTACTTCTACTTCTTCTTCTTCACTATATGTAAAAACATCAATATCTATTTCTTTCTTTTCTTTTTTCTCCTCATCTCCTTCTCTTTTCCTCCATGCTCGGGTATGTCTTCTTCTTCTTCTTTCTTCTTTTATCCTCTTAGTTTTTTTTAATTAATATGCTTCACGAATTTTATTTTTTTCCTTAGCTTCACTTGCAAGTATATTAAGGTAAGATCTTTCTTTTTTCTTATTTTTTCATGATTTTTCACTATATTTGTTTTTTATTTAATTTTAATTGATTTTGTTCTTAATAATTGTATAAATGTTGTTGTGAGAATTTTTTTTTCATATGAGATCAATTTTTATTTGATTTATTTATAGGATTTTTAAATTTTTAGCAATTGCAACTTCATTTTTTTCATATGAATTTTTTTAGTTGAATTAATTTTTTTGTTTTATTTATTTGTTGCAAATTTGTTTGAGTTGATTTTCTTATTCTTTTTTCCAAGCATTTTGAGTATATATTATACAATGTTGATTTATGTTAATTTAATTATTTTATAATTTTATAAAATAAATTTTTTTAAAAATGTTTTTAAATAATTACCGATGGATTTACCGACGGAAATTTCCGTCGGTAAATCCGTTGGTAAATCCGTCGGTAATAAAAAAAATTTACCGACACATCTGTTCCGCCAGTAAATCCTTCGGTAATATTATTACCAACGAAATTACCTACGGACAAAAAATTACCGGCGAAAGATTCACCGACGAAAATTCTCCGTCGGTGATTTTGTCGGTAAATTAATTACTGATGGAATATGTGTCTTACGCCAACAGAAAAATTCCGCCGGTAAAACTTTTAAATCTTGTAGTGTTTCAAGTAAGATTTTATTTAATTAGGTTACAGAGGAGTTAAATTGAAAAATAAAATAGTTGGTTTGGACAGTGAAACCGACCCATCTCTTTTAATTGTTTTGTTAATCACAGCTATGTAACATTTTGAAGCTTTACGAATTGTTGGACGTAAATATACATACTCGATAAAATACTTTTATTTTTCAATTAAGCCAGCCATTTCTTAATTAATTAATATTATATATATTTTTAATTAACATAAATCAAACTCTATTCGAATGTGCAACTTTATAATAGCCTGTTTCTAGAGAAAGAAAAAAAACATTTAGTATTGCCCGTACTTTATTAAAAGAAAAGTTAAAAATCAATAGAGTTTCACCATAGCTTTACACATAGTTTATTATGAATTGCTATAATAAAATTAATGTTTTTTACTCTTAAGTGAGAAAAAACTTAATCCTTGAAAAAGGAGATTTATTAATCTTTTTTACTAGCTTATTATTTATTAAAAAATTATTTAGGGGTATATAATTTTTTTTATTTTTTTTATACAATAAAATACTCTTTTAGTCAACAAAATTTATAACTGTTAATTAAGAGCTTTCTTGATTTTTCATAAGTTTTTTTACAATAAAAATACTTTCTTATTTCTGAGATAAAAAATTTGATAAACTGCTGACCAAGGGTGTTTATGTTTTTTTTTTTATTATCTATATAGGGTGAAAATATGCTTTTAACACTAGAAAAGACAAAAAAAATAAGCTTTGCCTTGGAAGGTATTTTGGTGTTTTTCACATAAGTATTTTTTTGTAATTAACAAGTTTATGGGAGTTTTTTAATAATTTTCACATTTTCTTTTTAATTTTTTTAATTTCAGTTTTTAATTTTTAATTTTTTAATTTTTTTCTTATTTCTTTTATAAAATTTTATTTTTCAATTTAATTCTTCAATTACAATTTCTTATATGTTTTTTTTATTGCAGTTCTTATTTTTTTAATTTTTTTATTTCATTCTTATTTATTTTATATATTTTTTATTAAACAATAAATAATAGTTATGCAGTGAACATTCAAAATTGAATTGCATTTAAAAAAGAAATTCATGATAGATAATAAATAATATATAGATATCAAAAAATCAATAGTGAATTGCTATTATACCAAAACGCCATTTCACCTACCAGCCTCCAATTACTGAGGTTTCGTCATGGTTGTACCTGCCCCGTGCGCGCACTGATTCTGCTATTGTTGTCCTAAAATAAAATCAATTCGAAGGATTAATCCATTGTGTTTCACTCAACCAAACATTCTATGTTGCCAAGCAATCTTTACTCGGCAACTTTCAATTAAAATATTTTAATTACATGTTAATTTTGCAAATGCATCATTTTTTATATCAATGAGCTACTTAGGACCCAATAGATTTAATTTTTCTATGTTGCGAAAGTTGGTAAAAAATTCTCAACGATTTTTTCTTCGGATTTCTATTTTATAATTTAGCCATCAACGCAATTATAAATACAGAAAACATAACTACCACAAAAAATGTGAGATTAAAGTGTGTGTTTGATATTGTGGTGCAAAATATTTTTTTATACAAAAACATTAAAATTATCGGAAAATATTAGAAAACACTAATTTGATACTTTTCATGCTAATTATGTTTTTGTAAGGCATCCAAATGTAATTTCAAATGCAAAAATATATAGATTTTGAAATGATAAAAGTTATGTTTTTTTAGATAAATGACCTGATTATTTTGTTATCATTATGGTTGAGACAATTTTCAATATATTTTTTTTTGTTTGAAAGATTGAAAATTAATGTCTTTTTCTGGTTTTTTTACATCATTTTAACATATTCAACAACAACAATATCATTAAAAATTATTCAAAAGCATCAGTTTCAACTCAAATGCAATTTAATTTTAAACTCGTCTAAACCACAATACTAAATATTTAGAGAGGAGGAATAAATAACTATATCTCTTACCACTTTTTTCCCAATTTTATTAAATAATTAATCAAGTTGCAAAAGCAACCGCAAGGAAGTTTCCTATCAACAGCATCACAAGGTGGCATGGAACCCTAGAAAGCATAATCACGCATGAGATAATCTTCTATTTGTGTGCTTGTGGAGGCCTGATGTCCCACATTGCTAAATAATATGCGTGTTAAGTGTTAATTATAAAGGATCATCATGGGGTTGTTAAGTGTGAGCCCCTGTGTTTAAGAGTGTAATTGATATTGTTTTTTAAAGTGTTTTTCATTCAGAAAAAACATGTTAATAATGTTATTTTATTTTTTTAAAAATTATTTTTAGATTAGTATATCAAAATAATTTGAAAACATAAAAAAACATATTATTTTAAAATAAAAATAAAAATTTAATTTTTTTTTAAAATACATTTAAATTGTAACGCCAAACGCCCCTCCAAGAGAGAGGGGAAAAAAATAAAGATAACACAGAAAATCCTTCAGATTTGCAGCTTTACTTGCATTAGATACCCTCATACGTGGCAGCTCACAAAGCCTCGCCTTTAGACATTCGTACTTTAACCCACCATGTAATAATAGTAGAATAGTACTCTAGGAAAATTCCTATCATCATTTGCAAGCTGATGACCTCTGTATAAACTATTGTCATGCTATGATTTGTTAATCATGCACTTGCAAGAAATAATTTAGTTTAGATAATTTCTAAGAGAGTGACATTTCTCGGTAAAATTTTTAAGAAAATGACATAAGTTGAAAAAGTATTTGTAAAATAACAAAATTTGAGCACAACTATGTTGGTAAATATAAATTCTATATACAATCGTTATTCTTATTGAATATTAATTTTAAGATTCAATAGCCAAAAGATAAAATTCAATATCAAATGACTAAGAAAATGAGGTGACAAGAAAAAAAAATGAGAAAAAAAAAGTTACCAAGAACATATTAAAAATTTGTTTTTAACATATTCAATATTATACTTTAGAAAAACCATCATAAAGGTTATAATTAACCCTAAATTAATTTTAAATAAAATTATTAACCAATTACAACATCGTTTGATAATCTTTCAAGGTTTAGTTAAAATCATCTCGTCGAGATCTTTCTAACAGTATCGAGTGTGTCGAAAACAAAGCCAATATGTGTCCCCAATGACTTTTTTTTCTTATCTCTTTCTCAGCTTCTCTATTGAATCTTAAATTTCATCTTAATAAAATTTTAGGTTGTTTTTGTACATATTAATTAATTTGAATGAGATATAAATCTCAAAACAATTCCAATGCTATTTTTCTATCATGCGTTATATTTTTTTTAATTTTTAGTAAGCTGTGATAAAATTACAAAAGACACTATAAAAAAAATTAATAGATCGTGTTATTAAAAGTAGCGCAACTTATTAAATTTGTATTAGTTGCGCTAGTTACAGTGGCGTAATTGCCCAAACTTCGTTTTTTCTCTTTTTAATTATGCTAGTTTGCACAAAAAAATAAAAAAGAAAAAACTCTGACCGCTGTTTTTTTTAAAAAAAACTCCGATATTCACGTGGTAAAAGATCTTGTCAACCATGTCACGCGTGCATCCATGTCAACAGTAGAGAGAATACATCTCTGTCCCACTTACAAACACTCCATGACATTATACTGTCAGATATTCAGTTTCCACGATCCATATTGTTCTCGGGGCTATTGTTAGGAACTGTTACCAATCAGGCTTGATTTATGAGACCATTGAATCTGTCGTGATGCAATGCTGTGTAGGGTCACCAATAGTCATTGCAAGAGCATTCCCCTAACTTGAAGTGATGGAATCTAAAAGAATCTCTAACAACGATTTCACGTCCAGTGATCAAGGATACCTGTTTGCCAAAATCATGGCAGTCCTTGCAAGCCCTGAGGTTCTTGAAAACAACAACAGGAGCACTACTTGGTGTAGATATGAGCCCAAATGCCAATGCAAGCCTCTCACTATGGACAAGAAGCTGTTCTTTCCTCTCTGGCAAACTATTTGATGCATCTTCTTCTGTTAAAAGGCCAGTTTCTTCTTTTATAACAGAATCATCCAATGCTTCCAACTTTGAATAGATCTCTTCGGTCTGAGGGTGGTGCTTATCACCTACTATAAACCGGTGCACTTTACCCTTGACAGTAATCCAGCTGCAGCTAAGCTCCTTCCTCAAATTTCTTTCTGCCATCATCTTTCTAACATTAGCTGCTTCTTTCCATTTCCCAAATGAAGCATACAGATTAAACATGAGAATATAACCTGCGGTATCCTCTGGGTCCAGCTGAAAGAGGTTTTCAGCTGCAAGTTCCCCAATCTCAAGATTCCTATAGGTCCAGCAACCACCCAGCAAACATTTCCAACTCATTGCATCTGGTGAAAATGGCATAATCCTTATTAGTTCAAGTGCTTCCTGCAGAAAACCAGCTCGGGAATATATATCAACCATACAATCATAATGATCAATAGTTGTGGCAACCCCATAATTGCTACTCATCAACTCTAAATACTGTCTGCCCTCTATGACCAAACCCGAATGACTACAAGCAGTTAAAACTGCAATAAATGTAACTGCATTTGGTCTCACACCACAATCCTGCATCCTTCTGAAAAGCTTTAGAGCTTCAGGAGCATTACCCTGATAAGCATAACCAGCAATTATAGCAGTCCAAGCCACTGCATCAGGGTCATCTATTGATTCAAAGACTCGAGTGGCATAATCTAATCTGCCACATCTTGAATACATGGTAATCATTGCACTCTCTCCATGTTGATATGCAACCAGACTGCTTTTTATTGCATCTGCATGAGCTTGGGCACCACTGTTGAAATCTGCAAGTGCAGAGCATGCTTGGAAAATGCTTGTATATGTGAATGAATTTATATCCACACTTCTGGTCCTCAATGATTCAAAAGTTTTGAGAGCTTCCTCAAATTCACCCATTTGGCAATAACCTGTTATCAAAGCACTCCAAGAAACATCATTTGGTTCACTGATCCATTCAAATGCCTTAGTCGCAGATTCCAAATTTGAACATTTAACATAAAAGTCCACAAGCGGAGTTCCCACAGAAACTTCAGATTCCAACCCAAGTTTAACAATATGACCATGAATTTGCCTCCCAAAATTCAACTCCTCTAAACCAGCGCATGCTTTGAGAACAATTGAGAATACATACTCATCCAATTCAACACCTTCATTGACCATCTTGGCAAACAAAGCCAAAGCATCCATTTGCCTCTCAGCTTGAGTGTACCCCACCATTATTCCAGTCCAAGCTACTGCATTCTTTTCACTCATTTTCTCAAAAACAAGCTCGGCTCCCTCTAACCAACCACATTTCACGTACATATTGCTGATTGCTGTGTTAACTGAAGCATTACTGCCTAACCCACTTCTTATGGCATGAGAATGTATCTGTTTACCAATCTCTAAACCGGAAGGATTTAACAAGGACCGTAGAAACCCAATATAAGTGGACCCATTCGGTTTAGTTTCCAATTCAAGCATGTTCGAAAACATGCAAAAACCTTCATCAAAAACACCATTTTCTGCATAAGCTGATATAATTGTATTCCAAGAAACCAAATTCCTCTCACGCATTTCATCAAACACCTTAAGAGCATCAGCTAAACTTCCACACTCGCAATACATCTTAAGCACTGAATTCTCAAGAAACTCAGGTGGGTTTTTCACTGTTCTTTGCATTTGTTCGTGAAACAATCTCCCATCCAATAAAGATTTAATCTTTCCACACGCTTCAAACAAGCATTTATAAGAACGAGGGCTAACAGAAATACGAGCGTCCTCCATTTGTTTGAGAAATTCACGAGCTTCCTTGAGCTTCCCATGTTTAGATAGAGAAATCAAGTGGATACTCTCAATTTGGGCTTTGTTAATATTTTCTTGGGTTTGGAGTGAAGAAGGAGTTGATTTTAATGAGACCCATGAAGGTATTTGAGAAAAGTTTGCTGCAGCTTTTATGGATTGTGGAATCTTGTCATGAGCTATTATTACTGGCGATGGATTGAGAGATGACACAGCAAAACAGTAGTGGGCATTCATTGAATACAGGGAATTTGCAGGAATTTCGAATTTTTTACAATATAATTATGCGAAGAACTCTTGTTCAGTGCTAACAGCCAGGCAGGTTGTCTTTGCATGTAAGCAAACAACACATCATCTTCCCCTTCTCTTCCTCTGCAGAAGATGTGTTAGACGGAGTAAAACAGGTTCGGCTATAGCTTGTGGCTGCGCAAGTGCAATAACAATGCAATGAACGACAAGGTTGCTCACGCGCTGATTTTCTTTTTAAACGCTGAATTTTGTAATCACTGTTTGTTTTGAAAACAAAATTATTTTTTTAAAATTAATATTTTGTAATGCTTTTAGATTTTTTTTTATGTGTTAATATAAAAAATAAATTTTATAAAATAAAAAAATAATTTTTATTTTGATGCATTAAAAAATAACCTTCAAAAAATAACCACTATTATAATATTAAATACACGAAAAACTAGACTCTTATTACAAATGAATTTAGAAAAATATTTTGAAAATTTTCTAGAAATCACTTCATTTCTTGGTAAAAATAGGATATATGGTATAAAAATAGAAAAAAAAATTCCAAACAAGAAAAAAAAGATCTTGAAGATTGTCTAATACTTACTCTCAAATTCTTTGTTTACACAGGTAGTAATATTCTTTGTTTCTTTTTATTTTTGGATTTTTATCTAATGATCAGGGTGTAATCCTAGATGTGAAGAATAAAAAAAAAAAAAAAAATCCTTTTCCTTACTTGATTTTTATTTTTATTAGATGTTCTTAAAATTTTATCTATTCTACATCTTTAACTATTAGAAAATAAATAAAGAAAAAGACTTGAAAAAAAAAAATACCTAGTCATCAACAAAATCGGAAAGAGAGGGATTCAAACCCTCGGTACGAATAACTTGTACAATGGATTAACAATCTAGCGCTTTAGTCCACTCATCCATCTCTTCCTATTAAGGAAAATAATTTCTATGTTACATTACACCAATAATGCACAACAAGTAGGGCTTGAAAAAAAAGGTCCTTATTCTTTACTCTTTTTCTTTACTATTTTTTTTTTTTTTTTTTTTTACTTTATATTACTATATTATTATTATATTACTCTTAATAATACCAAACACTATATTATTATAGCTTGAATACTCATTTGTTATTTTTTTTTTTTAAATAAGGTTTTCAAAAGTGAAATCTGTCATCACTATATCCGATGCAATGCTATTAAAACTATGAGTTAACTCATAAAATTGTATAATTTTACAAATTAATATATGTTTAAAGTATCAAATCAATGTAAGAACTAAAAAACTATTAAAATTAAATTAAAATTGTTTTGACTCAGGTAAAATTAGATAAAATCATGATTTTATTTTTGTTTTTACATTTTCAATTGAAATATAAAAATTCTCACCAAACTCACACTCCATATCTCCACATCATCAATATATAAAATTAAATAAGAATAAAAATGGTACTTACTTATTAAAGCAATTTATAAAATGATCAAGTGTGTTGTTGTTGAGGATTAATAATTTGTTCTTAAAACTTTATTGCTCCTTACTTGGTATAATATGACTTTTTTCAATAAGTTTCCCAAGATTTCAACACCATCAACTTTTTTAGGTGGTCCAACGAATCAATGAAATATTATTCAATAATTCCTCTACAATGATTGAGCTCAAGCTCAAGATTAGGATATATTTTGAGAGGAAAAATAAAGGTTTAAAACTAGAAAACAATGTTAAAAAATAAGGTAAAGAAGAGCGTCAAATTCTGTCAAAACAATACAGAATTAACCAACCGCAAAACACTCTTCTTTAGCCCTTTTTTAAAGAGAATTTTAGGAACCAAAGGTTGATTAATTTCCCCCTTAACAATTTTGATTACCTACAATAAACCATAATTAAACATGAATTTTTTTTATTTAAATCATTTGATTTTTAAGCTGAAAATTTTGTTCATGTGACCATGAAAGAGTTGTGGAAAAACTAATTAGATTCTCATATTCAAAGACTGCATAAAACATTAGGCTAGGCTAGAAGAAATAATTCTACTAGCCTAGTCCAAGATTCCAACAAGATCACTGTGTTTAGGTGCACTCTTAAATAAGATCTAACGAACCAATAAAATATTACCCAATGATTGCTTTACAAGGAATAAGCCCAAGTTCCAACTTAAGATATTTTTTGAGAGGAAAAATAAAGGTTTAAAACTAGAAAACTGTGTTGCAAAATAAAGTGAAGAAGAGTGTCAAATTCTATCAAAACAATACAAAATTAATCAACCCTAAAACACTTTTCCTCAACCCCTTTTTAAAGAAAATTTTAGGAACCAAAGGTTAATGAATTTCCCTGCTAACAACTTTGATTACCCATAATAAACCAGAATTAAACATGGATATATTATTTATTTAAATCATGTGACTTTTGAGCTGAAAAATTTATTCATGTAACCTTGAAAGAATTGTGGAAAAACTTATCAGATTCTAACATTTATGGACTAGACAAAACAGTACACTGGGCTAGAAGAAATAATTCTTCATAGATCAAGAATTTTAGTTAGCAAAAAATAATCTTTTTTGGTCCAAAAAAATATTTTACAATGAACTCAAAACCAGACTCGACTTGGAGCCCTGTCAAGATAGGCCAACACACGTGTAATAAGATTTTTTTCAATAAGTCATCCAAGATTCCAACAACACTACTTTATTTAGATACAATCTTAAAAAAAGATCAAACGAACCAATAAAATATTATTCAATGATTCCTCTACAATGATTGAACTCAAGATCTAGATTAAAATATATTTTGAGAGGAAAAATAAAGGTTTAAAACCAAAAAAAATGATAGAAAATAAGGTAAAGAATAGCATCTAATTCTATCTAAACAACACAAAATTAATCAACCCCAAAACACTCATTTTCAACCCCTTTTAAAGAGAATTTTAGGAACCAAAGGTTGATGAATTCCCCTCGCTAACAACTTTGATTACCCACAATAAGTTAGAATTAAACATTAATATTTTTTTTTATTTAAATCATGTGACTTTTAAGCTAAAAAATATGTTCATGTAACCTTGAAAGAGTTGTGAAAAAACTGATTAGATTCTAACATTCATGGACTTGATAAAAAATGGACTGGGCTTTAAGAAATAATTCTTCCAGCCCAAGATTCCAACAATACCACTGTGTTTAGGTGCACTCTTAAACAAGATCTAATGAACCAATAAAATATTACCTGATGATTCCTCTACAAGGTTTGAATCTAAGTTCTAGATTAGGATATACTTTGTGAGGGAAAATAAAGGTTTAAAACTGGAAAACAATGTTGGAAATAAGGTGAAGAAGAGTGTCAAATTATGTCAAAACAATACGGAGTTAATCAACCTTGAAACACTCTTCTTTAACCGTTTTTTAAAGAGAATTTTAGGAACCAAAAGTGGATGGATTTCCTCCATTAACAACTTTTATTACCCATAATAAACTAGAATTAAACATGAACAATTTTTTTATTTAAATTATGTGACTTTTGAGCTGAAAATTCTATTCATGTAACCTTGAAAGAGTAGTTGAAAACTTGATCAGATTCTAACATTCATATTTATGGACTGGACAAAACAATGGGCCAAGCTAGAAGAAATAATTCTTCATAGACTAAGCATTTTAGTTAGCAAAAAATAATTTTTTATGGCCCAAAAAAAAATATTTTACAATAAACTCAAAACCAGACCTGACTTGGAGCCTTGTCAAGATAGGTTGGCGCGCGTGCAATAAGACTTTCTTTAATAAGTTACCTAAGATTCCAAACAACACCACTTTGTTTAGGTGCACTCCCAAAAAAATCTTACAAACCAATGAAATATTACTCAATGATTTATTTGTAAGGACTGAACTAAAGCTCTAGATCATGATATCTTTTGAGAGGAAAAAAAAGAGGTTTAAAACCAAAAAACAATACTGAAAAATAAGCTGAAGAAGAGTGTCAAATTCTGTCAAAATAATACAGAATTAACCAACCCCAAAATACTCTTTTTCAACCCTTTTTTAAAGAGAATTTTAGGAATCAAAGGTTAATGGATTTCTCTTAATAACAACTTTCATTACCCACAATAAACCATAATTAAACATGAATAATTTTTTATTTAAATCATATGATTTTTGAGCTCAAAAATTTGTTCATGTAAGCTCGAAAAAGTTTTGAAAAAACTATCAGATTCCAACTTGTTTGGACTAGACAAAATAGTGGGCTGGGTTGGAAAAAATAACTCTTCATGGAGCAAGCATTTTAGTTGGCAAAAAATAGTTTTTTATGATCCAAAAAAAATATTTTACAATGAGCTCAAGCTCAAGCTCAAAGCTCAATCAAATTTGATTTACGTGTGTGGTTTTAAGTTCAATGCTAACTTTTCTTAAAACCTCTTCCATTTAAAAGCCTGGATGCTTTTTAGACTTAATTTTAACCTTACAACTTTCTACTTTATAAACACCAAAATAGTGTTTTTTCCTTTCCTTGTGAGATAGAGGCTTTTAAAGAGTTTTTGATTTCATCCAAACATGTCAACCAAGGATTAAAATTAATTGATATCAATTTATAATTTGTTTAAATTTTACATATTAAGAGTTTATGTTAAAGATTAAAATAAAATAAAGTTTTAACCTAAATATCACTTTTAATAACACATTAACCATGTTACTAAACAAACCTAATTCTTTCTCTAACACGGGATAGAATCTCCTGCCCCTTGCACTTCTTTCTTCCTCCCAAGAAAAAGTATATTTATCTTTTCAATCTTGCTGACTGCTTTGGCACAGAAACCATATCAGAATTGTCTTATTTGAGCATGAACTTGGCAATGTAGTGGAAGAGCTTGAAAAAGTTGCCGTTGTAAATCTCAAGCTTGTCCGCTGGCTAGGAGTTTACCAAATCTATAAAGTCAACAACATGTTCTGTATATATATATATATATATATATAAAGATGGAGAGTTTTAACCCTTGCCGTTGATACTAAACGGTGTTCTTTTATACAAAGAGAGATTCCAAATGTTGCTTTTATGAGTCGCTAGGATTATATGGTTCAAGTCCTTTTGCATAATAAATCTTCTTTTTTTTCGTGGGCACGTCATGTTATTTGCTTCTTATGGCATGCTTTTCTTGTTCTTAGAACAAATGCAGTCGATATGCAGATGATCACACAATGGGCATCCAAGGTCTTTCAACTGAACACTTTGTTCAGCATTTATGCGTCGAACTCTGCTTGTAAAAAATATTTTCTCTTTGATAGTAAATGATAGTGAAGCTGAAAGTTGTGTGAAGGCCCTTTCAACAATCCCTTTTTTAGAGCGGTGATCTGCTGGAGTTAATACCAGACTGCAGGTTTTGGTAATGGCTCTCCTTCACCATTGCAAGTATAAACTCGATGATTTCTTGAATTAGTAGTTAGCTGCTATAAAAATGATTATGTATCTTCTTGGCTGTTCTGATTATGTTTTGGGGTGCAATAATTTGAGAACGTGCATTGAATTCTGTAGAAATTAATTTCTTCCCTGCACTCAGATCCAGTTATTCGTGCACGCTCCCCCGATTTATTTGAAGTATTAAATTTCTAGAGTTTACGTTCACGCCTATCAGTTAAACTATGCTTTGGCTATATCTAATTTCTTCCCTTTACGTTTTGGCATGGTGCCAACTTAACGATCACCCCAATACAACTTCGAGCTTTCCAATCTCCCAGTAAAATGTCCTCTTTTTTAATGACTGAAGCGGGCCATCCATTTTGGTGGCAATTACATTTTTGTGAGAAAAATTGACGGGAGCTATTTGCTTTCTCGATAGTCAAGCAACCGCTAACTTTCCTTGGAAACATAAATTAAGCCCGAGGAACATCATTGCAACAAACCATCATATGCGATCTCAAACCATGTAATTAGTTTTTCTATCCGAGAAATCAACTTGAACACTGGTTCGACAACACCGAGCTTGGATTTTTTTTTTTTTTTTTTAGCATCTAACCATCATAAGCGATCTCAAACCATGTAATTAGATTTTTTGTTTTTTTATCCGAGACAATTTGAACACTGGTTCGAAAACACCGAGCTTGGATTTGTTTTTTTTTTTTTTATTATTATTATTACTTTGCATCAAACCATCTTATGCAATCTCAAACCATGTAATTAGTTTTTTTTGTTATTTTATCCGAGAAATCAATTTGAACACTGGTTCAACAACACCGAGCTTGGATTTTTTTTTATTATTAGCTTAGAATGCTTAGACACACGGTCTTTTTGCGCTTCTGAGTTACAGAAATACTGGATATATATATAAAGCCCAACCCTTGTTGCATGAAGCAACGAATCTAGACAGTAGAAGGTAAGAGATGGGCATAAATGATAAGCAAGTAGAGAGAATATCAGGTGGTAAAAAAAAGTGATAGGGTTACGTACCATGATATGTGTACGATCAAAGATTTTGTGAGCAGCAGACGAGCTGTCTCTGGCAATTTTCTTTTGACGGGCATATATAACAGAGGCGAGGGTCGAGTGGAACTGGAAAGTGGTCCCTGGTCTGCCCGTGTGCCTAAGAATTCTAAGCTAATAAAAACAACTGATGCTATTTTTCCAATCCTCCCAAGAGTAGGTAAAAAATAAACATTAGAAGGTTACATATGCTGTATGACAAAAACTCTTTATCTACCAAACAAGCCACGCTGCATAAGATGAAAAAGCTTGGAAGAGGACATCACAACTGCCTCAACATTGTCATCTTGGCCACAATGCAACAGCTTCGTTTGTGCCACCTTTTCAGCCTCCTGACCTGAACAAGTGAAAGGAAATAAATAGATTGAAAAAAAGTGGAAAACTCATTTGGCGAAAAAAATGCAAACAGAATTAACAGATTAAACCTATAAGAAAATAAAAATTGTTTTGGATTGAATGGCTCAACAAGATTTTAGTCACTGATTAGCCTTCAAAAATAAAAATGACATTCCCTGCACCTAGCTTTCTGATGTTTCTCAGACTATGGCCTGGGCGTCCAAGTAGATGAATCTCTTAACCTTACTGCCAGTCGCGTAGCACAAGCCTGAAAACTCCTAGGTACTCACAGCTGGAAGATGCTTTGAAGTTCCATCCTCCATCATATCAGCCATTTGGTCTGCACTTCGCGAATTTCCCTCTGCTTCTAGATTCAGGGATCGTGGCTCCATCCTGTTTATCTCCTCTCTAGTGAAGACAAAGATCCTGCGCGCCATACTACAGAATTCCCTACATCATACAAAAAGAGCAACTTGATTCAAGTTCCAAAACTCTTGTAGGCTACAAATATGATCGTAAGATTAACACGTGAAGAAGTGATTTGCTGATCAATTCGTGTTAAAAAAAGGACCCGAGTTTGAGTTCTTACTGCCAGGGATCATCTCCTACAAGCATCATATCGCCCTCATCATCAGTAAAAACAATCAACCAATCTTTGTTAGGAGCAACTAATTCACCATGAAATTCAAAAATCTGATCCAGTTCTGCTGTCAATTCATTATAACCATTAAACTTTGCCAGGTCCAGAGACCTCCTCCCAGCAGTCCCCTGCTTGTAAACCTAAACCAGTGAAGGCCACATATACAAATTGCGAGTTCATATCCAAAATAAAAAAGAAAAGAAATAAAATCTTTATAAAAGGAATCTTAGTCAAGCATTCAAATAGGTAACAACCTTTACACATCTTCTGGTTGAATCACCCTCGGGCATGCCCTGGACATCTTTAGAATGAAGAGCAGAAGCTTGAAAAATGTTCCCTTGTTCCTCAGGTATAACATGCTTTGGATGCTTTGCTTGCTCCAAAAATCCTTCAGAACCCAACAATTGCAGGTGATCTGATGCAACATTGATTTGCTGCTGTTGTTTCTCTGTGGAGTGCCTGTGTATAATGGCTGGTTCTGCAGCCATAGGATTCCCAAAAAGGGTGAAGCCGAAAAGTTTGCAATTACTATCTTTAGATGTTTCCTTGTTATGTTGTTGAAAAGGAAGATGCTGTGGTTTAGATCCCGAAGGATGAGAAGAATTATCAGCATATGCCAAAGGTGAAAACCAGCTTCCACGCTGCTTTTGTATGTCTTTATCTTTTGCCACATGAACTTCCATCCTAGATGCCATCATGTTAAATGGGTGGCCTAAATACATCAAGGGAGCTGAATGGCAGTTGAACGTGCCTGTTTCATTAAGTTTACCAGGTCGATCAACCTCATCAGAGTTCAGCTCAAAGAAGGGGCGAGTTGATTCATAGGATTCATGCAGGGTTCCAGGTCCTGTTGTTAGGTTCATGAGTTTTGCTCCATGCATTACTTGAGGAATCTTGTCATCTGGTCCAAATTTTCTATTATCAGAAGCAGTCTGATCCTTACCTTGAAATAGAGCCTGTGCAGGATTGTGCTTACTGTCTGAGTAATTCTTCCCAGCATGTGTGTTTCTCAAGGTCACGATTTCTTGATGTTGCAGGTGTCTTGAAGGCTCATTATCTAGTTGACATTAGCATAACCAGAGCATATTCATAATCACGCAATGACAAATGAAGTGTACGGACTTGTAGTATGCTATTTATACCTTTCTTTGTAGGAGCAGAGCAATCTGCAGATGATGTTGCCATGTTTGAACGGTGCCTTTTTGATGGGCACCCCGGAACAGGATCCAGAGGAGCCAAAGCAGGTTCTATTTTCCAAGGAGAAACCCTGTCTGGACGGTGAACATGAGAAGTTTCATCCCAGCGAACCTAAAGCGAGTGTGAGGAGGTTTTAGCAGACGCAAAGCAAAAGAAAAAAAATCCACATTCCAGTAAGTTATAGATATGCTGCCACCTTGAGGCATCTCCACTTTGAGCGAGGCCACTTCTTTCGATCTGCCTCTTCTACTCCAATTACAGTGCCAGAGAACCTGGCCACAGATGATGAGACATATATTAACACAGCCCCCGTCCCCCTTTGACAACTAGACATCTTTTCACCTTTCCTTTTTTTGGTTATGTCCAAGTTCAAATCAATTAAAAAATGGGATGGTTTCAAGGGAAAACATACCTTTGTTCTGGGGCCTCTTCAGCTTCGAATTTCATTTTGAACCTCATCCCTATAGCATAGTTGATCTTGACAGACTCCCTATATTTATCAATTGGAATAATAAACTCGGCAGGACTAGTCCTGAAACACATCAAACACACAAAAATACAACACGGAGTCAGAAAACCATAGACAAGGGACGAATGAAATGCATACTACAAACCATGCATATCATCCAGAGCAATCACTCAGTTTCAAAATATGTAACAATCTCGCCAGTGTCTACAGAACAAACCACAAACCTTGGTTTATAATAAACAGTGAACATTGATCCTGTCGAAACAGCATGCCACACAGTTGCAAGGATGCCAATATGCATGCTGTGACTAGACATTACAGAAGATGGGACATTGCTTGGCTGACTCAGAGCACGTCTTACCCCTACACGAAGCTCTTCAGTTTCACCCCTGAAAATAAAAATCCAGAAGTCAATCATGCTTTGTTGATTCACCATAGAATCAGCTCTGACAGGTAAACCTACTACATAGTTTCAAAAAAGTGCCAAGATTAATCCTGGGTTGCAATGAGGTACAAAAAATACTCAAGGCAAGCTAGAGGTAGCAATCTTCAAAGAGACTAAAAATGAAGATGCAAACCTAAGAAAAATAAAAGCATCTCCCGCCACCAGCTTTTTGGCACTGACAAAGAGACTCCAACCACTTTGAAGAAGGTGCCTTCTTGGTTGACCTGCAATTTGGAATTCACAATAACACATTACAACACAGCTATGTCAGATAACAACACTTTCAAATTGGCAACTATAGCATGTAAATAAGCATCTATATTACCAATAAATAGTTAATATCTTATCCAATAAATCAGGATCTACAAGCTATAAAACTGAGACAATCAACTGGATAACTTGATGCAAGATCAAAGTGAGAGGCTCATTCATGAAACATAAAGAAGAATGGACGATTGATTAATTTTAGTGGAGCAAAGCAAGGCCAAACTGTTAGCTGTTAGCTACCTGGACATCCAATCACCAATCCACGATTTTGAAAACTTGCACAAAAGGGAAAAATCAATCCTTAAACCAATGGTACTCACACACATGAACATAAAGCAAAGAGACTTCAACATGCACAACAAAGGTTGCATAAGTAGAGAAACAGGTTATAATACATGATCTGTATAAGCACAGAATACGCTCAGCGAATCCAATCCAACCTGATAACAATTACCTCGAAATATGTGGCGGAAACGCCACTCATTTCCATGCAAATCTTTGGCTACCAGCTCCTGTGCTGGAGGTTGTAGGGACATGTCCTGTTGGAGAGAAAATAAAGCCATTAATAACATGAACAGAAAGGAAATAAAACATCAGAGAATGGAGAAGGAAAAAAACCAGACCAAAGGAGGTAGACATTCATCAGCATGCCGTCTCAACACTGAAAATCCACCATGTGTGCTCGTATCTGATGCTGTAAGCATCTTACAAAAGGAATGCACCCGAGGACGTGCAGGCGGAGGCGGCAAATCCTCCTTCTCCACCAAGTCCACATCTTGCTGGCAAGTTTCCATAATTTTACCAGCATTTAATTATTTTCAGTTATGAGGTGTTCTTTAAAATTAGCAATTTAAAAAATTATATATAAAAAAATCTGAATTATATAAGAATAAATCATACTTCAGCTACAGGAAGCAGAATGACTTGAGCAAACACTTCATCTGTATCCAGCTCAGCCTGGAATTAAAAAATATGAGCATAGAATCC
Source organism: Populus alba (assembly GCF_005239225.2). NCBI lineage: Eukaryota > Viridiplantae > Streptophyta > Magnoliopsida > Malpighiales > Salicaceae > Populus > Populus alba. The sequence continues at coordinate 6,222,285 of NC_133284.1, forward strand.
TAACTCAATGAACACTTGATTCTACAGATTACACGACAGAGCAAGCCATTAATTCAATATTAATTACCTTCAATTGAACATTAACCACACGACAGAGGATTTTAGGAGGAAGATTATAAGCCGGCATTTGCTGATCATCTGCAACCTGATTCGTCGATGCTTCAACCTGGATTAGTATATCACACAAATTTCAAATTCGAAAAAAAAAATGACAAACAAGGATGAGAGAGTGAAATGACAGAAGAAGGAAGCAGATGAAAGCGAACCTGTTCAATATGACCTTGAGGAAAGTAGTAAACAAGCTCTCCTTGGCGAGCCACTGTCACTAACGGACCTGCACATGCGTGCCACAGTTCCTTGAACAGTGCATCCTCTGATCCTACTCATACCAAAATAAAAATCACATAACGTAATCATGATGATTCACTAAAACCTAACAAAATCAAAAGAAAACGAAAGGAAATCATTGAAAATCATCATAGGTACCTTCACCGGCCACCGGAAAACTCGAACTCCCTCTCGCAATTCCATTACGTTTATTATCCACAGAATAACTTCCGTTAATCATTATTATAATCCAAAACTAATAAGAGTACTCGATTAAACGACTGTTTATGAACTAGAAACTGATTAAATAATTAATTATTACAGGGAATGATTTTCTACAGAAAGTGAAACGTCAGCAATCGAAATGATCTTCTGCTTCTCTTAAAGCAATAACAAGAGTAGAGCAACGACTGCAAAGATCTGTTTGGCTTCATACGGAGAAGAAAAATTGTAGAAATAATCTGATCTAATAATGAGACTGTCATTTCTTTGCTTCTCTGCTTCACTTTCTCTCTCTTCAACAACCGTCTCAGCAATAGTCGCTGCCATTACCACTCGTACACTGTTTCTGTCTCCCTCCCTCCCTCCCTCTCTCTCTCTCTCTCTCTCTCTCCTCACAAATGGCACTACATTTTTATTTTATTTAAAAAAATAAATTAAATTTCTCACTCTGTGTGCCTGCAGCGAAGTCAGATTCTGCAATTATTTCAAAGCTAGTGGAATTATTGTCCGTTTCTAGGCTACCGGTACCTCCGGTTACAGTGCCCTTCTTCACTGTTTTGTCCTCTGCTTAACCGGCAAACGGAGACATTTTATTTTTATTCACTGGGGAAGCCACGGTTTTCGTTAACGGGGTTGTGTATTACGTTTTGGTGGCCATATTTGATTGGTTGACATCGGGACCACGTTTGTCCTTGGAAACGGAAAGTTGTTCTGATTTTGGGAAGAGATTTTTTGTCTCGTTATTAACAGGCAGATGATCAGATTTAAATGAGGGATAATGTTAATGTCACCGTGCAGTGAATCACCTGTCAATGATGAAAATAACAGCCGTGGACAGATGTAGTTCACCAGGAAAAATCAAAGGTTGTAAATTACAACAGTAAAGCCTGCAAAAATGAATATAGTTGCTGTAAAATGGAAGGACACGTGTCAGTAAATTAGGAGATGAAAAAGACATTACTTGTGGTGGTAGAGATGGTCCAAATGTGGAAAATGCGAGAGATGATCATGATCATCAACTTCCAGGTCTTGCAGATGCAAGCAACCAATGTTCTGTTGTTAACACGTTTAAAAAAAAGAGTGAGGCAAATAACACGTGTGGAAAAGATTTTAAAAATAGCACCGGTATCAAAAACCACATGTGAAAACTACGGTTTGTTTTTGTTTTTGTTTTTCTAAATTCTTTTTTTTCAATTTTTTTTCTTTTAAAACCACTAATTTGCAACAAAAAGCTATAATTTTGCAACATCTAACATTGAAGAATCAAAAAAATTAAGAATTCAAAAAACTAAAAATATAAAAAATAAATAAATTGCAGCTAGAAAGTGTGGTTTTTCAACCAATCGCATGCGCTATTTTCCAAAATAAATCGCATGTGCTGTTTCTTAAAAAAAAAAAAACGTTTCTGGGAGAATTTCTAAAGAGAGAGTCATTTAAAAAAATCAAATTGGTAATATGATTTTTTGAATAGTGTAAACTGTAAATATAGTATTTTTCATATATGCACTCTAATAAAAAAAAATCATTTAGAAATATCAATTGCATTTTAATATATTTGATATTGATACAATTATTTATTAATAATAATTAACTAATATAAGTCCAATCAAAACCTCTTTTTATATAAAAATATATATAATAAACTCTTAATTTTTTTGACCAACATGTAGGAATAGCTCTCCAACTATGTTGTTAGTTTGAAAGTTATCATGTTACTTGAAGCTATGGTCCATGTATTCATGTATTACATTACAAATATAACCTTTCTTTTTCATGCTACAGCAAGAGGCTTCTTTACGTCACAACAAACATGAGAGAGTGGAAGGAATTCGTTAATAAAGTCAGTGATGGAGATCACCTGTTATTTTTTTGAGTGTTTTGGTAAGTTAGTTCGTTTTTAAAAAAAAAATGTAAAATATCATTGGTGAAAAAAAAAAATAGAAATTTAGCATAGGTAAATGAGTCATATATGTTATCTACGATTCAAGTATCACAAACCATTTGCGACTCATGTTTCATAGATAGCATCTGCGACTTATCTAGCAGTCCAAGAACAATCTATTTTATCATCAACTCCTTGCCAAAAAATAGCATTTCGCACAACAAAAAATAACAAGTTCTCTACCATTAAAACACAATTCATATAAAGCAACACATAATATATTTTATTATAAATAACAAATCTATACTGACAATTAAAACAACATAATATTTTATTAAAAAAAATAACTATACATCTATTAACAATTATCATAGCATGTAATAATATGTAATTATATGTAATAATCTCCCCAACTTATCAAACTCAAGGTCAATTTGTAATATTCATGTAGGTTTGAAGAGGGTCAATATCATCTCAACTTATTGATGGACCTAGGTCACTCGTAGATTGACTTGGGACGTTCATACAAGGCTAGCATCCCCAACACTTCCATGATAAACGATCTCATCTTCCACTAATTTTGTTTCAGGACACTCAACCTCCCCATCCTTTTGAATTCCTCCATGACATAAAGTGAGTGTGGTGTTGGTCACAACATGTCTCATCTTATAGACACCTTCACGGATAACAGATGTTGTTTTCTAAGCTTCTCATACCAAATAATTAATCTACATACATACATTAAAAATCAATTAGTAATCAACATCCACAATAAAATTATTCTGATATTTAACAAATGTAAAACAATATTGCATATCAATCAATTCTATCTCAAATATCAGCGGCATAGTGCTTTAGTTTGCATGGACATCTCGGGATGTGTAATATATTTATCAAGATTTATATTAGCAACAAGGTGACCTTGCTTGTCGGCACTTCTAGAAGAGGTTGAACTCTAGTTCAAATCATGCCTATTTTGAGGTCCTACATAGATAAATTGTTAGCATTTGTAAGTTAATTAAATTTCATATAATTTAAAACAAATATAAAAAAATAAAACATACATTGTCTAATTTCACAAGTTTTTTCTAATATGACTCATTTGACCATATATGCCATATCTATTCAATGAGTTCCCTTCTCTAACATTCATCTCATTATGTAAACCAGCGAATTTCCTTCAATCTATACCCATCCACCATTTAATAGGACATCCATATACATCTGAATTAGTATATACAGGCCACAATAACATATCAGGCAAATGTTGAAAACACGGATTATATGCATTTTTATACGACAAGTTGGAATATAATTTATTTATAAATTGTACATAATTTACATTTCATAAAGTGCAACATGCAAATAAGTGTGGGCATGATTGATGATATAATTGTCATTTGCCACAAATACAAGTTGCGTCATTAATATTAATGGTTTCCCATATTTCTCTTCTAACACCAATTGTTGGAGATGTCTTAGAGTGAAATATATTGTCTCCAAGAAAAAAAAAACAAAAAAGAAAAAGAGATATCATGTGTGATTTCTAAGTTGTTGCATTAGTAAATATATCAACTACGACCTTTGAAGGCAACAATACGTCATAACTAAAAAATTCTTCAACTTTTTCTTTGTACTCCACAAAATATTTATTACACCTAAAAAACATTATCTATATTATAGTTGACTAACAAGTTCGTGGTCAAATTGCCATACATCCTGTGTGATATATTTTTCAAGATAATATTTTTTAACTTTCTGTTAGAGTTACTTATAAAGTGTGATGAACAATATCGATGATATTCAATAGGCTTGAAAAAAATCAATGTTGTGGAACTTCTTATCACCACATGTCTATCTGCTCAAGAAAAATTTGTTTATTAATTTTTTTTTATTCAAGTAAACGATAATAAAAATAGAGATATAAATTATATTGATTGAATTAAATAAAAGGGGAAAATAACACTGCAAGGCTACACATATTAGACATATTATTTGAAAATGTTTATTTATTTTAAAAAATAAAGTTCATTCATACAAAAGAAAAAAAAATATAGATAAATAAAAAAAAAACTCTTCAAATTTAAATGCATAACTAAAAAAAATAATTTTCATTTAAAGAGGCTCTCCGAACAAAATAAAAGAGAGAATGGGCACTAATTTAAATTTAAATTAAAAAAAAAATTTAGAGAAAAAACCATAAAAAATCATTAATTTAAAAAAAAATTAAAAAAAAATAGCAAAGGTCAGGCAATGTCTAGCCTGGCAAGCTAGGCCAACCCATTTGATCCATTTTATTAGGGTCCATGTGCGGGATTGCCCTGGTAGGACCACGTGACTGGCCCTTAATTATTTTTTTGCAACTAGCCTAATTCTTTTGAAAAAAAATCAGACAACACTTTGTGTCATTCGCCCAGATTCTAGCTATTATGGTGGCCGGAAAATCAATGCTTAAGTTTTTTAATCAAAAAACTCATTTTTCAACTCATATTTGACTCAAATCACCTATAAAAACATTGCAGGAATCATGATAAATCTATATATGACATCAAAAAATCACCTCAAAAACTCAAATCAACCTGAAACCAAAAATCAACTCGAACTTAGATTTTTTTTTTTTTTTTATGAATTTTAAAGGTGAAAAAAAACCTCGCATTAACTTTCCTCATCAAATGAAACCATTTAAATCGGTGTTAACGATATTTTTTTTTTCTTTCATCAAAATCTAACAATCTTTTTCTTTTTTCTCAAATAGGAATTAAAAAAAATTAACTTTTATATCAAAATTAAGTTAAAAAAAATATTAAGTATTAAAATTATATAATTTATGTAATTTTTAAAATTCACGTGAAGGTTGAAGAGTCCGATGAAAACCCACTATAAGGCACTGAACCTAGGAAGAGAACTCTCTACTCTAAAGTGGATAAGAACTTTCCAGAGCACATGACTGAGCATATAAGAAAGACTCAATGAAACTTCTGTGTAAAAAGCTTTTCAGGGTATACTTTACTTTCTAGTTGTAATGGACCTAATAATAAAGACCAAAATAAATCTTTTAGGAAATTTATGTCACATCATCTATATTTGAAATCTTTTTGTATTTTAATTTTTTTTCTTTTAATCTCACTATTTTATAAAAAAATTAAAAGTAATTGATTTTTAATTAGAAGTAAATTACTGAAAAAAAAGTTTGAGAAACAAATTATAAAAAAATTTCACAGCTCATCTATAATAATAAATAAAAGAATGAACACTGGAGCCTTTGACGTTGCAAAACACACATGTTTCGTACTTGCATTTTAAACCTTTTCTAGTTCTTTATTTTCCTCACCAGATACGCGTTGCCGGCGAGATCATAGACATAGTTCATTGAACTGGCCAAGGAAAAGCTTTGCAGAAATTTAATGCATCCACTTTGTTTGTCTTCTAGCAGCAGTGTTGGGTCAAATCAACCCAACGAGGAATCTGGCTTAAAAGAAAAAATAAACACGGAGAGAACCCTGGTTGCAGGTACAATAGTTTTCAAACCTGATTCGATTTAGTTATTGATTTAAAACCTGGTTAATCTAGAATTAAAACTGGATGAAGTTAAAAAAAAAAAAAAAAAAAAAAAAATTTGTGTACCCAACTGACTTGATAATTTAATCTAGTTAAAAACCGGTTGCAAACATGTTAGTTTTTATTTTTTATTAAAACAACATTATTTTATTTTATTTTTTTTAATTTAATCTAGTTAGCTGATGACCTGATCAAAACCTGAAAATCAAGTTTTGAACCGGGCCAATTACCCAACCAGATCTTAAAATTATTATAAAAACGACCATTCTTTGTTGAATCATACGAGCCAAGCACCGATAATCAAGCTAACCTACTGGTCATATACTGCTAAAATATGCCAAATTTATATTACGAGACAAACGATTAAGCTTTACTCTTTGTATATGAACAAAATAGTCAAATTGCTTTATATATATACTCTTATCAAAAGATACATAGTTGCGTCCACAGATGCATAGTTGCCGAGTAGCAGTTGAAGTATGATCCATCCATGTGTTCAAGAGTCATCTTCTCAATTGACGAGGAAAGCATCGACTACTTCTGCCTTGAGGCAATAATCTCGCTTCTTCGCTCTATTTTTTTTGTTTTCTTCTCTTTACTCTTACTGAAAAGTCTCGGGTTAATTTTACAAAGTAAGAATATTCAAAATTTTGTCAATTTTTTCCCTCAGATAACTGAAAAGAGCTGTGGAATTTGTTACGTGCAAGCCCTTCAGGATGAACTTACATCATCTTATTATTATTATTTTTTCTTGTCTCGCACCACCGACTGTTGTTATGTATTTTTATAATACTATTTGGTCTCGACGTTTTCAATTATTCATATGAAGCCCGCATGTGTAGACTCCGGCTTCAAAAGATAAGATAAAAAATCAGTGTGGTACAACATGCTTTACAATTATTATTTTATTTAGATATTGCCCAATTAATTAATTAGTACCATTTCTCCCTGTCTTGATTTTTATATGGCATATAGCAAAATTCTATTCAAGGACATTTTGATACCGTTAAGAAGTTGTTTTTCTATCCTTCTGTGTTTGGCAGATTGATCAGACGCCTTTGCTCGCAACTGATTCTTCAAACTCCATTAAATTGTGGCCCTTTTGCCCTGCGATGCAATATATCCCTCATATTGAACGTAATATTGCATGTTGCTATATGTTTTTTTTTTTTAAAAATTGAATATATATAGAATGTAACATGTCGGTCAATACTTCGTTTTTCATTTCTAATTAATCTCATCGGGGAAAATGTCTCTAGATCGAAAAATTATATTTGATTTTATTTTATTTTATTAGTAGGTCTATTAATTTTTTAAAAAAACTATATAGAATGATATATTTTAGAGTTTTATTTAATAATTTAAGTTAGTAACTTGAGATGATTATTTATTATGGTATTAAAGTCTTGATAACTAAACAAATGAATTTAAATTTTATTATTTTATTTATTTAATAAAAATTAAATATAATATAAAATGAAATTTGGATAAGTTTAAAATAAGTTTTGAACTCAAAAAACGATGATGCTTTGTGCAGAAAATCTTTATTTCGTAGAAGCATTTTCCCATGGTATCCGGCCCTTTGCATCTCTCCAGTTTCATGTGGAAAATTGTGGAGAGGTTACATAATTAACAATCATGGCCTAGTCTATGCCCAACGCTGTCCTGCAAGTTCATAGCTTCCGTTCGAGGAAAGTTTCCTCAATGCCAATTGGCTGTTAGTTCAAATCATGTAGAAAAAAATAAGAACAAACAACTGTGTAAGAGAGATAACGCTATTTGCTTTGGGCTGAACTTACGTCGTATTTGTAGGGTTTGTGAAGTTGTATTGTTTTTTAAAGTGTTTTTTTATTTAAAATAATATTTTTTATTTTTTATATTAATTTATTAAAATAATGTAAAAATATAAAAAAAATTAAAAAACAAATATATATTTTTTTAAATTTTAACAAACCTCCGGTGTGGAAAGCAGAACATATTGGCATATTTGGTTAGGATCTCTTTGATTAAAAGTTGAAAATGTGTACTCGGAGAGAGAGTTGAAAATGTGTATGATTAACACTCTTATTGTCTTGCAATGAAATCATTATACGACTGAACTTGATGTTTTTATACCAATCAATGCTTCAATTGTTTTTTAATCTTGATCTATTAATCAATAAAATTTAGTAAAAATATACTAGCATACAACACTATGTTTGCCGTAACTTTGACTTTAATGGGATATATAATTGATTATAAAAAATTTAAAAGGAGTATCAGAGCGAACTATATACCACCCAATCATCGGGTCTCCATCTAATATTATAGTAAATTTAGAAGAGAGCCTCGATTTTAATTTTATGATCTTCAATTTCAATTCTATGATACCAATTTGATTGCTTAGGTTGGTAGGCCCACAGCCACTACACAAATAAAAAAATTAAAATCCAATTTATTTATTAATTAATCCTAGCGAGAAACTAAAACAATTTTCATGTATTTACATTTAGATGTGTTTTTTAAACAGTAACTATTTTTAATTATTTATGTTAAAACAGAAAAGAAAAGCTATGGTTAGGTTGAGAGTAAAGAGGTGATATTATAATGAAGAAGTCAAATACAATCATTAAATTTATGATTTTTATTCAGTTTTACATTTGGAATTAAATAAAAATGAATCGTTAAAGAAGAAAAATAATAACTTAGAAAGTATTAACAACCATGATGTATAGCACATATTTAAATGTGTTTTAACAAAAGTTTTGTTTGAGTTATTCTACTTTATTTAAGAAAAAACAGATTGATTCAATTTATTTATCATCATGGGCTTGGGAGATTTTCGATTATCGGGCTTTAAAAGGCTTCCCATATCTAAATTCTAGTAGGCTAGTAGCTTTGAAAATTTAGCAGGCAGTTATCTCCAACGTGGATGGTGGAGCTGGCATTCTTCTTTACGAGCCAAATGCACCACTCCCAGTCCCACCCATTTGTGCTTCTCTCCGGCTCTCCTTCCTGATAATCTCTCATCATACCCCAATTTCTGCAGCGGGAAAAAGAAATATTACTGTTTCTTTGTTTTCCCGGGGTGCTATTAGAAGCTGAGGATGATCGCAAAGTAGTCGTTAGTTCATTAGTGTCTAAGGGGATCATTGAGGATGAGGAGATGGAAAATGATTTTGTTGTTAATGCTAGTGTGGAGAAATTATTCTCCGCGAAATGATGTTGTATGATTTCCACAACATTACAGGTACGCTTTCAACCCGTTCTTTTGGATTCTGTGACTTCTAGTCCCAATTCCCGTAAAAGATGTGTTAAATATGTGTTTGTATCCGTTTATCTTGTACCTAGCTTGTTTTTGCAAATTGAAATGTTGATTTCAGCATTTGATGGTTCTAAATACTTGAACAGAAGCTTGCCTTTTCTTTTGCAAATAGTCATGTTTATTCCCGCAACTAAAGTTTCCAGGGAGATTTTCAGTATTTCCATTTTGGTTGTTTCATCTTCTTGCGTTGTTGTTAGCCTCAGTTGTGCATCTAGTTTCATTACTACATCTTAAAGGTTGAATACGAACTTCGTTAGTGCAAGCCGGAATCTCACTCTTTTGTTGTGGCTTGGCTTGTTAAATGCTTCACATAGTTTCAATATCAGTTGCATTTGCAAATACCTGAACTTGAAATGATCCTTTTTCTCAGTATTAATAGCAAGCTAGCTAAGCCGGAATTTGTTCTAATAGAAAGTATCCCTTCCTAATCATTTCCAGCCCTGCGCATTTACAGTGCACTATTATATTTGATAGTATAGAAATTAAGCTTACTTCACATAAGTTTTTTATTCAAGAACTTAATGTACACTATCGAGAGAACCATGCTACCCGAGTGAAAGAAAAGGAAGTCAAGGACGTAAAGGTGACACGTTCTATTCTTTTTCCTTGTTTTTCTTGGTAAGATGTTACTGCTAAACTCATCCCTGAGATCCAGGGTCACAGAACTCTCCTCCGAGATCATCACAAGCCTCATCTTGGAATACCCTGTAAAGAAACGAAAGAATCCTTGTTAAAACCTCAGATATTTTGTTCAATTCTTGTCATTGCAAATCTTTAAACTTGTAAAACTAAAGATGGGGTCCTGAGATCTTACGTCTTGGCACTGTTGTACTCTAAATATTCTCTATCAATCTGCTCTGAAGTGCTGGGAGTGGTACTTCTGGCATCTGGTTTGAGCTTCACTTCAGGATACATCTCAACATTACAAGCTTCTCCTCCTATTGTCTCACAAGCCTCAGCTGGAAAAACACTGGACAAAACATGTAATGAAAGTATATTGTTAACCGTAACTTTTAATGTTGAAGATACGAAACTGAGGGTGATGGAGAGCAGAATTTACGAGGTAAAGGAGCTGTAATCAACTGTTGAAGTGTCGTTTGTCACTGGAGCACTTGCTTTGATCGGGGAACATTTGGCGGTCTGTAACCTTGGGACGACCCTCCTTGCCGAAGCTAAACTTTTGTTAGGTGTTACAAGAGGGAGAATTGATGGCGTAAGAAATATGGCTGCCTGCATTTTCTATGGATAGTGTGGGATCGGAGCTTGAAGCCACTGAGAGGAGAGGGATCTGTATTTCTAAGGTGGTTGTTCGATAATGACCATGGACAACAGATAAGGTAGCCAAGATTTTTTTTTGGAATGGATAAGGTTTGATTTTTATTTGACCGAAAAATGTGGTGGTAAAGGTTTTAATTTTTAGAGGGCTTGGCCTCGAGTATCTTGCTCATTTAATATTCAAAAGTTGACAAAAGATCAATGGAAATATTCACTAATGGGATTTTGTTAGTTGTTATTTTTAATATAAATACTTTAAAAAAAATTTTAAAAATACTATTTAAAATGAAATCCGAAACAGGCCCGGCCCAAAATCTTAAACCCACCGATAACACCATGGATTTAGATTTCAGTATTTGTTAGTTTCCATGTAATATTCTGAAATTCGCAAAAAAAAAATAAAAATGGTATAGTTGTTGATAACTGGAAAGGAAAACAAATGGTGCGTTTACCGAACGCTAAGGCCATTATCTATTGAAGAAATTCAGGAAATATTTGAAAAGAAAAAATCTCTCTCCGAATGCAATGACTGTAGTCCATCCAGTGGCGGAGCGAAATTTAACAGTTTTTTTTTTTTTTTTTTTTTTTTTAAATTAAGGTTCTAGAAAAAGGTTAGATAAATAAAAGATTAATTTATTTTAAAAAAAAATCATTAAAAATAAATATAAGAAGTATCTTTTTTAGAATAAATGTGAGTATCAATACTTAATATACGGAAACTATAATGAGAAATATTAAACTATGAAAACATCTTTACTATATTTTCTTTTTTATTACTCCTCTTAAAGTGCATTGGATTGCATCCAACGCATTAATTTTGTAATTAATATCATTTTTTAAAAGGAGTTTAAATACTTGACTTAGAGTGCAATTGACATGTGAAAAATAATTTTTGACTTTGAGTAATAGTTTAAGAGTTATTTTTTATAAATATTTTATGACAAAAATTAGTTAAAGTTAGAGATATGTTTGGTATAAATGATTTAAAATAATTTTTTGAAGGAAGAAAAATGTTATAAATTAGAATCCATATATTAAAATTTTAAAAATTTAACTTTTAATTAAAATAAAATTTTGGATACAGGCATTATTAGGCTTGTGTGCTAGTCAGTATATCGAAGAGCACGAAACGAGGAAGATATGAATTTGGAATTACTAATCAATCTGCAGAAACAGTTGCTGAGCGATCGATTGATAATCTCTTACATTTGTGTAATCTATTGTCAAATTCACAATGATCGGATGAGCAGTAAGTTCCAATTTTTAATTTTTCTGACAGAAACAAAACTTAAAGAACCTGCTGCTGCTTTCACATCAATTTATGTTTCTCTAATCGGGTTCCTTGCCTGAGCTATCTATATCCTGATTCACACTGTATCAAGCCATCTACTTCTTGAGCTTGATTGCCATTTTATTAGCTTTTTGAGTGGGTATGCGTACCGATTATGCATGTGGATTGGAAAAAAATTCCCTAATCTTCAGATATTCATAGTGCATTTCTTGAGACAAATGATTAACAACTGCCAGCTTATTAGGGCTCTTCATATCAAAATACGAACTTAAACTTTGTTTTATTTGCCAGAGATGGTACCAGTACTATAATTCAGAAATAACACAAGAGAAAAGTCAGCTCACTTGATGACGCAGCTGGGCTAAACATGGTAGAGTTCTATCCAGATCATGTGTTTCCTCCTCCAAACCTTTGATCCAAGATGGGAGAAATTATACGCAAAAGCATTTGCAACATCAGCTGTCTGTAAAGTCCTCATAAGCATAAATTTCAGGGTTGGAAGCAGTGAACAACCAAGCCAATCTGCATATGCTAGGCGGCTGGAAGAGAGAGTAGCGTTCATAGTTTATCTGCACTTCATCTAAACCATTAGATTTGCAACTTGCAAGTTAGTATTTCAGTTGGTCTATGGCTGTCAGATCTGCAGAATCGTATCGGAAAAAATCAACAAGAATTATTAGGCCTGGCTGTAGAGTCATTATGCAGACCTTGACCCAAAGTTCATCCGAATTATTCAGGAATACCAATTTAATTAATCAAGCATGGCTGAATTATTAAATCCTGCCTGATGAATACCCTGACCACCACAGTTTCATGGAGAGGACACCCTCGCCCGGTTAACAAGATGGAGATCCCTGCTATTAGACCTTGAAGCCCATAAGCATTGCCTGGCAAGTTGATCAGTCTTGTTACGCAATCAACATGAAATTCACACCCAGTCAATGTTCTTGCCCCAAAACTTGTGATATTGGGGACTTCCACGCTGCCAATCTACGGCAGATTTTCTCGATAATAGCAGAGTAAATTGACACAAGTTGGCTCTGATCTTGTTTTGTGAGCAGAACACCCAAATACTTGCTCATATTTCTAAGGCGAAAGATATGCCAAGAATCGCTGTGATCCGGTTCTTGAAAGAGACATGAACTGAAGAGTTTATATAAGCTTTAGACTTGCATCCAATTTCCCCATATAAGATTCTAGATTGATCAGGTAGAACTTGATTATATAATACAGCTGCCAGTAATTTATCCAGTCTATACTAAACATGCAAATAAAGATTGTAATCTTTTTTTTTTTTTCTTGTTCTTATACTAAAGTTATCTCGAAGCAGATTTTTCATATTTGCTAGAACCCATAGACTTGTGTGCGACTGGAAAGCAGAACTTTGAAGAAGTGCTATTTTCTAGCTGGACTGACTATAATGCGCTAACTAGGAATACAGCAGATATGAATCATTTATACTAGATTTAGGCAAGAATCACTCTCCTACAATCAGGCCAGCACAGTACATAATCTCCAGAAAAACTCCATCTCCTAAAGAATCACTCACTCTCCTGTAATCATGCCTGCACGGTACACAATCTCCAGCTGATCAAGAATCACTCTCCTGCAGAGCCGGCCAGAGCATATAGGAAACCACAAAGCTCCCGCCTAACAAAAAGACCCTAGGAATAAGTAAAGCATATCTGTCAAATATGCTTTATGAAATGAAAATTGTCTCTATTTAACAAAAAGCCTCAAATACAAAATGAAGTTTGCTTAAGGCCTCACTTGTCAGACATGCATAAAAAATAAAAAAATAAAATATTTCTTAAATATTTTTAAATGTTTCATTTATAATTTTGCTCAAGCCGGCTCTGCTCTCCTGCACAATCTTAGCTGCTAGACGGAAGCTTTCTATGCATCCTGCTCCATCTATTGTATAATTATCTGAAAATAAAGCAATACAAATAACCCTAAAACTCATTCAACCATTAGTCTCCTTAAGATTCAATGGTGTTAAGCCTTGTGCTATATTCAGAACAGCAAGTCTTAGTTATGGCCATTGCTTTCACTCTGTTCTGGAATCAAGATTGTCCACAATTATTGGAAGACTTAGAGGACTCATGGAATTTGTGACTAGTCAACACTTGAATTCATGCCCAAATTCATCCTTCGATTCAACAATCGAGGCTAATTTTAGACGAGAAGAACACCCGTACTACAGAATTGAACCACGGAGTTATGATAGGAGGGATCAATAGGCATTTAACAAGGAAGATTACATAACTCAAAATAAATAAATAAAATGCTGTGTTTATTTTATACAAGAAACCAATCATACCAAACCTAAGAGAGCACAAGGCATGGATTTTCAAAACTAATTGAAGTCAGGTGAGAATTTTCGCACCAAGACCATTCTCGATAGGGGGAACTCCGTAAGTAGATAATTTTTCCACTGCTCGATTGTTGAAGATGATATTGAACCGTAAAAGGAATGATATGGTGCGGATATCACCCTATCTCTTCCAACTTCTAACTCTTCAAATGAGGGCATCTCTGCGATCACATGAATCCCACATTCTTTCACTGAATTATATGTGTTGGTCAATTTCACAGAGAGTTCCAATTCCTCATCTCCGCCAAGTTCTTCCATTTCCATCTCACTTATACTTATGTATCTTATCCAACTTCCACGACGCACAAAGCTTGCCAGCTCTAAGGATTTAAACAATTGAATACCGTTGCTTTTAATTTTTATAGTAAGCTCACCATCCATGATACTGACATTTTCTAAAGCAAACCAAAGAACCAAGCCCTGGAAAACTGGAGGGACATGAAATGATAATGAAGATCCTTCTCCATGGAAGCTCAACCAATTTGGCATCTTACCACCATCGAAGTGAATCTGATACCCGTAACCACCATTGCGCAATGCCTGTAGATAAATTGATTTTAAAGAATGCTGAAATTTTAGACACTACGTGCGCGCGAGTATGTATGTATGTGTCAGTGTTTATGTGTGTGCAAGATAGACGAAGACAGTACCTCAACAAAACTCTTCTTACTGCTATTTGACAAACCGCAGCTGCCACTAGAGAAAATAACCCAACCATGGTTACTTAGACCTTCCATGCCCTGAATCTCTATTAAGTTTCCGCACCCTTCTAGAGACAGAATTGGATTTGTTTTTGACTGGATTGGCAGACATACTCTTTTCATCGACCTACAAGAATCTGCATACAATTTCTCTAAACTTGAGGGAAGCTCTGAAATTGATTCAAGATTGCTGCAATTCTGAACTCTCAAATGCTGCAGCTTAGTAAGGACGCTGATGCCAGAAGGCAGACTGAGGAATTTGTTTCCCGATAAATTCAATTCTTCGAGAGAGGACAAACCTCCAAAATAAAAACAATTAGTTGCGCTTTCAGACAAACCATAATTAGCAAGTTTAAGACGTTTCACTGATCTCCATTCAATGAAAGAAGTTGGCAAGAAAGTTTTCACTCTTAAAGCACTTGCTGAAATCCATGTTGAAATTGGTGAAGGACAAGATGTAGATGATAGTGAGTCCTGATTGAAATTGGATACACGCAATGACAACTTCCTCACATACTTTAATTGTCCAATTGAAGAGAGAAGATGCTCATTCTGAATTTCTTCTGAATTTCATCTGCTAGCAGCTCAGTTAAGGATTCAATATCACCCATGTGCTCTGGCAACTTCTCAAGTTGTGAACACCCTGAAATATTCAAACTTTCAAGAGACTTTACATCACAAATACTTTCAGGAAGAATCTTTATCCTCCAACATCCTTTCAGATTCAAGAAAACAAGGCTCTTCAAATATCCAACAGATTGATGCACCTCAATTAAACTCGAGCAACCTTCAAGCATTAGTTTTTCTAGGCTTGAGCTGTGTAAGCTTGGTGTTTTAATAAGATGCTTTGAATAACTGAGGTTAAGAATTTTTAACTTGTTGAGAATCTGTCAGGTCAATGAGAAAAATAATAAGAAGACTAATCATAAAAATAGCAACTTGAAAATATAAATTGTATCAAGGAAAAATTTTGAAGGATTGTAGTATGTTTCGCACCCTTTTCTCCTTCCATAATTCTTTGACGTTGCTATACTGCAAATCAAGAACAACTAGGTTGTCCAACATCAAATCGGATGGAAAAGATTTCAAAGGGCATTCGAGCCAACAAATCCATATTAACTCTTCAGAAAGCAGTTTGAAAGGTCCAGTGAGATGTACTCCATTGATTTGGAGTAACTTCAAGAATCTCATCTTTGTAAATGATCCTGTGGTAAGTGATTTATCTTCTGATGCTCTGGCATCCAGCGCTAGACCCTCTACAACTTCCGTTCCCTGAAACACCAACAAAATTCAATAGAACTTCCAAGTGATTGTATGCAAGAAGTTTGAAAAGAAAGATAAACTCGCATGATGATTTTGCTTTTGTGTAAGCATTTAGTTATTACCATATGCTTGTTGAGTACATTCCATGCATCCTCACGTTGCCAAATTCGGCTGCGTTTTCCAGGGTGGCCAGGTGACTCTTTATGAATGATGTCCCTTCCCATGTCTCGTAATAGATCATGCATGCTTATCTTTCCAAAAGCATCAACTTTAATCAGAGACCTTTCACTCAGAGTTCCCAAATCATCTTCTGGATTGTAACCACAACGGGCTTCTAGTACTTTTGCTACATAATCTTTATTTCTACCAATAAAAAAGCATGCAATATCAAGAAATGTATTTTGCAGTCCATGGTCATCCAGTGAATCAAAACTTATTCTTAGTTTTTTCTGAATTTCACGGTTTGGAATTTTTCTCATTTTGTCAATTACACATTTCCATCTAGCTCTGTTTTTCCCGGACAAACAAGAACCTAAAACCTCAAGGGCTAAAGGAAGTCCTCCACAGTAATCAACCACATCATTTGAAAGCTCAACATGATCTTTTTCTGGCTTGGTGTCCCCAAAGGCATGCCAACTGAAAAGTTGAAGGGACTCGTCTCGTTTCAATTCCTCAACCCGATATGTTCGATCCACTTTAAGAAGCAAGTGTTCATCTCTAGTCGTGATTATTACTCTACTTCCGGGACCAAACCAACTTCGGTCTCCCATCAAAGCATTTAGTTGGTTCTGATGAGCCACATCATCAACAACAACAAGAACTCTTTTGTGACAAATTCTTTCTTTGATCAGAACCATTCCTCGAACAACATTACTGATGTTAACAGTATTTTGTTTTAAAATATCATGAAGAAGTTGTTCTTGTAAAAGAACCAGACCATTAGATTGTTCTGATGTTTCATTGATATTCCAAAGGAAACAACTTCCTTCGAATCTATAGCAGAATTGGTTAAATACAACTTTTGCTATACTTGTCTTTCCTATTCCTGGCATCCCATGTATGCCCACGATGCAAACCTCATCTGTTGCAGTACTTAGGAAGTCACTAATAGCAAGGACAAGGGGATCAATACCTACTAGGTGAGTGGCAACATTTATGTACTTGGGATCCAATTTATTCAACACATCCTTGACAATCTCTTGGATAAATTTTGATTCGTGCCTGTCCATAGACAAAAGCAAGTCATTAATAGAGAGACAATTAAACCTGTTAAGAAAATATTTTATAGTTTCATATGGTAAAATCTAATGTATGATTACTCCGTAAATGTGTGCAGGTGAATCTTGGAGAGAAAAGGCATACCCATTTTCCATATCATTGAGATTCCATCCAGATAGGTTTCCAGCCTCCTCCAGAGCTTTTCTCCACTCCTTCACCTTCTCTGTAAAAGCCTCTTCATGTCTATGAAATGCTTTTGCAAAACCGCCTGTCTGTTTTCTCACTTCTGAAGGATCAATGTCATAGAATATAGGAAGAACAATCTGATCAGTTTTTCTATTTTTGCTCTCAAGAATCTCTACAAGTTCATTAAGACACCATCTAGAAGAAGCATATCCTTTTGAGAAGACCACTACAGATATCTTTGATTCTTGAATTGCCATGTGAAGATGTTTGGAGATTTCTTCTCCTCTAGGAATTTCATTCTGATCTCGAAAAGTGTGGATTCCTGCTTGGACAAAGGCAGTATATAGATGATCTGTAAAAGTCTTGCGATTATCTTCTCCTCTAAAACTCAGAAATACATCTTAGGCCCCTTTTGGTCTAGAGCCAGAAGACTCTGGCTCTGTCATGGCAGCTGCAGATATTAAGGCACAATTAATTAGCAATGATGTACGAAAATGGATGGAAGGAACTTAACTGAATGATGTAAACATAAAAGCTTTGGCAATCAGTAGCATCAATCGCAAAGGTTGCCTACCTCTATAAGGTGCTTGTGAGTTGATCGGATTCCAACAACTTGGTGACTGTAATGATCAAATTAGCAGCAGTCGGAAAGGTTAGCTGAAGATTAAATTACTGAGGGCTGAAGGTTAGTGGTGGCAATACTCCAAAAAAGAAAGGAAGCATAAGTTATCCAATCGGAGATTGTTCAGAGAAAGAAAATGCTTTCTTGCAAATTATATATAAAAAAGTGATAATTATCAAGCATCAGTCATCCAATCGGATATTGTTCCTTTAGCCGCGTATTGATCAATATTGAGCTAGAATATTGAGTGGTAACGATTGATGATTGAGTAACATCAAATGTGTAGAACGTTGAAAACAAAATAACGTGTGTGGTGTATTTTATCAACCGTGTTGTTCTGGCAGCGTCAACATCAAATGGCATGATTTTCCACAAGGCAAACTAAGAAGACCCTGGCTCTCACACTGCACTTCCATGCAATTGGCTGCGTCCATCTCTCAGACGTGATATTTGGTCTGGGGGTCTAATCCCATGCTGTCAAAAATAAAATGGTATTAAAAAAAATAAAAATAAATAAAAATGGTATTAAATTTCCACGAACCTTTTTTTTCAAAGCCCTGGGTTCTTTTCTTCCGAAGAAGACATTGACCAGGTGACGATAGAGATATAAGTAAAAATTTATTTAGTGTTTGGTATAATATTTAATTAATATGTTTGTGCATTTGGATTTTTTATTTCATTTAAAAAATTTCAGGTTTATAATAAAAAGTTTTAAGTAATTGCAAAAATAGTTTTAATCGGGAATTCAAAAATCCTCCAATAATAAAATTAGTATTTTTATGAAAAAAATTATTAAATGACTTTAAAAAACTCTAAAATTAGGAATAAAGATATTTTTCTTAAATTTTAAATTTATTAAAGTTTTGAAATCTAAGTATTTTTATCTTAAAAAATATGCAAACTTATTTTAATAATTTCTTCATAAATAGATATTCCTAACAACTATTTCTTACAAAGTTATTATTCTTAATCATGATACGTAACAAATTAAATTATTTCCTCAAAACTTTTGGAAACTATATTATTTTGCTAGTATTTAAGGGGAGAAAAAAACAGTGCTAATTTAAATAAAAAAATTCTCCCCAAACACACTGAAGTGACTTTGGATCAATTATTGCTGCGAGTCTGAATTCTCCTTTCAAAAGCCAAAATCCCTACACATCACAACCGATAAGAGGATAAGAGATAGAGAGTTGCTAGAAGCCTGGAGCCTGGTCTAGCATGAAAACGACGAGAGCGAAATTGTATGTTTTCTTCACAAGTACTCGTGAGGATCGAGTAAGGAGGAGTACATGCTAGCAAAATGGGTGTTTGTTCCAATTATAAAAGGATCAAACAGGAATGGTTGGTAATTACAGTTGACACTTGACAGTATATTATTACTCCCCAACTTTTATTTTATTTTCAACTCAGCTTTTGGAGCATGCTCCTCCTCCTGCTTTTGGTCTCGGATGCATGACCTCTTAGATCTCTCAATACTCCTTCCTGTCTCCTCCCCTACCAACACGACATTTGCAGGTCACTCTGGTGGAGTTGATGATTCCAGGCTATTCAGCAAAATTAATCCTAGAATATATTCCCAGCAAAGCTAACATGACATGTATGAACTGCCGGCAAGCAAAAAATATTAATTTAGTTTGTAAATGAATAAAAAAAAAAGTCTATCTCATTTAGTATGAAACACTTCATGTGAACGTTTATAAATATTGGTTTTTATTGTATAGTAAATTAAATCATAGTAGAATGACTTTTCTATTTGGCTTCCTAATACTATTATATAAATATTTATAATATTAAAGATGACATTAAGGACTTGAAAATTGAAATTTAATATGTTAGTGATATTAATTCATTCTTAAATTAATTTTTATAATTAATTTTAACATTTATGATTGTTAAGATAAAATTAAATATCAGCTATTCAATTTAAATAAAAATATAACTATTTTATAAATAGGTATAATGTTTCATCAACAGTCATACTATTTCATTGTAATATTTCAGGTTTATAAAAACCTGTTACTACATAGAAAACAAAAACACAATAAAAACATTGATTATTTTTTTGATTTTATATTCTTATTATTTAAAAAATTACTTGTATTCTGAAAATATTATCTCTGTAAAATAAAAATAAATAAATATTTAAAGATAGTGTTTTTCACATCTTTAAACTTAAACTGACTCTATATTTATTTTCATCCTAGATATTTCCAACAAAAGAAACTCCTGTTGTTTGGGAAATCGAAGGGCAAAGAAAAGTTGTCACTCTTGAGTCACAAAGCAGAGACGATATCGCCAAGCATCGACACATTGCATAAGCGATAAAATCAAAAAAACATCATCCCACCCATGTTCTAATTCGAAGCAATAAAGTTTAAGGTTCATGAGCATTGACTCGTTGACTATATAGACAATATTCAACAAAGATCAGACCACAAATGGATCTATAATTTGATGCAATAAAGTTTAAAGGTTCATGACATTTGCTTTAGATTTGACATCACCTTTGCTAGACAAAGTAGATAAAAAAGAGAACAGCAGGATTTTCATCAAGGTGAAAGGACGTGCGATTTCAAAAAAGCTACGTTCAAACAAAGACAGCCAACACCACCCCACCATCATTAGAAGAGAACACAATAATGCAAGATTGTGTCCCACGTAGTCATTTGATGATAAGCTTTTTTTCTCTAGAGTCAGTGATCTCCCTGGCTACCAATCCTCAGTTACAGCGTTAATTAGGCATACAACACTGTAAACTACTGCTATATGACGATGAGCAAAGCTTCCAAATTCAAGAATTGGTGGAAACCAAACAAGAAAGGCGACAACCGTAGGGCTCCACACGGACCACATCACGACCTCTTACCAATCTGAGAAAAGAGTTAGCTCCTCATGGATTGCAAACCAAAGCCCTCTAGACAAAATTCCATTTTCACAAAACCAGCAGGCTTGTGATTTTAGCGATTTTACTTGCATTTCCTTTTAAAAACTATGCAGTTGAGATAGCATGGGGACAAGCTCATCGCTTGAAGGCCTGTCTGCAGGCATATCTGATAGACAAACAGCAGCGATTCTCACTGCCATGAGCATCTCATCTTCCTCAACCTCTTCCCCGAGAATACTCTTATCAAGCGCTTCCCTTGCCTCCCCTGCTTGCTGCAAATGCCGAAGCCAAGGACCCAAACTACCCCCACTAGCTGTTTCCCTAAAGAATGGATCGGTAGGGTCCCTCCCAGTTAACAAAACGCCCAATATCATCCCAAAGCTGAAAACATCACTTTTATCCGTATACCTATTAAAGTTGGAAATATCCATCCATCTTTGTTATAACCACATCACAAAGTTCTAATTTAAAACAAGCACGCATCAAAAATAAAAGAAGAAAGCAACTATACATATAATATCAAATTAAAGCTAAGAACATGGCTAAGCGAAGATTCTAAAACACCAGCCAGCTAGCATCAAGAAATCGCAATAAAAGCAGAACAGGTGGGGAACGGTAGACCTCTTAAAGAGCTTTAGCTACTTCTAAAGGTGCTTAGCTAAACCATTTGCGTCCCATTCGTTTATTAGGCAGATTAACTTCCACTTTAGTCAGATTACTCACCTTGTTTACCATCAAATAAAACAGCTGAAACTTCGAAGATACGAAAGAGAACCATGAAAAATGTTAAAAACCAATACAATTAGTTATCAGATTAGTAAGTTACCAAAAGAAACTCAATAATCAGAAACCATTAAGATGCAGAGACCAAGAGCAGTTATGAAGATGGCGCGAACATGTATGATGTATCCCAGTTACAAGTCATTGAATCGTATCATAATTGCCGCCCGCAAAATTGAACTGCAGCAAAAATAAAATAAAAAAATTTCGTGTACCTGCAATTTTGGAAACACTCAGGAGCACTATATCCAGATGTAGCTCTATCCAGATTAGGCGTAAGCTTAGCCAGTCCAAAATCAGCCAACCTCGGTTCAAACTCAGCATCCAAAATCACATTCCTAGGCTTCAAATTATAATGCAAAATCTGAGGGACACAATCAAAATGAAGATACCTAAGCCCTTTGATAACCCCGACGGCAATCCGAAGTCGAACTTCCCACCCGAGCTGCAACTCATTCTCTCTCACTCTGTTCATTGCATCTTCAAGACTCCCAGTTGGCACACAATCATAAACCAAAGAGAACCTATCTGGTTCGCGAACATAAGCCCTTAAACTCATCAGATTCCGATGTCTCAAACTAGCTAGCATTTCCAGCTCCTGCTGTATCCTTCTCTTTACTGACTTGCTCTGCCTCTCCGGGGAGCCAATCTCAAATGGCTCGAACCTCTTGACAGCAATGGTTAGCCCATTGTCCAGTACAGTCCTGTAATACTTTCCATTGGAGCTTGAACCTAGCAACTGATTCCCATTTTCAAGAGCTGATTGAAGACTTTTAGGAGAGATTTTTGGAGAAAATATAACCGGGCCTTTGAGAATTGGAGTTCTCTTCATGTACCGGACCAGGAAACGGACTACAAAAGCAAAAACAACGGCTCCTGTCAATCCAGTCAAGACTCCTAAAAAGATGCTTACAAGTATTCTTTTGATTCCATTCTTGGAATGGGTTGGTGTAGAAGGAAATGGAGGTGTGACTTTACTACTTTCTTGGCATTGTACAGTTGTGTAGTATAAGCAAAGAATGAACAGAAAAAGCAGTGAAGATGTGTCTTTGTTGTTGCTGATTTGAGTACTGTATCTTCTTTTCCCCATTAGGACCTAAAAAGCCTCAAAACCTCCCACGAGACCCTATAAATGATACCACAAGCTCAACAAAATCTCCACAGCCCACGCCTTCGAAACTCTTTATAACTCAAGATTTTAGCTCAAACCCAAGAATCATTAATTATAAAGCCTCAGTCTTTAGCATTCTCTAGGACATAAACGCTACCAAGCTTGAAAAGGAGAACCCCCAGAGTTTCAAAAGGACCAGTTCCCTGCACCCAATTTGATTAGAGAACTTTTTTAAGTGCTGGAAACGAT
The DNA here is from genome assembly GCF_005239225.2 of Populus alba. NCBI lineage: Eukaryota > Viridiplantae > Streptophyta > Magnoliopsida > Malpighiales > Salicaceae > Populus > Populus alba. The sequence continues at coordinate 6,245,538 of NC_133284.1, forward strand.
GGAATACTATGAGATGAAAATCAAATCTCGACTCAAAATCTTCACCAGAAAGAAACGAAGAATCATAACGTCAATTATTCCTATTTTTTCAGTGAATTTCATTCTAAAAATAGTGCACATCAGTTACTAGCCTCAAAACACACCACATTTCACCAAAGAAAAGGTCTTCGACGAACCCCAGAACACAAAAACATCAGAAATGATAGAATCTTCGCCTCTTTGTAATAGAGGAGTGACAGATCGTCTTCTCTGACTACCTCGAGAACAAGTTTTTTTACAAAAAAAAAAATACCCTCAAGAATGTGTGTACTGATAAACTACCTTACAAGCAGCAGGTGGAGAAAAAAAAGAGAGCTAAGCGACTACTAACTAATACTGTCTCACAAAAAAAACAAAAAAAGGCCCACTGTGTGTGTGTGTCTATCTTTCGATTTACTTTCTTACAAATGAGAGGGGGGGTATCTCACTATCTTTCATTTGTTTCTCTTTCTCAGGAGGACAAAACTTCCCTTCCCGCCTTTCAGAAGACCAGACAGAGTGGGGTCCATTGCCACGTAAGTAGATGCATACTCGTGTCCCTGTCACGAGGCCGAAAGCGAAACATCGAACTATGTGTTTGAGTGTGAGGGAGAGCCACAGCCACAGCCACAGCGTAAAGGAGGAGTTAATTTGGTGATGAGATCTGGACCGTTGTTTTGGGGAGGACGAAACACCACGATAAATTGTGATTGCCCGGGGGGGTTCGATTATTTTTTATTATTATTAAGATATTATACTTGAGCATCTCAACTAATTAATAAATTTTAAAATTAATAATTATATAAATTTTTAATGATTATCATATTAGCAATTATAAAATTCAAATTTAAAATTATATTAAAAAAATCTTTTAATTTTAAGTTTTTATTATTCGTTATCTTCTAAATGGTTGGGGGCTTTTGATTATTAAACAATGCTGTCGTGGGGATTAGTATTTTCCCTGTTGTTCTTTCTTTATTATTTTTTTTTTTTTTGGTAAAATTATTCCATTGGTGAGTGATGCTACATGAAATTCTATGTTCGTAAATCATTAATACTTCGTTTTATAAATAATTTATTGATTGATTTTGGTCAAATCAGAGATCTCAGTGCAAAACCTAAGTTGGCAAAATCACCTTTTTGCATCCTTTTATTTGTAGCAATTGGTCATTTTATCCGTGTTGAACTTTAGCGCCAAAATTGTTAAGAAGTCAGTAAACTTTTACAGGCGTCTTTCCAAACTCCAAAGACAAAACCGATGCAGACATGTTTTAAAATATACTAATTATATTTGAATGGTTTTTGAATTTGACCTAACATCAACTTGTCTATGAGAACAAAAGTTATAATGCAACACTCTCCCTTATGCATATAACAAAAAAATGAATAATATAAAATTATAATGAAATTAATCAATTTTTCAAAGAGTACACAAATTCAATTAAAAAATATAATATGAGAATCACTCAATCACAAAAAAAATATATATATCAATTTCTTTATTAACAATAGTTTTTTTTTTCAAAATATCTCTATACAAGAGTATTTATCCTATAAAGAATCCCAAGTCTAATAGAATATTTCTAATGAATATGGATAAACTTAATAAATAACAATAATCCAATAAACTCAAATTTAAATAAAGATCATAATATCTATTAAATGCCTAATAATAATTAAAAGATAAATAAAACAATAGTCCAACTAATTTAAATAAGACTAAAGTTGTTTTCATAACCTGCTGATAAAATCAAAGTCCATATTCAAATCTATATATCACTAGAAATATATGAATATCTAATTTTCAATGAAATTAGAATTACATTAAAATTCTTTTTGTAGCTTCAATTATAACTCAAATAGTAGTAATAGGTTAAGATTGATATATTTGAATCTTTTTATTTTAATATTTTTGTAATGTTTAATATTCACCAACAAGCCCTTCTTAAATATTATTAAATTAATCGAGGCTTGTACTTCATTATTGAATATCTTTTTGAAGTCTATCTTATCACATGTCTAGAATTTGAAGTTGAATGACTCAAAAATAAAGAAATAAAAGATTTGATTTGATGCCTTTCTCAAACAAATATGGGTTCAAATTAGAAGTAACTATAAACAAGATTGGCCTTCAAATAATAATATAAAAATAAATAAACAATAAGTTAACCACGGATATGCTCTAAGGTTGCGTGAATTGAAGTGATAACTTTAACATACCTTTTTTTTTCTATCCAAAAAGCTTACATTCATATTTAATGGCATTTTAAAGGTTAGATACTATGAGTGCTTGATTGAGAATTATGTAACTCATTTTATGGATGTGGTGTCCGCAATAGAAAATGTTAAGCAAGGCTTAAAATAAAATTAAAAAAAAAAAAAAAAAAAAAACACAGAGATCCAACAATAAAGTTTGGTGCAATGTTGAAAGATGAATTAAAAAATAACCTTTAAGTTGTAAATCCTGACCTTTGATCTTTGAGATGGTCACTCTATAAACTTACCATATTTTTATTTGTATATCAGGACAAAAAGGAAATGGGCAAATAATAAGTTCAAGCCAAACTCCTTTACCATGATATTCTTTTATCAAATCCTAGAATCAGGAAAGTCAAACTAAATTTTATAATCAAAGTAGCATTTTATGTTAAGTGTGGTCGTCTCTAGATGAGACGCTTTTTATTATGAAAAAATTTGATTACAAAATAATCTTGTTTATTTTCATTTATGAGGATCCCAAGATGATCCCTTATATTTTTATTTGTAAGGATCCAATATAATCCCTTTTATTTTTAGTTGTGTGTGGATTCTAAGATTATCCCTTTAATTTTTAGTTGTTTGGAATCTCAAATGATCTCTTTCATTTCCAGCTATGTGCTGTGTGGATCCCAAGAGGATCCCTTTCAAAAAAATACAAAGCTTTCTTTTCCTGTGATATCTTTCACTTCTTTAAAAACTTATCATATAAAATAAAAAAAAAAATGAATTTTTCCATGTCTTGTTCTGTGAGTATTTTAAAGAGAAGACAGGACAATTGTTATAACAGGGATGGAGCCAAAAAACCTTTTTAGAAGAGGCCAAGGTTAGGAAGATTCTTTTAGAGGGGCCAAATCTTAGCTCTAAAATTTTAAGAGGCTGTTTGGAACTGTGGTCCAAACAGTTTTTTGCAAAAATTTAAATTTTTTTTTTTTTTGCTAAAATTGAGTTCGGTTTATACTTTCTGAATCGTTTTGATGTGCTGATATTAAAAATGATTTTTAAAAATTGAAAAAACATTATTGGCATGCTTTTCAGCACGAAAAGCTATTTGAAAAACAACCGCTACCACACTCCAAAACACCCCTCTAAGTTGTTTAGAGAAAAGCCGAGAGATTTTTTTTTAATGGGAGCGCAGGCTCTGCCAGCCTCCTAGCTCCGCCCCTAGTCATAATTCATTTTTTAACTCTTTATTTTTAAAAAAATATTTTTGAAAAATAAAATAAAATAAAATAATTAATTAAAAAGTGAAATAGTGATCAAGAAAAAAGAAAGAACAAGATAAATGTGAGAGGTTAAGTTCATCTCTAGAACAACTTAAGGATAAAGAAGAGATGAGATGAGGAGAGAAAATAAGGTAAGGATAAGAACAAAGAATTTGGGATTCTCTAGTTAGTAGAGAATGGATTATAAAATGACAAGAGAATCTTGGATAAAAAAATAAAGAAAAATCAGATAAAAAAAATTAGATGAGCCTGGGAGAAATCACACATAAAATTTCACAAGAGAAAAACAAAGAGACATAGAAAAAACTAGGGGGAGAAATAAAAAAAAATTAAAAAAAACACCCAAAAGGAGAAAAACCAAGAGAAAAAAACCTAAAGAACAAAAAAAAGGAAGGAAAACATTTCTGTAAAAAAAAAAACAGAGAGAAAAAAATTATTTTCTGCAAAAGAATCTCGCCCAAATTCAGTTGCCATCCTTTTACCAGCCCTGAAATCTGAGGAAAGCAGCGGCGAAGTAAACAACGTCAATCCAGACACCTCCACATCAGTTGATCCTCCTTGCCCATCGACAAAACATGGCACAGACAAGCTTTAGCGCCGATTAAACTAGTAAAGAGAGAGGAAGAATGACCAAAGCTTTTTGAGTCTATCTCTTCTATTTTAGACGATGTTGAATAGCACCGTTAGTGCAGAAAGGTGGAAGAAGGGGAGGCACCCTGATCCAAGTGGCCGCGCGCTTTCTTAGTCGTCGGAGCATGCAAGTCGACACTGGAGCTCGCCTAGCCCATCAGCGTGTACGAGACACGTGCCTCTATTGTTTCTATCATCCTTGCTCCAACACGTGCTCGCCCCGCACCGCTACTATTTCTGGATTTTTTCTATGTTTTCCAAAGGCAAAAATGTTATTTCTTCTCCTGTTTTATTATTTATTTGATGGATTTTCATATTTGAACTTTTCTTATTCTTGCGTGGAAGTTTGGTCCTTACGTTTAGATGCGATTTTTTATTCGGGGAAAAAGTTACACTAATTTTTTTTTATAATAAAAACGAAAGGAGTATCCTCACGTATTAAGTTTTGTGTGGAATTTTATGAAATGATAAAACTTTTGACAAATCCTCAAAGAAAATCATGTCAATTGGATTTTTATTCAATCTAGGAGTAGTATAATCCTTAAACAAATCCTATCCTTCAAAAATTAAAAAAAAAAATAAAATTGAATGAGATCTAAGGGTTTAAGGGTGTCATTCACAAGTATATTTTTATTCACTTTTATATTATACAGTAAATCATTATCCTATCAGTAAATTAGCTGTCGAGCATTCATTTTAAAAAAACATATATCATGTAATTTCTGTTAGGGGTGAGCAAATTCGGTTCGGTTTGGTTTTTATCAAAAAAAATAACCAAACTGAAATTTTTTTTAAAAAAAAAAACCGAAACCGAACCAAACCGGTTCGAACCGACCGGTTTCGGTTCGGTTTTTTAAGGAAAAAACCGGTTCAAACCAGGTTGGCTCGATTTTTTCGGTTTTGGCTTGATTTTTCTGGTTTTGGCTCGGTTTTTTTCCGCTTTGGCTCGGTTTTTTTCGGTTCGGTTCGGTTCGGTTATTTATAAGCCTATAACCGATACCGAACCGAACCGGTCGGTTTTTTCAAAATTTTAATCGGTTTTTTTTTCAGTTCGGTTATTTTTTTCTCGGTTTCTCGGTTTTTTTGCTCACCCCTAATTTCTGTTTTTTTCCTTCATTTGTTTTTTTTTTTTTTTTTTTTTTTTGCAAATATTTGCTTAGAATTTTTTTTTTTTTATGCTAGATACATTACCCCATCATAGTAAGTGAATTCGAGCCGGGTAACAATGATTCTTATGTGCGAGTATGGCCTCTAGGCTCTTTTTTGGTGTAATTAAATAATTGAGCGCTATCATCCTTTTAGATTCAATTCTTCAATGTTTAATGTTAAAAGTGAGAATTGAACCTTGTTGAGAGGCATAAGTCCCAAATCATCATCTTATATTTATTGATCATTTATCTTAAAAAAATACATCAGTTTAGGTAAATATTTAATGAGAGCATAATAGGTATTTTTTATATATAAAAAAAACAAACATCAATAGTAAAATGTGAAGAGTAATTATAATCTTTTCTATTGTATAATTAGTCCTTTTACATAAAATTCTAAAAACTAGTTATAATTTCAAGTTATCATAAAATGACAACTTTTATTTTTTATTTTACCCTTAATTCATCAAGATATCCTAAGTGATAAAAGGCATCTACCATTTCTACATGAATCTATAATGTTATGTTAATTTTTAATTTTTTTTTTGGTCTTCAATATTTTTTTTCTCCTCAATTAGATCTTTTTGTTGTCAAATTAAATCTTCTTTTTTTTTACAAACACAAATGATCGCTTTGAATTTCATGCAAAAATTCATTTTAGACCCCTTATTTTTCTTTGACTACCTTTTCAATCCCTTTAGTTTCTATAATTTTATTTTTGATTCATAACTTCATTATATTTTATTTTTGACCCCTGATTTGAGGGAGGAGAGAGAAAGTTGCTAAAAAACAGGTAAAAAAATAAATAGTTATTAGTTTGGCCTTTTTTTTACGATAAAAAACATGAGTCCTAGTGTCAATAAATTTCATTCTACTAAAGGAGTTCTATTGAGGTGTTTGTTTGACCCTCATCTTGCAAGAAAAAAAAAAGATTATGGTTGAGAAATATATTGTTTTGGTTTAATTTTATATTTTTAAACCAATTTAGAAAAAAATTTACTTGATTAAATTGATTTATTGAGAAGTTAAAGATATTTATTAGATGTTTTGAGATCAAAATAACTTGAAAATGGATTTTTGACTCAAACTAATCGAATCTCAACTTTTCAGCTGCCTTTTAGGCGGCTAGAATTTGAGGAATTAAATGATGTGTTATCAGCTATGTTTTTTAAATAGAAACATTATAAAAAAGGGTCAACTACATGGGTTTGATCCTTTTGTATATTTTTTTATTAGATTTAGATTTAAATGCTCTTATATATATATATATATATATATATATATATATATATAAAACAAGTTTAGAATTATTCAGTTTTTTTTTTTTAATTTCTCGTGGATTTTTGACATGGTTTCATCATGTAATTTTTGTTTTATATAGAATACTTGGGGTTTGTTTTAAATTTTTTTTTTTTGGTTTGTTTTAAATCATGACAGATTTTTTTTAAGAAAAACAGTGATTGCAGTCAAATAACATATTTTTGCTAAAAAAAAATCAAGAGAGATGTGTTAATCAATGAATGAGGTTTAGAGTGGAGGGATTCATTTTTTATACTTATTTCAAATGAGTTAAATTACAAAAAAAAAAAAAAAAAAAACCTTTATTTTTATTTTGACAACTTTTTATTAAAAAACATGGCAAATCAAATAAAGCAAATAAGATGACACAGTTTTAATAGAAGAATTGTTTTTTTATCCTTATAACAAATCATCTCTGGTTTTTTTTTTTTGAGTCTTATTGCTTCCGAGTAAGAACCAATGAAAAAATGTGTTATTTTATGAGAAACTATATTGATAAGAAAAGCATGAATTATGCAAGAAAATTACTTTTTTCATTGGAGTTGAAATTATTGTTTTTTCTTAAAAAAAAACAATTTTTATTATTGTATATATCCTTACATGTATATTTTTCTAGATTAACATTTATTAACACAGAATTCTCTAGCAACTTTTCAGCACAATAAAGATTTTTCTTTGACGGTTAAAAACACGTTGCTAACGTTTATATCTTTTATAGCATTCTAAGAAAATTGAAAAAAAGATTGACCCGTTGGTATCGCTAGCAAGCTGACAAAGGCCAAAATTGAGATGAAAAGGCACAGAAGGAGACATCAGCAAGTTATAATCATGTACTCTTTTTTATATATATAATTAATGGGGTGTTTGCATCAGCTTCTATTTACCTCGACTAATTTTACGAGTTTTAAAATTAATAATTATATAAATTTTTAATAATTATCATATTAACAATTATAGGACTCGAATTTAAAAAAAATTAAAAAAAAAAACCAAACATCTTCATCCTAAATTTTTGCCACCAGAAATTATGTCATGTACTTGATCCGGAAGCAGTTGATCAATGGATTAAATTACGACAGTAATGATAATGAAATGCAAAAGTACAAAATAGTGAAGAAAAAAATTAACAAAAAGCATTAAATGAAATGCAGTCAATTTAATGTAGCATTTTTGTAGTTTCTTTGTTGCTAATATAAGACCATACTCTTTGTAGGTTTTTTTTGTTGCACATTGAACAAAATCCAGCGAAGTTTCTTTGGTGGGTCTAATATTTTTACTACAAATCTTGAGTTCGGGGGTGATTAGAAATGTAATAGAATTTGTTTTTTTAAATGTATTTTTTACTTGTAAACATATTTAAATAATATCATATTATTTTAATATTAATATATTAAAACGATTCAAAAACACTAAAAAATATAATTTAAATAAAAAATAATTCTTGAAAAGTAGATTTAACCTCAAAACCAAACACCTTTTTAAAAGCATTTTAAGAATATAGTAATAATTATTTTTTCAAAGTATTTTTATTTTAGAAATAAATCAAAATAATTTTTTTTAATTTTATTTTTAATATATAATGATATAAAAATACTAAAAAGTAATTTGAAGTAAAAAGAAACAGATTATAAAAAAAAACAGATTGAAACTCAAATTTTGATATCATCTGCCAGTGAATGTAAACATTCTAATCAAACAAACTGCTAGGACTCTAGTAAATGGCTATTTTGACCCAACTAATCTACGTACGTAGGTTGCTGGAATCTGGAGACGTGACAGGGCAACACGTGCTTTGCGAGAAGCTTTTGAGGAAACTGGTTTCCTTTCCTCTTCTTCGGTTGGCTGCATGCATCAGTTATTTAATTCTACGAAGAAGACAGAGGAGGAAAGAGAAAGCTTCACTGAATTCTTCCATATTTTTTTACCTTACACGGTTTTTTTTTTTTTTTTTTGTGGCTCAAACTTGCAATCAGAGTTATAGCCACAAGAAAGCCCTCACTAGAATAAACCAATGTACAAATACACAGTGGCCTGACCTAAACCCTCTCAGCTCCACCACAAAAGTAACAAAACAAGCTGATTAAACAAAACAGATTACATAACCTTTCCTTCTTCACCAGGGGGGCATTTACCGATACAAGCTTGAGCAGCTAATTTTGCTGAGATGCCCCTGGGGCAGGCATGCCAACCTACCACTCTACTCTATTTCAAACACTGCTTACATCTTCAATGGAGAACCAGCTCTTAGACTTACAAAATATACTTACCAAAAAAGCATAATATCAAAGCCAATTTATGTTCAATTCTCCAGCTTCATTGTAATCACCAATTAAATATTAAATATATTACTATTTCGAGCATGTCAGCCATTTGAGTCTGATAATAGAGCAAGGACCTCACTCTCATCAAATTTGGACTCTACTGCAAGCTCAAGTGGGGTTTTATCTTTGCCATTGACAGCTCGTGGATCTGCTCCCCTGCAAATGCATTAGGACCATTTAATAGAGCATTTCATGGATGTTAATATCTTTTGCTTTGCTTGAGTGGGGCATATGATAAGGGGGGGATGGACAGAGCCATGAGGATATTAATGACGATAAACAGGAAACTGTGTGCACAGCACATGCCTAATGAAATCATGACCATCATGAACCAGTAATATTCACCTTGTGAGGAGCATTTTTGCAAGCGCAGCTCTGCCTCTAAGAATACAACGGTGGAGTGGCGTCTGACCTCCCAAATCAGTTGAGTTTATATTCGCACCATACTGTAAGAGAATTTCTAGCATGCCAATGTCAGCAGTTTCACAAGCGAGGTGAAGCAAGGTACACCCATCTACATCCTCCAAGGTCTGGCCTTCAGTTGAACCTGGAAAGTTTAAGGAGATGGTGGAAGACCTATCCAACGAATTCCCTGTTGAGTAGCTAGAGCAGCCATTGTCAGGGTTGGCCAGCTCTTGCAATAGCATTGTTTTAGCAAGTGTCGGGGAAGAGCTACAAGATGCTGGCTCATACACAGCACTGACATCTGTTTCGTGATTAACAATAAGCCGGTATACAGCCTTCTTGTCATTAGCACGAACAGCTTCCCAGATTTGTTGTGCCACTGATCGAGTATTTTGGTGGTCTCTTGGCTTGCGAACAAATGCCTTTTCCGCATACTGTCAACCAAAGGAAACAAACATTTCATCTCCAACATGCCCTCGTCAGTTTTAAAAATCAAGCAAGCATCTCCATAATAATAAAGAGAAAAAACCATGAGCAATTATCTGCAACTAAATAAAAAGAGATTCTAAGAGTGAAAAATAAGGGGAGTTTATTAGTTAAACCTTTGCATGGATAAACTTCTCCTTTATTGATATAGAGTCAGCAGGATTGGGTTTGCTGATAAAAAGCAGCTGCGGTTTATCCGACTTGAATGAGCTTCATCAGCAGAACATTCATGAATATTAGCAACATCTAATAAAACTAAATATGTTAGCAACATATTTAATTCGATCATGATTAGGTCCTTTACCCTGAGGGGATGAGTTCAGCCTGCAAGGCACTTCTTGACTGCAATAATTCCTCCCAGACTGAGTTAGCAAAGGTATTTCCGAGAGACTGGAACAAACTTATGACCGAAGGCTCCCACACCTTGACATCAAGTGTAAGTGACCTTACCTGCAATTACATTCAACAGAAGATTAATAGTCTGACAGATAAACAGGCAGTACTAATATCACTACTAGGTCAGGGATTTAATAATGGACATAACCAGAACACCTCCAAGAACAGTATCGTTCATAACAATTAACATATACCCAAACATAAAGAAGCGTTGCCAATTTATTTTCAGACAAAGAAAAAGGAGATAGATGCTTAGGCCCAGCATAATAGGACAATCTTCTGGTGGTTGATAAAAACAAAAGTGAAAAACAGTAGCACTTAAGAAGTTGATCAAGTTATGCTAAAACCTGTCCACCTAGCAAAAATCCTTCAGGCTCCCGAGTGGTTTGAATGAAAGGAACCGGGCGACAAACTGCCTATTTTATTTAATGATTATTGTAACTGCTCAAAGTAGATTTCACATATACTGGTCTCTACATTGATGTCCAATAGATGTTTGATACCACCCACATTCTTGCAACATTAACAGCATAATATATATTAAGAAACATGGTTTGAAAAGCAATGCTGTGAAAACATCAAATAATTATAACTTGGAAACAATTTTACCTTTGATATATGCACACCAAGATTACGGTGAACACCAGAACATTCAATGCAAACAAGAACTCCAAGATTTAAAGATGCCCAATCTGGTTCAGGGGCACCACAATCAGCACACTTATCATTTCCACAAACTCTTTGCAACACATCAATCGGCTTCTCTGCACTGGCTCGCTGCTGTTGTGAACTTCTCAATGCTCGTTCATGTAAAGCGGCAAGGCTCCTCTCAGATGTATATTCATCGACAGCAGAAGGATCAAAATCAGTACTTTCAAATGAACTACTCTCACTGGCAGACCGATGATGACCGCTTCCCAGGGGACTAGCCGAGAGACACTGAAATTTAACAAAACTACACTCATAAAAAAACTCTTATGATAATTAAATGTCAATAATGCTCTGAATAATTACCCTCTCAGGTGCTTGAGAGCTAAGTAGTGAAGCAATAACCCCAGTTATCTTTTCAATCCAATCCATTTGATCCAGTGCACTCTCTGCCTGCACTGACAAGCATAAATAAGCATTGTTAAGAATCTATTGCAGAAAAGAACCCTCAATTACACGTCATATTATCCATCTCCGCCAGATATCAACGATGGAGATTATATTTCAAATGCGAGGTAGCTTTTAAAGAAATCGCAAATACAAGATACCTTCCACATCATACCTGCAAAGTGTAGTTCTTTGTTGGTGAAATGATCCTGAAGCAAAATCGCAGATCTGACTGATCAGCATCAACTTTGATTGTTGATGTAAGAAGGTTCACGGTGTGATGAGCAACAGACTTTTCATCATGCACTCCACCATGATAGTGAGAAGACAGCCACCGACCCAACAATCCAGATCCAAGCTCAGAGCTATTCCTTTGACCAGAAAGTTGACCCCCAGAACCCTAAGAGAACATATCAAGCATGATGATAAAAACCCAAAGTATCAAGAACAGAATGAACTTCAAGCACTCTGCATGTAAACTTATTTTTCACATAAATTACTCACAGAAGGTTTGCTGCACTGTTTGCGATAGTAATAAAGCATTCCTCGGTTATCGAGAACAAAAAATCTTCTTTTCCAGTCACCTCTCAGGCTAGAGGATCGTTTTGACAGATAACCTTGTCTAATAGTTTGAACCTGAAAGTTTGCTTCTTGTTTTAGAAGATTTGCATGGGAAAAAATTGGTCCGTAAAAGAAGTTCCCTCACAGGCATAAGAACTCTAAATACCTTCCCCTTTGCAGCAGATTGCATAACAGCCTCTATCATTTTGTGTGAACTTCTACCAATGGCTTGTATACCATCTCCATTTGGAGATCCATTAGAACCATTGGAAGACCATCTACTCTCACGATCAATCTGCCTCTTGTACTCTTGCATCCTCTCATTGAGAGCTGCCTGCTCATAGTTAGACCTTTCTCTTGATTGTTGAGCATAAGTCAAAACCTACAAAACAAGAAGTGGTGTTGTGTATCCATAAGTCAAATATGCAAAAGCCTTAATACCATTCCTTTTCTTTTGTATTAATATTTATCCAAATGCCTCATAATTTTTTTTCTGTTCTTTTTTTCTTCTTTTTTACCGTTGTACTTGTCATGTGGCCATGTTTAATCCAGACCTTGTAGTTAGACATACAATACTAATGACACTTAGTAACTTCAGAAACGTTAGAAATTAATCAACTGAATTAATACCCATCAAACAAATTTAAGCACATAAATGCAAGTTGAATACTAGGATATTGGCTAGGCATTGAGACAACCAACACTGCTGAAGTTTTGCCTCTGTACACATCCTCATATTTGTTAATCTACTAACATTTACTTTTATTGAACAGGGCCTCTTACGGTAGGGGGTTTCAACACTAACCCTCCTCACCATTCCAACATTCCAAAAGTCTAATTTCCATACGAGCACAAGATTTTCAAGCTTCTAGGTTTGTCAGAGCTCATATTATTGTTGGTTGCTCCTGAGAAATGCCATCCACGGTGCTATGGTATTGAGGCCACTTTGCTGGACTGTTCATCCACAGGCCCACCCTATAGGATGCAAAGGGGAGGCCAATTGTTGACCAAGAAACTCTGTTACATCTCCTTTCATTACCCTCCCTCATCAGTCCTTGCTTAAAAGGCTAAGTCACTTGATGGCTAAAATCCAATGGAGCACTTTTGAATTACATGCCTAAATCCCCTTCTACTCTTTTTTTGGTTTCTCTCAAATTATAGGAAAAGTATGAACAACACAGTTTTCCTTAGCAAAATAATCAGATTTTAAGTATTTTGAATATAATGACGCAAATGTTGGAAGAGTTTGCACTGTAATCTATAAAAATACATAATAATAATAATAATAATAATAATAATAATACCTGATGAATGTATGGCTCCATTTGATGCAAAAGCTCATAGCCCTACAAGCAACAAACGTTTCTCATGAGCATATGTAAGTATGATAGAGATTAAAGCATGTTCACAAAGTACAGAAGTGCCACCATGTGTCCTACCTGTTTGAAGTAACGTAGATGGGCATCCATTGTCCCACTGACTGCTTCCAAAAATTCAAACCTCTTTTTTGCTTCGACATTAGAAATAGCAGTTACCTGGATGGAGTGAGCAGATTATAAAACCCAAGTTCTTGAAATATCAAAGCCTAAATGCTAATATTAACTGTACTATTTTAAAAGAAAAGAGAGAGAGAGAGATGCAGTGCCTAGTTTGGATTTTTTACTTACTAAATTAAAGCGAGCTTGCTCAAATGCAGCCCTTGCATTATGAAGCTCCTGGTATATATCAAAACTCGATTAGAAATATAAAATGGAGGATGTTCAAGATATCAGAATCGTAGATAAGAACTGCAGATGTATCAAAGTTCATAATACCTCCTCTAAAAGAGTAGCTATATCAGACCTCGTGCCTTTCCTCAGTGACAGAAACTTCTCACGAGCCTGTCACATACATGAACATTAACCATAAACAAAAACTTTTTTGCAAAAATTCAAATGTGGAACTTTCAAGACACCATCAAGCTACATTCTATATATTCACCCTATTATCAATGGACTCTCATTTTAAAACAGCTCAACAATTGCCAAACTCTAGTTATAGTGCATCTGCAAGTCATTAGAAGTTGCATGTTATAAATTAATGCAGCATCCATCCTATTGTGGATACTGCATAAATCAATTTCCAATTCCACAGCACAAGGTCCTATATGTGGCATGCCAAACCAAGTAAAGCTTCAGAACTACAAAGTCCAATTATCTTTGGATAATTAAAACCTCATCCTCCAAAGGGACACAAGGAAATATATACATTTCAATTTTTTTATGCGTGATGCAGAAGGTTTCATCTCAATTCCATTCAACATATTAAAATTTTTCAGCCTAAAGTTGTTCAATTCACTTGCATGCTGTGCTTGACTTCAATTACCTTTGAAGGTAATAAAGAAGAAAGGATATTGTTCTAGCTAGGGTTCTAGCTAGGGATAATACTAAAATTAACTGCAGCATAATTGGAATAGCTATGATTTCCTTAGACTTAACAAAGACCATTATAGGTTCATCCCAACGTTTCTGACATGTAGTCTACTTCAAAATTAATAATACTAGAAATCTAGAACAACTATTATTCTGTCAAATGCTAAAAGTTCATTCAATCATGCAAGAAATGGCTTCCACCAGAATGGCAAATTATTAAGAATCTTAAAATGAGGGAAGTACCTGGTCGTAAAGAAGGCTAGCCTTGTCAAAACGCTTCCTTGCTTCCTGAATCAATAGAAGATTTTTAAAGTAGCAATTAAAAAAACATCAATGAATTAGAGAACATTGAAGTGTAAAGACACCTAAAATGACCATCTAGGAAGATCTTCAGACCAGTGAAAACAAATTTGCAATTCTTGCAACAGGGAAACCATAAACCTCCTTAGGGATCTCACACTAATCAATAGTTAAAAGGAAAAAGTTGGAGAGAGAAGAGCAGAAAGTTGATGGTTACTAATAAATCTATCCTATCTGGTACAGTATTTATATTAAAAAATAAGGAAGAAACAAATCACGTCTCATCTTTGCAAAATTTATATTTTGCATGAGTTGCATGACATTCATTGACCATCATAAGTCAGACAAGAAATGTCATTTGGCAAAATTCTGTACCTTCACCTCATGCAAATCAATGTTGACATATTGTAGTAATCTGTCATTCAGCATGTGCTCAACCTGAAAAGAAAAGGGAACATTGCTTAGGTCACATCAGAGAACAAAACATTATTTTTCTAAATACAGGCAAGAAAATGATCCTGTTCTCCAAATAAGCTCAATAAATGTAACTATCATTATCAAAACTCTGTTTTCTATGCAGCATGGGTTCAAATACTCTATTCAAGAACAAGATCATTAGATGTCTATGCTTTGTCTGGCTTATTATCTAAGACTTACATTAGTGTGAAGTTTCCTACGAGATTTTATCCTCAAGAACAATTTCTATGAATGATCTTATTGTACTACACTATTTGAAATGTTATGTAAAAAGATGTCATTTTTCAAGGGCTCAATTGGGTTGTAATGAAAAAGAAGTGGGACCCGTAAGCAATAGTCTTGCCTTTGACAACAAACTTCTGCATATGAACATAAGTGCAGGAGTTGGAGCACAAGTGCCACAATTTTTTAAGTTCAATCAACTCAGCTTAAGCAATAACAATAAGAACAAAATCACTTTTAATTGTTGGGGTGTTAATGTGTGCCATGCATTCAAAGCAATAAATCAAAAAATTACCTGGGATCGGAGAACTTCCTTGTAAGTCCCAATTTCTCTCAAGGCTATGGTGAATTTGGTCATAACAGGGCCTGCATTAACAAACAGATGTTCAATCAATAATCTCAATAAACAGACTTAAAATTTCAATACTATACACATTGAATTAACTAATATCTTTAATTTCATATAATGTTGAATTCAACTACCAAGATTAACCACAGAAATTTTTACATGAGATTTTTTAGAAAAATAGATATTTTTCTATTATTTATTATGATGTTTTTCTAGTTTTTTCTCGTTTGAAGAGAATATTTTTCCTAGTTTATTTTTTCCTATTCAGTATTATTATTGAGGTTTCCTGGTTTTCTTTATAAAGAGTTGTAATAGCCTTTTGGCAGGTAGAAACAGATGATTAAAAATTGAATATTTTGGTTGTCTCCCATACTTATGGTGTTTTGGTATTTTAAAGTTTTGACTTCTAACAAACCTCTTATCCTTCGCTCCTATCTGTCAATTGATATCAGAGTCCAACGATCCTTAATGGTTATCTTGCTTTGTGTGTGGGAGGGGATAAGGATGTTCCCTCAAGGAAAACAATTCAGAAACTAGTAAGTTGTTTTCGTCTAAGTCAGTTATTGTCATTCGAAATCCTAGTGGTGGAGCCAAAAATATGACAACCTGCACAAAGGTGTTGTGCTAGGGGCATATGATGGGGTAGCCTATCAACCTATGCACAAAAGGATATTCTTGATGAAAGACAATTTTTAACCTCAAGGACAAGTTCCTTCCAAGCCTAGGAGACTGATATATGAATTTTTTTAGGAAAATAGATATTTTCTATTATTTATTATGATGCTTTTCTAAAAAAAAAATCTTATTTGACGGGAAATTTTTTCCTAGTTTATTTTTTTCCTATTCAGTATTATATTATTATTAATGTTTTCTAGTTTTTTTCTATATAAAATGTTGCAATAGCCTTTTAGCAAGTGGAGACGTAGATGAAAAAAAAATTGAATATTCTGGTTGTCTCCCTATACTTTGTAGTGTTTTTGGTTTGTGAGAGTTTTGACTTGTAACAAACCCTTATCCTCCACTCCCATCTGCATCACCGATTACAACATCCTACAAATTGAAATGGTGCTGCACTTTATAGGTAACAAAAATCAAGCAACTAAGAAGAAACAAATTTGGTGCTTACAACTCTCCAATGACAACAGAAAATAATTTTAATCCTCATCTAAGACAACTTATAAACATAATTTCCAATAAAATTACCTCCAAAAGCCAAACTAATAGGATCATTATGTCCTCCACCAAAAGTTTCTAAAGCACTGGCAAAACCAATGTCCCCATCATATGCCTCTCCAAGCCCTTCACTGCAAGTGAGTAAAAAAATGGCACAAAGGTAAATTCTTCACAAACTCAATGCCCATGACATCGCAAAGCCAGAGAAAGAAAAACAATGCAACTGCATATAATGCCAAACAGATGGGTGGTTTTAACTAACCAGAATATTGAGCAAACTTAACCATCTTAAAACGTATACATTGAGGTAACAGTTGTTTATCATTAAGTCAAGAGTCCTTTTGAGAAATTTCAGTATTTAGGATACCATGAAGTATGAGAAAAGAAACTCGGTTTCAGGCTTCACCTATGAATTTGCATTTTTAATTTAGGGAATCATATCATGCACTTCTGTCTATATCTAAATAATTGGGTTATAAAGCAAGAAAATCACATTCTTAAATCCCGAGCCCTGTAATGCACAGCTCCTTCTATCCCAGTCCACATGCAATAGTGCAACTAAAACTGAAAGAGTAGGGGGTAGTGTGCAGATACTCAAGTGATTGTCAACAGCTACTAGCTTATTACAGTGTCAACAGTTCTACAAATCAACATGCATGACACAAAAACAGCAGGCCTGCATTTACAGAGAGAAATTCAAGCTTGCTGGCAGATAATTAACTATCAAATTTTGTCTAAAACAATGACAAGATTTCTTTTCATTATAATATCATCATATGAGGAAATTCAAGCAAAAAACACAAAAAAAAAAAGAATGACAAGCCAAAATGAACTATAAAAGGCTTTCCATGTTTTTTCCAAATTGTATCTTTCACTGATTGGCAACAACAAAACAGCAATATACAAGGCTACAAGGAAATTCTAACCACGTCCTGGTGGAATAGAAAACTTCAATTCCCTAAAGATTTAGAATACTACGACTAGAAGCTTTTCTCTATATAATGTCAATCAGAGTAAAAACCAATACATAGATACATACGTATATTTTCTACATCCTTTGTAGAACTTTAAACTTCTCTCCCTCAATGATTCGGCATCTTCTTCCAGGGATTGCATCTGTTCCACAAAAGAAATGATCAAGAGCCCATTAAACTATGGAACAGGCAAATTGTTACGAATAAATTTGATAAGGAAAAAATAAATATTTCAGAGTGAGAAAAAAAAGTTTATAGACGGGAGACATGTGATAGTAGCGATTGAAAGGCTGAACTATTAATGCAGATCTAATTTCTCCTAAAAAATTGACAAATTACCAAAAATTTCAAGTGCAAACCTCACATGATCATATCCATTCCACAAGTAAAATTTCCTTCTCTAAAACAACAACAAATAATCAATCCGCTTTCCTTTAACTCCAAATTCCTTACATAGATAACCCAGTCATTAACAAAACAAATAAGTTAAACGTTCTGATTTATTTCCTAAACGGAATATTAAAGCAACGGAAAGAAGTCAAAGAAAAGAAGAAATAACGTCACTAGTGCATGTAGCTGGAAATTTTATTTCCTCACCTCTAAACAATCAATGAACAAAGCTTCAATTCCTTACAAAACAAAGCAGAGACAGAGAGAAGGAAAGAGTACTGACCTGCTTGCGAAACATAGGAGAGTCATCGAGCTTTGTGAAATGCATCTTTGAAACCTTGATTCTTCGAGATTAACTCTAATTACCATTCCAACAAATGCTCGATCGAACCAAATATCATCACAGTTGAACTGAGATCTTGCCTTCTTTCACTCCGATCCCAATCACCACTTCGTGAGAAAAAAATACTAATCAACCACTTTTGAGGGCTGTTATTTTCATGTAAGTTTTTTTATTTATGTATGGGTTTGCATATTCTAGTTGTTTTTAAGAACCCTAGGAGAGTGAACAAAAAAGGAAGAAAGAAACCCTAGAAGAGGCAAGAAAACATGAGATTGGTGCGTGTTTAAGGAAGTCTTGGAAATTGAGTGGATCGATTAAGCCACTTCCTTCATTCATTAAAACCTGGAATTGTCGAACGGACAGACACACACAATCAACAGCGCAAAAGCATAGATAAAAGAGTTTTAACACACCGAGAGAGACAGGGAGACAGAGAGAGAGACTTTCTTCTTCTTCTTTTTTATTTATTTTTGTTTTCGGTTTCTTTTTATTTTTCTTTTGGCCAAATTGGGACTTTGCTTTTCAGTTTTGCGAGCCAAATTTAGTGGAAAGATGGCGATTTTAGCAGAGTTCGAGGATTGATAAATCCCACTAAACAACGTCGTTTCAATCTTCAAATCCAACGGTGTCGTTTAATAGCTACCATTCCATTTGATTATATTAGAGTAATCAGAAACGGGCTGAGAGCTACTGACAGTGGTTACCTTTACACGGTCAGAAATGAACAAGGAAGCCCAGTTCCACCAACGCACTTACAGGAGCGTGTGTATTTGTCAACGGGTGAAGGAGCAAGCAACTAGCACGCGGGTAAGTTCGAGTGGCGGCTTTGCGCGTGGGTTTAAGGGCATCGAATCTGAGAGACGCTTCTGTCAGTCCCACTAAGCACTGGAAGTAGCGGGCCCCAGACAAATATTTCTCTCTTCTCTATTACCATGCTCGAGACAAAAGGAAAATGTTAGTCGCTACAACCCCTGTAAAGGAAAAGGAAAAGAAAAGCAGAAAAATATTTATTGCAGCACTTAAAAATATCTGACAGCGATATCACTTGCACCTTCCTCAATCCTCTGTCTTCAAAATGGAGAAAAATCCTTCATGAGGGACTGCTGGGACCAGTATACGACTGCTCAGTACACACGCCCACTGGATGCAGCATGTGTGTTTTCAGTGCTCCACTTGATGCAGCATGTGTGTTTTCAGTTGCTTGTGTACTGCTTTTGTTTTGAATGTTTTTTTATTTGAAAATATATTAAAATATTTTTTTATTTTAAAATTTATTTTTAATATTATCATATTAAAATAATCTAAAAATATATAATAAAAAATTCATACAAGAAAATTCAATTTTTTTAAAAACAATATAGTGTGACGATGTAAATAAACACAACCTTTGTAAATCCTAAAAAATCTCCAAGAAGTTGCTGCTAGTTTTTATTTTTAATGGATAAACCAGTCTGGTCTATACTAGTTAGATGGCTCGCACTAAACATGACCTTTGTTAATTTTTTTCTAACATAAAAAATATATTTTTAAATGACACTAGTATTTTTAAAGCAGCAAGAAAAATTTAAGATTAGGGTTATTAATTTGACTAGTTTAATAACTTAACTAATTTAATAATATGATTTTAAAAAAACATCAATAATAAACAAAACGAACAAAAAAATCAGCAATAACTAGTGATAGAAAATAAGTTGTCAATATTTTACCCAAAAGAAGAAGCAAAAAAAGTTTGATGAAGAGTTACCATCACTCCACTATAGATACTGCTCTACTATGAGAAATAGCTAACAGAGATGGCTATAGTGCCACTATAAAAGGCTACACGATGATAATGAAAAATGTTGCATGCACCATCAGAGCAGCGACTCGAAAAGTAAACCAAACAAAATATTATAAAGTGAGAAGTTAATGTTTATATTTAATGAAGTAATTTAATTTAACTTAAAAATAAAAAAATCTTTTAAAAAATCTAAATTTAATAAAGACAAAAAAAAAACACGAGATAACTAATGTTATTTTTTAAATAACTAAAAAATATCATATAAAGTGAATAAAAAAACATAGCCCAATCTCCCATTAAATAAATATTGAAGGATGAAGCTTGAAAAAAAAATCAAGCAAACTCAGGTAAATCCTGTAAACCTAGGTTAATCTCTTAAACTCGTAATCCATTAAATCATGCACCCAGGCTCAATAAAAAAAAAACATCATTTAAAGAAAATCAAGGAAAAATGGCAATAAAAAAATAAAAATCAAATTTGATAGGAAAAATAACTAAAATTGGATGAAATTGTTAAAAAAAACTCAATTTAAAAAAAAAACATCACAATTAAAACAATGAGGACCACATTTGACAAGTGAAAACATTAAAGGGGTGAGATTGAAAAAAAAAACTAGTTTCATAAATTATTACAAATAAAACAAATAGTGATCAAAAGAACATGAACCTAAAGAAAAAATAATTGAAGAATTGCTTTAAAAATATTAAGGGATAGGGTGGAAATCAAGGAGACAGGAAAAAAAAAATCTTTAGTACCGAACCAAACACTAGTCAACCACGCACATCGTTCAGATATGAAGAAGTTGCTAAGGCGATTCAAACGCCATCCTAAAAGTTAGTGTTTAGCTAACTGACGATCCTGGACGTGCTGTTCAAAACACACGACAACTATTCACGAGCTAATTCATGCAATGCCTGTTTTCTTAATAATGTTTATATTTGTTAAATTACTAGATAGCCCTTAAAAGCTAAATACAATGGGAAACCATAATGAAAAGATAAAAATACCTCTAGGCACCAGCTTTTTTATTTTATGGGTGATGTTACCATTTTAATGTTCAAGAAAATAAAAGGAGGAGAAAAAAACCTTTTTTTGCAAGTTTAATATTTTTTTTGTTTTTAAAGTTATTAACATCATTTTACCATGTAAAGGATATTGAAAAGACAAAAAAAGAAAATAGACAAAATCTACATTTTTTATTTATTTTTTGCTTTAAAGGTAATAATCGTTGCGCTAAAAAAATATGTACAGGTCAATTTGTCCTAAAACAATTAGTTAATCGAACCCCTAGAAAATATAATTTCACCTTACAACAAGCTTTGCTAGTTTTTTTTAAGAAAGATAAAATCATAAAAAACAATGTTTTAATCTATGTGTTTCTTTTGTGCCTCCAAAGTTTTTTTTTTAATGTTGTTATTCCTGAGGAGAAAAAAAACATGTATCCCCGTGTATAGATCAACATTTATTAATTAATTATTTATAAAAGAAGTCAAATAATTGTACCAAAAACACTTTGTTTAAAAGAGAATAAGGTGAAGATAATGGAACCACAAGAAATGAGAAAAATAAGTGATGATTTTCTAAAATCCAATATATACAAGAATGAAAGTTTTTTTAGTGTTGAGATAGAGGGTGCTCATATGTTCACATTAATATTCCTTTCTTCAAAGTTTAAGAAGTTGATGATTAGTTATAGAATATTCAACACTTACAGAGCATTCATTTTTTATGAGATTTAAGGACTCTTCGATGATAAAGTCAATTTTTTTTAATAAGATATTACAATAAATGATAGAATGAGCTTTAAAATTTTTAGAACAAAAGTGTTAGCTATTAAAAATGTATGGTATATGCTCTTTAAAAATAAAAGTATAAATAGAGAATAAGAAAAGTATTGTGAACACTTTGCTTTTGAACTTTGTTGTATTACTTTAATGAAGGAGTTGAAGTGTCATTTTCTCTTTATAACATTAATGAAAAATAAACATCTCTTACACAATATTAATAGGGGATAAATATCATTCGCACAACATTAATGAGGGATAAATGTATTTTACACAACATTAATGAGGGGTATACATCCCTTGTATAATATTAATATTGAAGGAAATATGACAGATTCTTTGGATACTTTCATACACTTAAAGATATAGGGAGATGATCATTATTGACTATTAACATTTCATGTTAAAAAAACCACGAGAATAAGTAAACAAACACATGTGACCCAACATTGGGTTTAAAAAAGTATCAACTATGTATGTATCGAGTTTGAAAGGATTTCAAACTCAAAGGTGATGGGTTTAACATCTTGCCAAACTCATACACACTTGGGTGCAACGAGTGGTTGAACCCAATAATGTTGAGTCCGACATCTTGTCGAACTTTCATGTACTTAGACTCAACACATAATTGAACCATAAGATATTGAATCTAACGTCTTGCTAGCCCCACATGTATCTGAGTTTAGTGCATAGTTGAACCGAAAAAAATTGAGTTTGATGTATTGTGAAATTCATATGCATTAGGGCTCAGCATGTAGCTAAACTTAAAGATATTGGGATAACAAACTCACACGCATTTTGACTTAATAAGTAGTTGAACCCAAAGAGATTGGGCTTGACACATTACAAGACCCGTATTGAGCTTAATATGTAGCTAAATCTAAGGATACTAGACCTAAAAGAAATGTTAGGCCTATATCACCTGGTCTTGGCATCCTATAAAGCCTAGATATGTTTAGTTGTTACATTGTCTCTAGCATTTTTAATCATGAATTTTTAAGCAAACATATCCAAAGGTATTTTAATCCATCAATAAGAGATGGTGTTTTGTCCCTCTTGTTTTAAAAGGGTTGAAATAGAGAGAATAAAAATAGTATTTGAAAACTATAAAAATTAGAAAGGAGAAAGGTTAATTAGAATTAAATCACAAGGTTGTCTATGAAAAAAATGAATAAGATGTAAATATAATGTTCGGTATAAGAGTGTGGTAAATATTGTTTTTCAAAGTGTTTTCTATTCTGAAATGTATTAAATTAAGATTTTATTTTTATTTTTTAAAATTTATTTTTGATATTAGCATATTAAAATAATTTAAAGTAAAACAAATTTAAATTTTTTAAAAAAACACAATTTAACAACACTCTTAGCCACATCCTTAATGAAGTAAGACAATCAATGCACTTTCCTCCTTGTTTGAATATTTTCTCTCCACGTTTCCTTTTTTAAAGTGAAAGGTGTTATTCTAAACTCCTGGCATGGTGTACATTGTCGGGGCATTTGTAAGTGTTTTAAATTGTGGATATAAATGATATATATTTTTTAAAATTTTTAATAACTTTAATGAATTGGATGTTAAAAATATTTTTTTAAAAATAAAAAAAATATATTATTGTAAAATATATAAAAAAAATTTAAAAATAAATCATTATCTCCTTCTCAAAAACCATATGCATCTACAATACCCACACCATCTAAAAGGAATTTCATCACACGAGGCTAGAGATAAAGGAACCTCCATGAATAAGATCACAGAACATGGAATTTCCATCAACAAAGGACTCCAATGCTACTGCTCGAACTGAAGCCCTTTAACATTATGGAATATTTGCTGAGAACCCCTTAGCTTTTTCAGGTCTGGCAGTTTTTCCAGGGAGGTTCAACAAATCAATGTCCACTGGTGAAATTTTAACTGCAGATCAATGTATATTCTCCCTTTCTCTCCTGGCTCCCCTTAAAATAAAAAAGAAATATCAGCTGCCGTCGGTGAAAGAATCATCGGCAACAACATCTTCACTTTTCTTCTGTTTTTTTCCCTTCCATTTCAACAAATCCTGATATAGTTTCTATATGATTCTAGATATGGTTTTTGTTTCTTAATGTATCCTCTTGTATTCATGATATGGTTTTATCTCCTGCTCGATGGGTTTATATATCATTTAAACAAAAAGTTTGCTATTATGCTTTGCTATTTTTTTTTTTAAATGACATTTTCTAACAATGATGAAAAGATAAATTTTTCATTAATAGAGCTATGTGATACAGCTTGTTACTCCCGTTAATAAAGATGGGGGGGGGGACTTGGAAGGGTATAAAATTCAGATATTTAAAAATGTGATTTAATCGTTTTTTTAAAATATTTTTTTTACTGAAATATATTAAAATGATATATATTTTTTTATTTTTTAAAAAATTATTTTTGAAATTAATATATCAACATGATCCAAAACATAAAAAAAAAAAAATTTTTAATAAAAAAAATTGAATTTTAGTGAAACCTATTTGCACATCTTTTTAAACAATAAAGTATGTCAATAATATGAACAATCATTTTATCAAAGAAGGGGAAAATATGCTTTCACAGTTCACACGGGGCCGGCCAGGGCGGCAATTTTCTTCGAGAAGGAAGAAAGGAGCACGAAAGAATAGAATTATAGACCAGCGACCAAGGATAGCTAGAGGTTTCTTAGAGGCTGTGTAACATTGTGTTTCAACCAGTGTTTTTATACATTTTAAAAATATATTTGATTTTAAAAAATATTAAATTAATAATTTTAATATTTTAATATTAAAAAATTATTTAATATTTTTTTAAAAAAAAAATGCTCTATTCTACAAACACATACTTGCACACTAAGATGAAAAGTGGCTGAAAAAAAAAAGGATTATAGAAAAACTTTGTGACGACAACAGCGGCCGGTGGTGTTTCTTTTTGACCACTTGCATTTCTTTTCTCTCCTTTTTCTACGCTCGTTCAAACAAATTTGCCAGGCGAAGCCTAGAAAACATGGGTGGCGCAATCTGCATCTTGCGTCGCGCTTTGTCACGGTACATGTCATACTAGGGCGAGTGGCAAAGATATATGCTGCAGCTTAATAGTTCATTTAATATCTTTAATATTAAATAATAAAAATAAAATAAAACAAAACAAAACAAAATATTATTTCAATAAACAATAATATATGAACAATAAGGGGAATACTATTCCAATAAAAAATATATTTAGATAAACAAGTACAATTATATTATACCATGCTTTCAAAACGTGACTAGAACTTTTGCGGTATTTTTTTTTTTCAATAATTATATATGAGATTATATTTTTTTTTAAAAAATGCATATAAATATTCTATTAGAATAAAATATATTATTTTTTCAATCTTTCATATTATTTTTTAAAATTATTTATATAAATATATAATATCATAAAAATAGTCAATGCGATATTTAAATAAATGAATAACAAGGGGGGAATCTTGGCTAAACAAATACATTTTTTTCTCCTGAATTTAAATCATTTAAATTTTATTTTATTTGCTTTAAATTTCTATTCAAATAATCATATTGTTAATTAAAAAAGTCATAGTATCGTCAATATAAAAATAGTACATAGAAAGAAAAATTGATCAGGGAAATATATTATTTACTTGAGAATTTAAATCATTAGAATCCCGCATCGATTCAAGCTTAGTTGCTGCGGCACGGTACTAGAAAAAAACAAAACTATAATGTTTATTTTTATTACAAGCTGAGGTTCAAATTCTGTCAGAGGTGAGATGGGTACCCAGAAATTTAGTGGCCATGACAATATACAACCGTTCAGTCTCGAATTTGTTGGGTCTATTGCTGGGAAGAAGAAGAAGAGGGAAGACTATCCTTGTTAATACGACAGCTGTCTTTATAATTAGTGTGGTGATTATGATTTAAAGTATTTTTTATTTTAAAAATATATTAAAATAATATATATTTTTTTAAAATTATTATTGATATTAATATATCAAAATAATTTTTAATAAAAAAATATTTAAAATTTTAAAAAACACATGCATACGCATTTCCAGACATAACCTACACCCTCTAGAATTGGACCTATGGACGATGCAACTTTCTCTGGGTCCAGTTTGGGTGCTAAGAATTTTGCAAGTGTTCATGCAATGCACCATGTGGAACAGCAATGGTGGTGACGTGAGGATTCTTCTTTGTTGGGGCCATGATGGCCTGTTAGAAAAAGCCTAGAAGCATATGACTTTAAGAATTAAGCCACCCTTGCCAAGACCAAAAACCACCCTAGTAGAGTTCCATGTCCAATTCTAATTATTATTTTAATAGTACACATCATTTAAATTTGAATGTATGAATTCATATTTTAATCATGGAGCTGGAATTTAAAAAATCCAAATCCCTTCAAATAGCATAGTGGATTCACAAGATTCTATAGGGGTTATTAAAAAAAAATAGAGTGATACTTTAATTTTATAAAAAATTCGAGAAAAAAACACTAGAATTTCATGTTCAAATACAACATTTCTTCTCTATACAGAAAATTCAAATTTGTACAGAGTTTTTCAATGTTTTCCGAATACAAGTTTTTCACTCTTTTTCAAAAATAAAAAAAGTGAACAATACAATATTTTTCTTTTATATACAAGTATTTTTTAATAATGTAAAAATTTAAATTTTTTATTGTTTTATTTTTTCATATTTATTTAGCTTCATAAATTTAATTTTTATTATAAATCTAACATATTTTTTTTTAGTTTACAATATAATTCTTTCATGATAAATTTTAATTAATATTCTACAATTAGATCATTACAAATACAAAATAATAAGACAGTTATTATAAATTATGGTTTTGTTTTTTTTTTTTTAATAAAAAGTAGCTATAATCTTGATATATTTTTTTTTTATTTTTAAAACTTGGACACGTTTTTCAATCTTGATTGAAAAAACAACTAAAAAAGAAAAAAGAAAATTGTTTTCAGTTAATTTACACGCCCTTAAATTTTGGACAAGGGAGCTCATGTCCAATTAATTGGGCCAGAATCTCATGAATAACCCGAATATCCAAGCAAACGGCCGAAATTCAAATAACCCGCCCGTCCATGCGCCTGCATCATCAACTTGCTGCAGTGTTCCAAGCTTTTGCAATGCCATTTTTGTAATTAGTGGGAGAATGAATGGCCCTTATCTAGTTAGTAGTTACTGGAAGCGGTTCTGGATCGAAAACCATGGCTTAGGAAAACTATGCTTTGGTAATAACCTCCGGATAACAGGAATCTCACTGACTTTAGTAAATTAGCTATTGACTTCTCATTGACAGTTGTGAATAAAACATCATTTGATTTCCATACATCAGCAAAGGGCAAGAAATTCAATATTCTAGAACAAATATTTCTTGAAAGTTATTTTATCCGTGAAAGTTTGGCAAGAATTGTTTATCAGAAAGATTTTTATTATTAAAATATTTTTTTTATTTTTTATACCAAAACATCAAAACAATAAAAAATACTAAAAATATATTAATTTAAATTTAAAAAATTTAAAAAATACAGTTGAACCTAATGCATGCAAGGAATGACCTCTGCAGCTTAATATATCGAATAACCTGTACAAATCCCCGAAACATCCAGGAGAGAACAATAAAGAAGCAGAATGTGGTGGTGTATACGCTTATCTCTGAATTTATTATCTACTCGAGGACCCTATGTATGGCCTATAATGGCACTACGCCACAGAGGTGGCAAAATACAAGGAAGAGTATTAAGAATAAAATACAAGATGTGAAATGTGGTCCTAAGATAAACCATCAAGATCAATTCACCAATACTCCACCCCCAGCTAAGTCTATGGAACTAAAAAAGAGCTTTGTTATGTGCACAATCTCCTATCTGGATTTAGCTACAACTTATCCGCTATTTTCCCAAGCGCATTCGCCAGCTTATTGAGAACAGCAACCAGACCATCTGCATGATCCTTCCTCTGCTCCCGGTCCAGCTGAAAATTTGTGTTCTGAGCTTCAAGCTGAGCAGACAGCATTTTACCATTCCTTTCCAATACATCAATCAAATGACCCTGCAAACTGATGGTTTCCTCGTCACCATCTATCGCAAACCGTTTCCGTTTCCGTTCCTCCTGTGAAGCAGACCCCATCCCAGGATTTGTGGCGGGCCTTTTATCATTTGGTGGAACTGCAATGTACACAAAAAAGAGTACAGTTTCTCTGCATGTAAAACTAGCCGATGATGGAGTTTCAAGACCAGGAGAAGTTGGAAAATGCCCGAACCACCAATTTTTTCTGACCTACACGCTGGCCCGTAGCATATATCCACTAACAATGTGTTCATAGACCTCAAACAATAGGATAGGTAATGGTTAATGGTTATTGAACACTTGAATACCAAACTAAACCCCACAACCGGAGACAGCAGTACACATAAACTGTAAACCATGAAGTCAATTTTTTCGACGGACTACAGTTATGAAAGAACCACATTCTACATTCAAACAAGAGTTTCACAATAACTTATCGAGTTAAAAAAACCTCGCAATATATCATGCGATTAGTCGTGACCGCACAGCTGAAAGCCAGCAGGCAAGAAAAACTTTCGAAAACACAGATCACATGAATTAAAGGCAAATCATGACAATTTGAGCCAAGGGTCAACTCAAAGTCCCAAAAGACAATTTAAAGTTGATGGGGTCATGATCCGACTCTTGCTCTTTATCCATATGGTCATTAGTTTTCCATTTGCGCCCTGTTCATATTTTCATCATAAAGAGTCTGGTTGTAAATTACTTGCCCTACACAAACACGATCTCTTCAGGGTAAGGCTATAGAGCCACCGTCTATGAATAAACTTGAAGAAAAGATCAGCGATTCTTTTTCCATGAAAGAATAGAAGAACCAATTGAAGAGGCACCAAATCATAGACAATATGATCAATAAACTACTAGATCTGAGCATTACCTTCAGCTTGACTTGCTCGTGGAGCTGGCTGGTACTGCTTCTCTGTGCATAACAAGAAGCAAAACAAGGAGCTAAAAAATATCAGCAACTGTGATAATCTAAAACCTCTGTTATTGGTAATAAATAAATACGAAAAAAATAATAGATAAATAGAAATTTAAAAAAGAAAAGGAAAAAGAAAAAAGAAAAGGAGTAAACATGGAAATTGGAGGGCTTTCATTTTTTAAAAAAAAGTACAAACAAAACACCCCATTTCAGTACTTAATAAAATCCGACCACCAACTTTATAGCAGCAGCATCATCTACCACTAAAAATCTTAAATCTTTTACTAACAACCAAACAAAATTTATAGAATCATAACCGCGATTATTACTTAAACCCAAAAAACCCGCCAAACCTCAAAATTTCAGAAGAAAAAATAAAACCTCCAACCCCAATTACCTGAAATCGGTGTCGGATTAGCAACCCCTGCCGTCACCGCCATCTTTATCGGTTGCACCTCCTTAACTACAGCCTCCGGACTCCCTCCTCCCTCCTCCTGCTCAAAATCCGAAAACAACCCATCCTCCGCCGCTGCACTCCGCCCACTATCAAAAACCACCTCTTCCGCTACTGCCTCCGCCTCTGCCGCCGTCGAAGACGGTGCCAAAGCAAGCGCCAATCCCGGGACCGTACCGCCACCACCATCGAGAATATCATATACCTCCCTATCAAAAAACCCAGGCAACTTCCTTTCTCTTCTCAAATCATTCCTCATAACCCAAAAGGACTCCGTTTCTTCTCTTATTGAAGTCTCCCATTCTTTTATCTTCTTAAAATCACCTGCTAAATTACTCCATCTTTTCCGACACTGAACCGGTCCTCGGTTCACTCCATGTCTTTTGCAGTAAGAAGATACCGAGGCCCATTTCGGTTCGATTTGTCCCGACCCGATGCCCATACCCGATGCGCGACCTCTTCGGACTCTGTTTTCTGCCACTCTCTTGCCCTGTATGAGTACTAGAATTTCTTGCCGCGTCCACCGAGGGAGTCTCGGTGCTTTGTTTCCGTCATCCCCGCCGTCTCGGATGTTGGTATCAACGCCGTTAGTTCTTTCGCCGTCAACTGGATTTTGAGTTGTGGTTAAGCTTAATTGCTGCTCTAAAGCCATAATTAAAGAAAATGATGAAAGAGGTTTTTTTATTTATCTTTTGGTTTTTTTAAAGGCACGTGACTTTACGAGGGTGGGGAAGTAACGGAGTTCTAATGGAGAGTCCGTTACGGCGTTTAGAGGGGAGGGATCATCAATCACTTATCCTCCCCGTAATTACAGAATTGAGAGAAGGAGAGAAGTTGAGAGAGAGGTTTTGCTTTAAGGTTTCGGTGGTTTTTATTTTTTTATTTACTTGGGTATTGACTGAGTAGATAGTGCCTCTTAGTCCATGATTAAGGTAGTCAATTGTGTGATTCATCAGGGTTATATTTTTAATCGCTCAATTAATAGGTGGGTATATATTTCTTTTTCTTTTTTTCATTCAAAGTTATCAACCTCAGTTTAATTCGCTACTTAATCTATGAATTTGGTAACAAGTTCACTAGGATAATCAAAATGAT